>NW_003804940.1:523378-839650 GCF_000255335.2 Galendromus occidentalis | reverse complement strand
CGCGGACCACCACCGACTGAAAGGAGACATGGACAAACAGCGCTCGATGGCCTAAAATGTTGGCGATGCCCGTGCGTCTGTCCATCATCTACCAACTCGAGTGCCGCTCCTGCGGTTTCGGACTCGGGCTCAGTTGCTTGCTCATCCGACCAGTGCCTTCGGGAGGGGAGGGGGTACGCGAAGAAGGTTGGACGGAGCTTGCTGGACTGGGCTGGGTTTCGATGGGATGTGCCGGGATGCCACCCTAGGGAGTCCATATTGAGTTATGAGGATCCGCGATGACCACGCCTGCTCGCCACCAGCCCAGTGCGGCCAGCCGCGGTCGATCGAGCGCTGCCTTCCCTCCGATCCGTCTGTCCGTGGGTCTGCTAGTCGGTCTGTCCGTCAACCAGTCGGCTGGCTGGTCGAACGAACGAACGAACGAACGAACGAACGGTCAAACAGTCAGCCGGTCTCATTCGGAGGCTCAACTCGTCCGGCGGTGAGGAGTTGGGGAGTCCACGATGTTTCTCTTTCGTGTCGGTCGCTTTCTCGGCCGCTCGCGGACCCTCCTCACTTGCCCGCAGAGGCTCCGAGCGAATTTTCCCTCGAATGCAGGTTTCCGAGCGAGAAACGAACGGGGAATACGGTTCTCCGCCCGTCCCTGTGCGGATGGAAGTCCGCCCGACCTGCCCGAACCAGACGAGGAGGGATTGCACGACATTGTCTTTTCGTTGACGTCGGGTCGAATCGTCAGGACGTGAATAGCATCTCGAATCCATCAGTGGCAGAGTTTCACCTCCACTCCCTGTTCACTGCTAGATCGTGGGGATCCGCGCGAGAGGGAGGGTGAACGACGAGGAGCGCCAGATGCAAAAACAGTCGAATAGAAACACTAACGTGAGCGACAGGGCAACTACGGTATGGTGCCGAAGATATTTCATACGGTATGAGCACTGCTCCGAGGGGACAAGATTGCAGTTATGAGCCCCGCGTGATCAACAGGTTCTACTCCGCAGGAGCGTGGGTTCCTTCGAATAGTTATTCCTCCGATGTTGTTCGAGGCAAGCTTCCGTGGGGCGAGGGGAGAGGGACTCCGGAGGGAAAAACGCCAGAAAGTCTTCTATCCACCGTCAAGTGTTCCTCCCCGCCGGCGCCGATGGTTCCCTATTTTGTTCTTGCGGCTATTTTTGTTACGTCAAAGCGTTGTCCCGCGTGCCCCTGAGGTCCCTCGACTCATTTTCGGAAACTGGAGAAACATCGAAAAATGAATGAACTGGGAAACGATCTCTCTATCCTTTTCGCCGTCTGAGCTGGAAGACCTGTTTCCGTGGCCCGAACCGTCCGCCTCCGACGCCGCCGTAGGAGGGGTTCACTGTTGGATTGCGGAGTGAGAAAGTTAGAGATGGCTGAAGACGAGAGATTGGATCTAGCAGAACAAACACTGTGAAAAAAACAGACACGGACGCGTGAGCGGACGAAGTCGGCAACCGCTGGACGTTCAGGAACAACGGTACAGGAGGGGCGGCGGCGGCAACATTCGAGGCCAACCACTGAGGCAGTAATTGCCGCTGGTACCGCGGCAGCGGGTACTGCCGTTGCCGCGTCGTAACCTGCCCTAAGGGACATCCTGCGGTTGCAGCCGTCCATTCCGTTTGTTGTTTCGATGGTTCTTCGGGGAGCACTTTGAAAACCTCCCACGTTGACCCCCTTCGATCAACCCTCGCTCAGTTCCCTTAGCGATTTCGGTCCCCGAATGCCGCGCTCCTACCTAGGCTAGCCCCGTCTGTTCTATATCCATTTATTTAGTCGAGGACTCGTGTTCGTTTCTCGAAACTCCTCTGCTGATCTCATATCGATGTACCTGAGAGCTTTGTACAAGGGTCGAAGCTCGTCTCGATTTTGAGGACCACGACGCCGCGCCGCCCCGCTACCTATTGAGCGCCATCGAGAGCTTCTCGACCGCTGCGTATTTGTAGATTCCTCACGCGCACGGCCTGGGTTGGCCAAATCGAATATTTTCACAGAGAGCGGCTACCTACGACGGAAGTTGGCGATTGCTGGTCGCCTATTGCGCCTCAATTACTCCGTTTCGGCCACGTGACGTCGACCGCGTGATTGCGTTCCCCTTTAGCACCGATGTCAACAGCGGCGGTGGCTGGGACGAAAACAAGCAAAAGTCGCATGAAAAATCTCTCGGCGTTTAGAGCTTCCGAGCGTCCCCTGATGCTGCTCAGGAACCGCTTTCTCGGAGCTCGGTATGCTCGCTTGCCTGAGCGGTGGTCTCCGTCGCTGCTCGAAAGAGCTTGGAGCATGGGAGGGAGACAAGGCCGACCGACGTGAGGACAGCCGGAACAGAGAGGCTTCCCTTCGTGATTTGCACAAACTCCTCGACCATGTGTAATGCTTGCTGGAACGGACGCGGGACCGACCTCAAGTAGCAGAGCGCTCACTGACTGACTGCCGGCTGTCTGTCTGCTCTGCCAATTTGACTCCACCCAGCGTAGGTCCCATGTCGCGTCGTCGACAGCGTTTCTTCCTTGTCACTTCGCTTTGTACACAGCCAACACTTCCCTCTATCTGCCCGTCCATCCATTCATAGCCCTCGGCGGTCGCGGGTTCATTTACTGCAAAGGTACTGAAAAACCTCGAGGAACGAATGACCGGCCGTCCATCAATCCAGTGTTCAACCTAGTGTACGGGCTCCACGAGATTTTGCGCAGCGCGAAAGTTCCCCGGATCCGCGCAGGGACATACCTATACTGTAGTATCGGCTCCGAGACTGTTCACGTATCGTTCCGGAACGTGCAAAGTTCTCGCATTCTGCTACTGCCGGTAACTCTCTGGATGAACTTCCAGCTCGATGTCGATTAAGTTTTCCGAAAATGGCTCGGGAACGAACCGAATTCAGAAAGCTCTCGATCGCGGCCGAAGGTACGGAGGCCGCGCCGAGCGATCTCCTTCGCTGTAACGAGGCGGAATCAAGGGTAAAGCTCGGTCTAACAAGGAGACGTCAAGAGGACAGTTGGAATTTCCGAGTCATTGACCCACGAAGTCGATTGAATTCATCCGAGAGTACGATTGTTGGCTCTACGAGACGGTTCCCGAGAGTTACGGTACTCGACGCTGCCTAGGACGATGCATGTATCACATGGAGCGGGACTGGATCCCGCAAAGAGCTCCTAATCCCGGCCATGGATGTAGGACTAATGGCTCCAACTCTGGTCTTTTGATCGGGAAGCGAGGATCACTCCGCGCGTCATCGTTCCGTTTGAGACATTCGTTTGGACAAGCGAACAGAGAAATAAGCGGAGAGGTGGGAGAGGAAGGGGAGGAACGACTGAGGAATCCGGGGAGGCAGAGCCGCACAGATTGAACGATGATATGTTTTTTTATCGCTTGCCCATTATCTACCTGGAGCAGCGACCAGAGGCACGAGCGGGGCACAGCGGTGCAGGGCACGGGGGAGACCTGGGAAGAGGAAGACCGCAGGATCGACAGACCGTCAGCGTCAGTCAGATAGATCTACCTTTCCGAGCAAGCCGGCCGGCCGGCCAGCCAGCCTGCCGACCAACCAACCGGCCACGGGTTTTGTGTTCATCAGTCTTAGTTCTGCTGCCCTGTTCGTTCTGCTCGCTGAGCAGCGAAAGCTCAGTGATGACTTGCCCTGGGCTTGCCTGGTTGCCGCCGACGACGGAGCTCCGTGGGCAGAGCAGTCTGAGCGGAGCGAGAATTCGGCTCCGAACAGGGACAGACAATGAAGATTCAATCTAGCCAAAAACGCTGCCATTGAAGGAGAAAGACGGGGGAAAAGCAGGGCGAAAAAAACGAAGAAAGCGACCATGGCGGAGATCTACCACCGACACCGCACACCACCAACGTTCGGTGGAACGGAGAAGGGGATAGAAGAACACCACTGAAGACAAAAGGAAACCATGCGATAACTTCTCTTTCAGTCACTCACTGAGGCTTCGTCCTTTTTGCGCCACAACCAGACCAACTCCTCGCTCGATCTCTGCGTCTACCGACCCCCGCTCCTGTCCGCTTCTCCTCAATCGTTGCCCTTAACCCGTCCCCTCCACCTGCAGCCGACGCGACTGATTCTTCCGCGACAGCCCGGGCCAGCAGCGGAGGGAGGGATATTTTGCTCCTCGGTGGTCACATCGCGCTCCCGTTCAGCGCTCAAACACTTATGGCCGAGTTCCTCTGCGGTATTCACCGTCTTCCGCGAAACGTCGAAGAGACAGATTCCGAGGGAGTCTCAATCAACGAAATCCGTCAAATCGATAGTAGAGCGAAGGACGGTTCCGTCCGAGCGTAAGATGGGCAGCAGTGACCCCGATCCGTTCGATCTGCGAATGCAACTTCCGATGAACTCTGGTCCCTGAGGGAATCTCGCCGCCCCACCCGGCGACCCGAAGTTTGAGCGCTGCCGACTGCTCCACGTAATTAGGTGGAAGATACCGAATCAGTGGGTGAATGATTCACACAGCGATGTCTGACGCCGAACAAGCTCGAAACCCTCGAACCCAAGCCATGAAGTTACACGGGCCCGATCGACTTGTCACGTTTCTCTAATCAGACAATTTCAACCCGCAGTGTTGGTGGCATTGGGTGGGACAACATCGCCATCCTCGCAGACCCGGATTCATTAGCCGTTTCGGTATTCCGAGAGGGGAAACGTCGATTTCAGTGAACCTGGAACGGTTGCATGTCCCAGCGAGGCTAAACGATGCTCTGGGCGGACTCGTGTCTCGATGTCCATTGAAGCATATGTTTCGGTGGGCCGAAGGCTCCCTAGCAGTTTCCGCGATTTTCTCTGCGTCGAGCCGTACAGCGTGCGAATTCACCGTATGGGGAGCGGCGTTTTCCAACGAATTTCGAAAGGCAAATGGTGTCCCCCCATCAGATCTCGCAAGGTGTTTCGTCTTCTTCATCTATAGGGTCGGATCGGACCTGCCGTAAATAGCGAGAAACTCCGTCGGGGTCATCATGAGGTTCCCGTGGTATGGCCCGTCGGAAACAATCAATCTACCGCTGGGGCAGCGTTTACCCCACGGAGCGGTCTCAATTTGTTTTGCATACGCAGTGCGAAACGCGCTGACTGTTGACTACCTCATCAGTCTCTCCTCTCGAAGCTGGCCACAATGAGGAAGCTCAAAACGATCGGATTTCCGCCGTATTTCGCGAGCGACCTCTGAAGGGTTTTTTTCTTGAGCGCCTCCAGAGTCCACGGACCCCGATACGATCGATGACATTCGAGAGTCTGGACTTGTGAGAGGACTCGTTACGGTCGGGGAGTTTCCCCGGTCCCCATGGAGCCCGCGAAAGAATTCCTAAGCTTGATTTCAGAGTGTAGAAACAATTTCATATGAATCTTGACTGCTTCGGTGCTTTCAGAGCATCAGGTTCCTGGGACCGACCGCATCACAAGCACTTTGGTAGAGGTCGCCTGCCTGGACCGTTTGGCAACCCCATAGGGTTCGAAGATCTAATGCATTCTCATTCAAGATCATCGAGCACGTGGTCGACCCAGATTCCGGCATATCTAGAGTGTAGACTCGAGCCTTCACAAAGGAAATCTGGGAAGCCCGGATGGGGAGGATTCCGCCTTCAGTCATGATTAAGGAGGCTCACATCGGTCGAATTACCGGGTTCTGCCCTTTTTCGCGAGAGGCATGCCGATCAAGATTGATAGCGATTCTGCCTGTTCATCAACCTATTATGTCGAAAATGAGAGACTCGGGAGACGCAACAACGGAGGCCCCCCGTGGAGCCTGAGAGCGATGCAGGACGCACCGCGAGATCCTCGGGAAGATGGGTCGAAACATCCGGAAGATTCTATGAGAGAAAACAACACGTGCCCAAATTACACCACCACAACCACTGGTAAGAATAGTGGCCTGAGAAGAATAGTGACAGCCTTCGGCGTTTTCGGCTCCTTCGCGTGTACTCTCGGATTTCCTTCTCTCTCTCTCCCTCTGTTCCTTTCTCTCTCTCTCGATCCACGCAGAATAGAAAAGCGAAAAATCCAGCAGCTTACGGAAGTCCGCAAAGATGGCTCGTTGCGGCTCGGCTCGCCCGGGTGTCTGTCTGAACCTTCGCGCGCCCGCAGGTCGCCTGGCCCTCCACGGTAGGAAGGGAGAGAATTTCTATTGCGCGAAGATGCAGAACCCCGACCCTCAAAAGAAGACAAACAGGCGGAGACCGAGCATCGGTCCAACCGGCAACGGATAGATTAATTACAACAAGCCAGGCCCCAGTCATACAGACGAATAAGCAGGCCGACGACGGCGGAGCGACACGGAACGGGAAATAAAACGAAGAATCAAAAGATTCGCAGCCGGCTGCCTCTGACAGACCTCACGGAGGAAGTCGCCCAGGGCACGACTAGGTTTTCGCTCTTTTTCCTCTAAATCAGGGGAGGAAGACGGGAAGGAACGTTGTGGGGGGCGATGGGGAAAGTCAGCTAGAGGGAAGCAGGGAGCCAAAATAAGAGAATTCGTTCTCACAGTAACTCTGGAGAAAAGATGGAAGCGGGTGCGTGTATTGCAGTGTGAGCCCGTCGGTCGCAGTGTCGGATGTCTCCTCAGTCGGAGGTGACGTGGCGAGACGATTGCGAGGAACCTACGACTCCGCTCGGGTTCGTTCCGAGGAAAATCACCGGAAGAGTCGATACACAGCGAATATGGAGCTTCGAATCAAGGCTTCGCCGGCAGGAACCCCACGTCGTCTAGTTTCAAGTTGAAAATTTGAAGGAGCATCAATCAGAAGAAAAGCCCCACCAGCCCCATAGGGAAACCCTGTGACCATGAGCGGTATACGCAGCTTCTGAGTTTACGTGCCACGCAGGAACATTCCTTCTTCGTAACGTATGCTGGATGAAAAGAGCCCCGCCTGGAGCCAGGTCGGCATGGACTGCGGTCTCATGGAGACGACCACCGTAGCGCGTAGTGTTCGATGCGATCGCTGCGTCGGTGTTCCCACACCCCCTAATATGCCCAGGAGCGGTGACGTTCCCCCGCGCGCGGGCTCCCGACCGCACTCTCACCGCAAGGAATCACAGCCGTCGACGTTGTTCCTCAAGGGGCTCGCCTCAAGAGACATTAACATTGTTCCAGTTTCGGAGAGCTCTTCCATGCGACAACAACGCTACTGCGTGGACACCACGGCCAAGACGTCGACTCCAACAAACAGTCTCAGCTGAATCCCGTGAGCGGCTTTCGCCGGATCTTCGGCTGCTTTTCCGTAAATCCAGCCTTCGGCGCGTTCGCTGGGTGAGACTTCGCGGGGAAAAGGAGAAGGTTGTCTCAGTGTCTTAACTGGATGCAAGTCTGCTCGGCAGCGCGCGGTGTGTAACCACTGACTTGGCTTTGCTGAATAGAGCCTGTGAATTATTCCAGCTTCTTTATAGCTTACAGCCCGTATGCCAATGGACATCAAGAGCGACCAATCAGCGCATTAGGATTAGGAACAGTCGGAAGGAGGGAATAAGGGGGGGAACCGAGGAGTCGACGACAGCTGAACGAAGTCCGTCGGTCGAGTTCCTCCTCACAAGTTCAGCGGATGCGAACTCCACGGGCGCATGGATGAGCTCTAGTTCTCCTCAAAAACTGTCGACCCAATATTCGTGAGCTAAACCGCTGCTATTGCCAAGCTTTCGAAGACTCTGTACACGGACTCGTCAGCGACGCTCTCGTCGACGCGACGTAATCTCCGACCTCCGCAGAGGATAATTGCAGGCGCGGAGATTCGGAGCAGAGATAATTCGTTGCAAAATTCCTTCGATGACACGTGAAGCAGAGTATCCACCTTCGACGCTCCATTCCGAAGTTTCAGTCTTGTCTGAACTCTCTGACGACGATGAGACCCAGTTTCTGTCGCGCTCATCGAGCAAAAAAGCAACTGTGTAGCTTCGGAATCCCGTCAACGAGCTCTAGACAGGACGAGACAAACCCAAAGCAGAGTCGCTTTCGTCCCGGTGGAACGTTCACGGAGACGACGTTGTTTGTAATCAGAGTTGAATCTCGTTAACATTCCTGCATGGTCACCTTCCAGAGTTTCACGCCGCCATGGCATTCTACAATGATACGCAAACGTACAGCAACATCAGCATGGATTCTCTGCCGACACTAGCGTCGCCTGTTTGGTAATTACCGGAAGAATCCGAACGTGACTCCACTACGTACAGGTCCATGGCGCCAACATCAGTAGAAGAGGGGGCGGATCGGGGTAGAGTCGGGGAAGGGGCGGACACGCAGAAGATGCCGGGAGGTGGGGCCCGAACGCCCCGTATTGCCGATACCAACGTATAGGCCAGCTTTTAACAGCGGCGGTGAGAACAGCCGCGGTCGAGTGAAAGGCAAGCAAACGTAGACAAGCTGAAGTTTCCACAAGCCCAGGCCGGTATTTGCGCTCATTGTGCGGGGAGCGTGCGAGGACATGTAGGAGGAGCGACGGATTCTCCCGCTTCGCAACGCCAGTAAGTGCGGAAGCTCAAGTTCCCCGTCGCCTGTCCAGCTGTATTCCTTCGGAATCGCATTTATGGAAAGATATGGAAGCGGACTCAGATAAACAGAAACTTTCTCCTGATGCCTTTCGTTCGGGATGCGAAAGACGTATGCCCCTCTTCGGGTAGACAGACAGCTATCGCGCAATCGGAAACCCCGAGTTCAAACCTTGGGATCATGGACATGAGCGGTGTTGCAAATCGTTACGCGTTACTCTGTTCCCCGACGGTCCCGGTGTGAGATGTGTCACTCACTTAGCGACCCAATGAACGAGCGACTAAGGTGAGGTGGCGGCGTCGTCGTCGGCAAGTGACTCTCTTAGCAGAACCGCCACGAGCGCACTACTTGCGTCCCTCAGCTCGAAGAGCAACGGCAGAGCTATTCCTCTTCCCCTTATAGGAGAAGTCCATTGATCAGAGGAAGCTCTTAATCGAAATTCGATTTATTCCTCCTCATTCCGCGGCAAGCAAGCGGACGGGCAGGAGCGCGGTGGGGAAGGGGCGGGGGAGCAGCAGCAGCCGAGTGAGGCAGCCTCGTTTTCCTTGAGAAACTCCTTTGCGGAGGTAACTTCTCCTCTACCGGCCGTCTTCGACTTCGGCCGGAGGCGAGCGGCTGTGATAGCACAGGCAGCTGCAGGAGAGGCAGGGGGCGGAGAAGAGGCAGAGCAGCAGGAGAAGAAAAGAGATATCGGGGACGAGGGATCGAACGGAGCAGAGACCGGTCCGAAACCTGCTTGGCTTGAGGTTCCCTCAAACGGCATTAGAGCAACTTAACGTGATCATCAGTTTGATCGTTGCACCCATTTCATTGGCTTTCTTCCCGCTTGTATCTTTCGTCTGCCTCTCCTTCTTCTTTTTTTCCTTCCTTTTCTGCTGTACACCCCGATCGCTTCTCGGTTCCTGCGTGAGCCGGTATTGTACTTGTCATCGTCTACTCGGGATTTAACTAGATAAGGTGATAGAGGGCAGATCGTATTGTCATCTGAGCTGAGGGCTCTGGATATCGTTGTTGTCGACGACAGTGACCACAGGGGTGAGCTCCGACTCCACACAACAATGAGCGGACGGGAACGCGCCAGGGGAGACGAGGGTAAAGGCAAACGATAAAGGGAGTCCAAAATAATTGATGTATGTACGTTGCTGGTTCGGCTTAGCGGTCTGCCGGCGGACGCGTCGCTGTCGACATGACTCGTATGAGAAGCGATAGCAACTTTCCTGGTCAGAAGCACGGTATGTAGCTGGAGGCTTTAGTCACGAAATTTTCCTCAAGCATGCTCGTTCCCCTTGCGAAACAGATGAGCGTCCAGCCTCACAGCGCAACGACTAGACAGTCTGAATCCAATTTCGGCCTCCTCCGCCATTTCTTCGAGTTCTGGCCATCCTCGCCGCCGAGCCAGCCAGCCGTCCATCTATCCGTCTGTGCCGGACCCAGAGGAGCTGCTCGCAGATGCCTCGCACTTGCTCCATTTCTTTTTCTTTCACTTTATTCTTTCAACGCTCTACATTCGCCCACAGTCTTATCCGCCAGCGGCGGGACACAGAATGGACATTTTGCCCTAAGGCGACAGCAGCTTTCGGTGCAATGTAAGTAGAATATAAAGGACGCCGCAGCGTCAAATCAGGGAATTCGATCGAGACATCGGTGAGATGAGCCGGGTTAAAGTTTGGGAGTTATTTTCGTTTCCAGAAAGGAGCACTTATTTCCGAAAGCATCGCGAACCTGGTCGTTTCGCGCGAGCGAGCCAGAACACGCCAGGACTTCTCTCGAACACGCTCCCGGCTCGCAATACCAGTCGGTGCCTCACAGACAGCAAATCGTGCCGCGAATCGCATCCGCGGTGTTTCCGCTGAAGTCAGCTCTCTGTGACTTTGAGCATTGCTTCTCCCCCTATGATGCATCAATATGCTGCTATCGGTCTCGGTGACATTTGACTGGTGATGATCGACCGACCGACGGACCAGCTGCGGCGGGGTCCAGCTTAACGCTCGACAAACGGTGAGTAGACTAAAATCGCTGCTTCAATACGAATCAGGTATATCATTCTATTTTAGTAAATGCTGTGTCGGTTGTCGGCTCTACGACGAAAAGTTCGGTTCCTATTCTACATTTCATTCCTTTGAATGCCCGCCCGTGATGATGATCCCTTGTCCGCCGCCGGTCGCTGTCGGCGAACACACAGCGAGAACGCGGACGACGACGTGAACGACAAAATAGCAGACGTCGTCCCACTCGCGGTTTGAGACAAACGTCTGGTCGGACGCCTGTGCGCTGCCGCAACTACTATCGATGTTATTGTTGTGGGGAAGCAATTGTGGCAAACGCCTGGCGGGACTGATAGCAAGAGTCGAGCGTGGGGCTCGAGACGCTTCCGGAAATGAGCACCGCGCGCTCAAAATTCAAAGGAAGCTCGTCGACTACCTGGACGCTCCATCACCGGATCGTTCCGCTTTCCGATGGGTCGGGGAAGGCCCACCCTTACAGGAGCCGAATGATGAGAGAATTAACGCTCTCCGCATTGGACATATGAACTGATGCACAACTTTCAAGCCTCACGTCATCTGGAGCATCTCAAATATTTGTTTAGAGCGAGAGAAACGATGAGCGTGTCCAGCGCTGGAAGCGCGTCACAAAAACGGCAGAAGTATTCGTTACATATCATGCAAAGGGGAGGTACTCACTCATTACGGCCCATGTTCGTTGTTCGGCCAGATGATCGAGGAATAGCTTGAGGGACTCTGTACATTTTTGGCATTCTTCGTAAGGCTCGCCTTCGGTCTTTCCGAAATTGCAGAAGGACGCTATGAACGGCTTGGCGGCGTTCAGGTAGGACCGGAGCTCGTTCTTGTTGCTGCCGTGCTCCGTGTTCTCCAGCTGCTCGACGATACACGACCCTCGTGTCACGAGCGCCGTGAGCAGAAACAGGCCCGACCACAACCGCATCGCGCGATTCTGAAATAAGATATACTAGGTAGATAAAAGCTCATTAGAATCGTTTTGTTTTTCGGCCTTGCTATCAGTAAGTGATGACTTCACCGTTTTTCCTCGATATCATGCCCAACGAACGAATTACTATATCGGTGCACCGGTGTGGCCGCTTTCGCCATTTCTGTCGTCGTTATATTCTCCGCTATCCATTAAGCATTCGTTATCGCGATGGCCACAGTTGTCGCGCAACCCAAGACCGGGTCGACAAAGCTACTGTTGTGAATTTGTGGCTGATTCGCAGGTGATTGAAAACTCCACCGTTACTATGACGTCACGAATGATTTAGAGATGAACGCGATGGTTCTCTCGTTCGGTTCTACCGTCGCGTCGGTCGGCTCAGCGATCGACTCGGGGGTTCGCATTCAATGATGATCTACTTTTCACTGTCGGACGGCGAGGAGTACGAACAATGAGCTCGAATCGCAATCAATGAGCTCGGCCCGAAAACAAGTTGGCCGAATAGGAATCGAGTGATATCAAAGGTCCGGGATTTGGAACAAAGTGGATTGGACGTCGTCGCTAGTAAAAGCCTGGCGGCGGACAAACGAATCGACAGCCGAAGCGAACGAACCGTCCGTCGGTCGCTCGGACGTTTGCTCGGTCGGTGGGTCAGATGGGCCGGCGAGGCGTTCTACGGGTAGGTTGGGTAAGGCGGGGTTCGGAGGAGGCGAGAGCATCGGCTTTGTGTTTGGTCATCGCCCTGGCTTGCAGCTCATTAGGCTGTCTTAATGCGACAGGGAAAACCCACCCCCGGGCGTCAATGGCTTCTGACGTACACAGTCCGACACCGAATCAGTTCCTCTTCGTTCGCTCAAACCACTGACTTGATAATCACTGGGAACTCAGAGACGAGTTCTTCTGTGTAATTATCCTCCGTTTGTCGACGGTACGCACTCGGACCGCGTTCGAGGCGGCTGGAATGACGGGATGAAGGAATTTGACGTTCTCGAATATCGAAGGTTCTCCTTAATTGTTCTATTTTGTTCTCATAGAGTTCTCAATGATTCGAGGCGCGAAAGAGCCGACAGACACGCTTCGGGAGTAGGCGAGAGAGAAATTCTTTCTGAAGTCGCCTGCTGGAAGATTTCGGCGTCCCACGCCGGCGGGACTCGACGCGATAGATTTGTCCGGTGTTTCTCAACATTACAACCACTATAAAGAGGCTCGCAGATGCAATGCTGTCATATGAACTTTCACTTCTCGAGGAAGCCCTCTCATGAACTACATCTACGTCGTGCTCTCTCCGCTTCTCCTTCACCCGGAGCGATGATACTCGATTCGTGTCGTCAGATCTTAAGGGTAGCGGTATTTCCCCAGCAACGAGTTCCCGTGAGTTCCGACCATCGCAAGCTCTGCTCTCCTCGAGGCTGCCGCTGCTCCTCCCGAGGGAAGGAGTCACAATGCGGCTCAACGCCGATATAATTAGGTCGAGGAATGATCTAGAGGTTAATGCCGAAGCCTCAGCTAACCGGCCGATTATGCGGAATCGGGAGCGAGTTTTCCCAACATGGAATATTTTTTTCAACGTGGCAGTGTGCATACCTCTCGAAAATCATCAATTGCCCCTTGTCGGGCAGGCGGGTCTGGCAATATTGTGTTGACTTTCGCTTGTTCAATGGAACAGTATTCGGCGAGTCAATGTCGTCTGACCTTCGGTTACCGAGCCTATGGCCGACAATTGTCCCACTGAGCCGGACAGACGATTGGCTCTTCGGCGCGCTTGCCGCTTGATTTCGAGCCAGAATCTTCTGTAGGTGACGTACACTTCGGCGAATCGGTGCGCTTGTTTTTTCGAAGATTCCAAGTCACTTCGGCTCGACGATTATGACTGCGTACCGCGTAATTTTTCTGATCGCTTCGGGATTCTGTTGGTGGCGGTGGCAACAGCGACGACGAGTGGAACGGTTCGGTTATCAACGCGTAGCTTCGCTCATGCGGCTCGGCCAACAGATATTGGCAGATTGGATTTTTCAATAAGGGTGGAAAGTTTAGGAACAGCTGGGCGCGCCGTGGCACCACACCATCGTCTTTCACATCCTGATCATCTATCCGGTGGAAGTCGGTCATAAAGTGTTGGTATATGCTTTAATCTTTTTTTTGGCGACTGTACCGTGAGCCGTTGTCTCCCACGCCTTGTGCACAATGCGTTTGGCTCACGTGACCGACCTTACGTGGTAGGTTAGAAGCAACCCAGCTGACCTTTCCTCATCGCTGTAATGGGCGGCTAGGTTACGCGCGCCGTGAGCATCTCATTAAAAACTCACAAGATCGTTTCCCTCTGATTCCACCGGCGTCTTGCGTCGACCAACGGTAAGCATGAGCTAATCGCGCCGGTCAACTGTTCTTCCCCGACTCGAAGTCGGGGGGAGTCCGACTATGTTTAGGCCTCGAGAGATCGAGGCTCGTATTTCTCCCGCATCTGATAGTCTTCCGGAAAGCGAAATCTATGGGGAATTCATTAGTTTTTCCCAGCACGGATGATTTTTGGATGTTTGGGTGGATGCATCAAAGTCTTCTTTGCCATCGTTGCCGCTGCTGGTTGATCGATCGACGTCCAGAAGCCCTCGTCGCTCACTTGTCAAAAAATGCAAGGCACAGAAGAAGTATCTGACTCAGTGTGCAGCCGGCCTCTGCTCGCAAGCACAAGTACCGTCTCGAGCGACCATCATCTCGAGAACGGATAGTAGGAATAATTGGTCGTAGCCAATGGCGACCTTCGCTCGCACGTCAATCTCATCTACGCCTTCTACCAACCCACCCTGCGACACTTGACCCTAGACTTACTGAAGACTCAAGTCATCGACTTTCCGAAAGAAAATTCAAGCGATGCTCGATCGAAACCTCGATGAATGGAATTTGTTTTCCAATCCGGACTCCTCGTCTATCTGTCGCTTTCTTCATCCAAGCGGTCGCCAGACAGAGTGTTCGATTTTCCCGCTGATTCAGAACCAGAGCTAATGGCTGACACGTGGATCGGAATATGAGATGACGTTGCTGCTTCTAGAAGTCTGTCAATAGGCTCCGAGCAGAATACTTTTCGGGAAGTGTTTTCAATCGAACCAAGAGCTCCAGTAGACAGTACTCGATTGTTTTGACTCCTGCGCGAACGGTTTCCACCACCGAAATGGAATTGTTTGACATTCTCCCTGACCACGAGTCGACTCGACTCACCACAGAATAAAGATCTCTTCCGCGAGCTCGTGTCGAATAGGCGCAGTCACTCTCGAAAGTCGCGTTAACGTCGCTCAAGTCGATCGAGCGGGTCGCTCTCGCCGTATTTGTCAAGGGATACTACGACCCGTGGAAAATTTCACAGGAAACCGTCGCCTACTGCGACGAATCGAATGCAAATTCTGATCGGGAAAACTCGCAGCGACAGCTTATTGTCCCTGATAGCGGATAATGATTACTCATCTGATTGCGCTCACTCATCTTTCGGTCCGCTCTGTCTGTCTGTCTGTCTGTCGGTCTGTCTGCGAGCCAGTCAGTCGATCAGTCAGTCAGTCAGTCGAGAGAATGACTGAAGACGAAGACGATTCGCGGGTCCGCCAACGATTCCAAGGGTTGTCCGTTCATCCCTGAAGTCTGAAGTGACATGCTTGCGGGCCAACAAAGTACTCCACCGATCGTCGGGCTGAAAACCGGAGCCGCTCGGACCAGCCTGGCAGTCAGAGAAGCGGACGAGCAGTCTACGGAAAACCGCGAAAATTTTCCTCCCTTTACAGCGGTGCGCGTTTGACCCCTTGAGAAGACGATGCGACGAAACGAATTACCGGCGAACTGTAACTACACTTCCGATGCAAATGGGGCTCTCGTTCCCAATTATCAGTTCCTAATTGAGCGGACTAACGAGTGAAAGTACGCCGAGCTGAAGCAAGGATTACCGAATCGCGGTTGAAAAACGAATTACGAAACCGTATAGCAAGAAGCCGCGGTGGCCTTCATGAGCCGTCCGCTGTCACGTCGATATCCGTCACGAAATCCGTTTAATACAAAATCACGGACAGCGGGCTGCAGGAAAACCCTCGGAATGGAAACAATTTCACTACGCTTATTTATAGAGAGAAGAAAATAACGCCGACCGATGACTCATTAGATTCGCATCCGAAGCATTTCGAAAAGGAATGATTCATCCGATGGTGTCGTTTATTTGTTTACACTACAATGATGATGATATTAATCCTCAGACCGCTTCCAGAGCGAAAGTTTGACCCGGACTCCGTGTAAACTCGTGGGAAGAGGAGCTGGGCAGAGTAGGTTTGCTGTGTTCTCAACAAAAGCGACGTTCCGGTCCCTCGGGCAACTTTTTGATTTTATGATCAGCCGGCTCAGGTTGGTCACAACAACCACCATCATCATCACTGCCTGTCTCCGGTTCCACTGCTCCGAGCGGGAGCTCCAGGAGAGGCGCAGAGCCCATGATTGGCTAGAGCGGAACAGCAACAGCTTCCACCGCATCTATCGAGGGGATATAAACACTGTCCCGGATCCTATATGGCTCGTCTGGGAAAACGGTCGGGGAGCCCTACCGCGACTAGTAGGTGTTTTTCTGTCAGAACAGGTCATTATGGAGCTTTCGGTCACAATCTGGAATTTTCCCTCTCATATCCTATTCTTCCTCCGGACGATTCGGGTTTCTCCCCTTGCCTCTGAAGTCAACATCCCCGCGTGCGTTCAGTTCGCGAAGCTTCCCTCTCACGCGGTCCTGAATCGAACATCCATTGCTGTCTCTCTCAGAGATCTCCAGAGATTGATTGGTCTCATTGATAACCGATTTCTCGAACGTGAGGCTAGTTTGTAGCGGATCACTCCGTGATTGGGGAGGAGAGCGCATTTCTAGAATGAGAATAAGTGGGCTCACGTTCAGCAAAGGCCACTTGAACGAGACTCTGTAATAGTCTTCCTCATTGCAGCAAGTCAGTATATAATGATCGACGGGGAGCGGCGGCATCGACGCAGGCGGGGGCACGTTGAATGCGACGGCTCAACCGCAAAAGAGCGTAGGAGGACTCTCGGCCGTCATCAACTTCCATTGGCTCGATAACATGGAACTAAAAACGAGATAATCGCGCAAAGATAAAAAAAGGGAGCGGGTGGGGAGAGGGTTCTTCGAATGGAACTCGGAAGGAACACCCCCCCCACCGGGTTGAGGGTGCAGCACCCCCGGAACCCTCTCGGCTAGCCCTCGAACCCTCAATAGAGCGCGGAAGAGCTCGAGTCGAGACGGAAGAGGAGGAGGGGTAGACAAGGGACTCGGGAGCCGGGGGAGGGGGCAGGAGGGGCCGGACTGTGCAACGGAACTCGATGGAACGATCATCCGGGGAACAGAAAGGGCATAGATGGAGCAGACGCATCAGCAGTGGCGACGGGAGAAAATGCAATAATTTGCTCAATGAAGCAACGTCGAGCGTTTTTGTAGAAGAGTGCCGGTGCAGCGGCACCAGACCTGCTTTGAGTTGAGCAGCAGACGAATGAGCTGATGTACAAACGAGAACGAGCCCACCGAGCTAGAGGCCTAGACTTCCCGCACGCTTCGGCCGGAACCCTCGTTCATGCAGGATTCCTAATCATCGTCGCTGCCGATAGTCCGCTCCCATGTGAGGACGATCATGCCAAATCACAACAGAGAGGAATTCGGCGCAGGGAGATTCTCGAATCTCGCATGCATAGGTAAATAATAATCTATCTATATAACGATAAAAATGGGAAAGACGATCTGATTCAGAATGAACTGCAAACGAAGACATTGAGGGACTGTCGAGGCAGGGACAATACTCTCCCACATCTAGACGAGCGGTCGGGGCAGCGGGGTCATCAATTGATCCTTGAGCTCTCATGACATCGGCACCTCGTGCATTCAGTGTCCGAGCTCCGACAGGCGTGGGATTACCCACCGTATAGGGAAGGGATAACATACCTTCATTATGGTATGGAACTTCCTACTCGTCCCCAAACTTCCTCCCGCAAAGATTCTCCTGTTACCCCGCTGCCATCTCGCTCCCTCGGAGCCGGAACCACAACAGCGAGGATTCTCCGGGATCTAGAGTTGGGGTCGGCAAGGACAAAACAGTGGACGACCCAGCTCAGCGCGCCAAGTTCCCGCGTAGTCCGACGGGTCTGATCAATGGGTCGGCCGGTCGGTCAAGCGTTGGGTAGAGGGACAGCCGGCCAGGTGGCGATCCGTCTTATTTCCTCCCCACCAACGTAGACAGGCAATAGTCCGAGGGAAGCCCTATTTTCCGAAGCGTCGCGACGACAACAAATTGCCCTCCGCTTACCCCTGCTGTCTATTTCTTGTGACCCCGCTGATGTGATTCCTCCATTTTTGCCCGGCTTGCGAAGGCATTGATCCCGCGCCTGGCAAGGATACTGAAGTTGACGTAAGGAGAAAATACAAATGCCAGATTCTATGTCTCGACACGCTTGTCGTCGTCGATAGCTCCTCGGTTTTTCCTCGTTTCTCTTGTCGTTGAGCCATACGTCTGATCTCAATGGAGCTCGGAGGGATTCTGAGGGAAAAAGGAGGACCGCGTCGCTGCTGTTCAGCTTCGATTGTACCCTGAAGCCGCTCGTCCGAACCTTCTCCCGTCCGGCCGTGGGTATCTCGTCCTCCAATTGGCGTTTCACCAGCAGCAGCTGCCCTCACTTCGTAGAGTAGGAACAGCGGGAAAACGGAGTGGAATAAGGAACGAGAAGAAATACGACGAATATCGTCCGTGCCCCACTCAACTTCAACTTAAGCGCAAGGAACAGCGTTGATCAGAGAGTTGGACGTACGAACGAGAAGAGCGGAGAATACAAGCAGTCAGTGGAACGGCTTCGGAAGCAAAGCTCCGGATCTAAGCGGCTCTCGGTCATGGTGGAGACGTCTCAAAGACAGTTCATGGCAATGTATCCAACGTGGAAGGACACATCGGGATCTCGAATAGGGGATGCTAGGGACGCTTTTCCCGGCGCGTCGCGAACGTTGAGATTTCCGTTGCTCACATGGTCACCGGGAGGCTGCAAGTAGGCTCAGTCATCCGTCATAAATTATTGTGTATCGTGATAGTACGTTCTTTCTATCGCACCATGGACGCTCAATGATTCAAATGTCTCGAGATCATATCTATTTCCTTATGGTGTCTCGATTGCCGTGATTACGCAACAACATTCTTCCTGACTCGAGGGAGAATGGTACAGCTACCCTTAGACGGCTTCCAAACAGCACCGAGAGGTAACAACAGAATCGACCGAGAGAGGTATATACGCGAGCACATGGAGAAATAGTCAGAGCCGCCGAGGCGGCAGCCGGAGGAAAAAGCTCAATGGCGAGCCAGAGGCATCCTGAGCACGTCTCGGCCATCGTGACGCCAAGCCGAAGAGCAAAGCAAGCGGCAAATTAACCAGCCAAACACTCTTGTTCCCTGGCCAACGTCCGGTTGACCAACAACCGAGCCTCAGCAGCCATGGTAGTAGTCGTAGTAGGAGCAGTAGAACTTCCAGATCGCAATGCTCCCGCCGAAACGAGAGAAACGGAGCATCTCGTCTGCAGCTTCATCGTCGACGCGGAGTCGAGGTCAATAGTTCGAGTTGTTGCGATACAATAGCAGCATTAGTAGCACGAGATTCC
Organism: Galendromus occidentalis; assembly: GCF_000255335.2. Lineage (NCBI taxonomy): Eukaryota > Metazoa > Arthropoda > Arachnida > Mesostigmata > Phytoseiidae > Galendromus > Galendromus occidentalis. The sequence continues at coordinate 820,564 of NW_003804940.1, read as the reverse complement.
TTGAACATCGGGCCGGAGAAGCGTGCGGAACCGTCTCATGGACTCCCGGGATAATATCGAGTCGGAAACGCTCAGAGCGGGAAAACGAGGCGGGCGGAATGAGCGCGGGAAGAGCCTATGGTCATTTGAGATTCCCTCCGGAAAATATGACACGTAGAGCGTGTCTGATACAGGAGAAGAGGGAGAACCTGCGGACGGGGGAGCGAGGAAAACAGGACAAAAGAAAGGAAAGCAATTTTTACAGCACGGCTAAGCTATTACGCATACAAAGAATGGCCCGAGGACGAGCGACGACGCGCGAAGGACGGCCGAAGCAAGGCCTGTTGCTCTCCCGCCGGTTTGTTCGTTCTCTGACGGCGACGAGCGCCGCTGCCGCCGCCGACATGCACGCTCTTCCATCATCGCATGAAATGCAAGCAATCTCTAAGCGAACGACCAATCTCTGAGCTCATACCACATGCATCCCCGTCATGTAATACAATGGCAACCGTGGCAGAAGCAACTGGGCCTGCAGTAGCAGAAGAGCAAGGCTACTGAGGCGATCAAGCAACACAGGTTATGCAGCCGTCATCTCGAGCAGCCACCCACAGTGAACAGATCTCGTCGACTAAAAATCCGCGTTCCGCTCTACAATGTTTCACGACATCCAATCGACCGCATGCCTCTCTAACGCACGTGCATCATGTCGAATCCGCAAGCCGCGGTCGTTCCGGCGGCAGCTTCGCAAGGGGGAACAAGAACACGCCGTAGGCCCGTCAAAGTGACGAATCGCCGCTGAAATTCGCCGAGTGTTCAGAAAACACCGGATGAATATGGGAGAAACGAATTTGAGCAGCTGTCCGTCCGTCTCTCTACGTCAAGAATGGTTGAAATGTGATGGTGCTCTTGGCTGTCTAGCACCGAAGGATGTTGAAGGGCCCTCGACTACACTGCGCAGCATGTGAATGCAGTCATTCTAACGGAAACACCGGGAGGAACACGGTGCGCTGTATGCGAATAAAACCTGCTCACGCCTCGACTCGTTCACACGGCGGACGCTCCCCAACCCGCCGCCGTTCCTCCCGCCCCCCCACGCCTACGAGCCCCCTTTTGCCCGCAGCTATCTGAGCAACTTCATTATGGCAGGCAGGCTGTGCCCTCGTTGCAGCTACCAGCAACGAACTCTTCCCGGGCGCTTTCGTTTGACCACCGACCGAGAGACATTCCAATGTTGGAATACCGTGAGCTCATTCGGTGGGATCTATGAGATGCTCCTCGGCCAGGCATTGAACGAAGGATTCCTCTACGCTGCCCGGCTGGCGATAATATTTAATTGCCATCAGATAAGTGAAGCCTTCGGATATCAAGAAGATACGTGAATATATCCCAATTCATAAAAGAATGTATCGAACGGAGCCGTCGGAGTGATGTAGCCGCACCCAGAACGCTATTAAGTCATCGAGCCAGCTGACTCGGCTCGACTCCGGCCCCGGGAAATTCAGAAATTCGAGTGCAGCGAACTTGGACGAAGTTGTGAGGAAATTCGAGACCAAGTCCGGAAAGCACCCCGTCGAGCCCGGACTCGAGGAATGACGACCTACGGATTTCCAGAAGTCTAACACATCGGAAGGATCGAAAAGTCAATCTAACGGAGAAAAATTATTGTCGCCCGTTCAAGATCCAGACCGGCTCTCGGTGAACTGCGCCAGCTCGGATAGAGCGATCGGTGAGCGTTATCTACACGATAGAGAAAAACATAAGGCCAACATACGTACAAACAAATCGCAGACAGGTGGACGGAGACGATGTGGACACACAAAACTCAATGCGGTTCGTGGCTCGATCGAATCGAGCGCCTACCTTTCCGAGTTGACTACATATTATCCGATACGCTCGTGGTGCGCAAACGACCCGGGATATCGAGCTGTAGCCAGGACACCTAGATATGATAATCGCTTTCGCCTTTTTTCCGAATCATCAGCCACCGCCAATGTCTTCGATTGAGGAGCTTCCTCACTCGAAGAAGCAGCCGACGGACTAGCTCATTCGTGAGAACTGCAGGATCACGTGCAGCGACGTGCGGCGAAAGCGCGATGAGCACCCGCCAACGAATTCACAGTGTTCGACTTTCGAGCAACTCGAGCCGCTGAGTCTGACCGCCGACGACAGTCTAAGCAGCTGATATAGGGATCTCTTCGGTACCGGCAACGTCACGAGCACACTGGCCACCTATAGCTGCAGCAGCAGTCCCACCAAAAACAGCGGTACAACGTCAGTCGACAACGGTCAAAAAGACGAAAGATAGCCCGGCGTCGTCCACGACCGGCAGCACGAGTCAACACTCACGCACACACACACAGCCTACTTGCGCTTTCAATGTGTTTCAAGTCGCGCGTCTTCCGTCGTGAGCTGCAGCTGTAGCTGCTGCCCACAAGCCCTCGCCTCCATTGTGGAAAGCGAAAGCTTCCACGAACAACCATCAGATCTGAAGCAGCGAGTGAATGGCTTGCTTGCTGGCAAACGACTGATGGACCGACTAAAGCGTCTTCGTCGCCGTCTTTGCTGACCCCGAGCGGGCCGAATATCCAGAGACCCAGATACGAGCATTCTGGGCGGAACGCCGGAACTGAGATCCACCCAAGATCACCGACTGCCGAACCCTACCGCTGACGCAGTGTCGACGCCAGGAGCTCCGATAGCGCGATAGTGTTCACGCTTAGCGTCGCTGAATGCTTTCGGATGCGGCTCCGAAGGGCTGAACATACGATCTCGATCGACTTCAGTGGAACTTCTGGAGCTCACGGGATGCGGCTCAAAAGTAAATCGAAGGTTTGATGGAGCTCGTCCATTCGCCTCCCTAAATGAAAATGAGATCATAAGTGGGGCACCGAACTTCGGAACTGATATTCGGATAATCCTCCCCGAGCCCCAAGACGCCGTCCGTCACCCTCTTTCTGCTGCTCCGTAATGACTGACGACACAGCTGCGCAGGATCGGTCCCCGGAGTTCGGAGTGCGTCGGGGAATCCCCCATTTTCCACGAGCGCAGCTCAGATGTCAATCAGATTCAGCTCTCATCAGAACGACTCTGAAGATGAGGAGCATTGGAAAACGGCGACGGAAGGCAGCTTCCGTTCGCAGCACAACGTCGGGACTTCGATGTTTCGTTGAAATGTCGAATCATCTCAAAAACGCCGTCGACCAAACAACGAATCGTGTCCAACCAGTGGCGAAAAGCCAGAATCCTTCGATGGGGCAGGTTTACGTGGGGACAAAAAAAGCAGCCCAGAATATTCTCCTCCTCTTTTTTTTCATTTCTAGGGTTTGGATGGATACTTGTGGTTTACTTTGACCTTGATTCCCCCATCCAAACATAGACTTTGACGCTTTTGCGGTGATATTTGCGGTCGCACCGTCGGCGTCGATTCTGTCGCTCGCGCTGGTGCAGCTCAACGGCCAGTAGAGACAACGGCCGCCGCCGTAGACGGTTAGCCGCACTCCAAGTCGACAATCTACGTCACGCACAGAAGACAATACCGGAAGTCTCCGTCGAGCCGCCGTCCGTCGATGATGTTCAGATATGGCAGGCGATTGCACTTGTCTGGAGGGCTCTCGACAAAACCGACGAAGATGTCGTATAACAGTTCTGACCACTCGAAGTCGAAGGAGCGCTCCGCCAGACCAGCGACCGGAACAATGAGCATCTTAATTGTCGCCCGCCTTGTGCGATTGTGGTGGGTTCTTTCTCCGCGGATGGCTTTCGCGAGAGGCTCGTCGCTATCGCTAGCCGAAGCCTATGCTTTTCAGGAAACACTTCCGCGCGTTCCGATGACGGAGAAAGCATACGCCGGATATCTTTGTTTCCTTTTGACCGGAGCGACACCTGTTGTGAGGTTTTTCCGAGCGGACGCGTAAGCCGACGACAGTCCTGAATGCAATGGAAGCAACAGCGGAAAAGCGAGCGAACGACTGACCAGCCCTTGAAACGAAAAAAAACCCGAAGAACGACACCGTGAGAAAGGTGCATTCGATGCCCACGCCGAAAGAATAGAACCAACGATTAGATAAAGGGCAGTCAGCGTTATTACATGATACATAGAAGTCTTACAAGTCAGAAGCCGCGAGCTACCGGCCGAATGGGTTGCTTGGAAAGGTTAGTTTCGTGAATAATTGTACCACGATACCGCTCGCACGATGTTAACGATCTTGAGCCAAATTTGTATGAATGCCGCGCAGGAATCACGGTACATGTCGAAGATTTGTTGGCATGATTCCTCACGGGTGGATGATCGGAGCGTTCCCGAAAAAGAATCTAATTCCATTCCTCGCGAAACGTCTACGGATGTACTCTCACAAATTGACTTGACTCGAGCAGTCCTATATTCGAATCGTTCAATAAGCGTCGGCTTTCGGACTTCGACGCCGAACGCTGAGTTTGTCAGCTCCTCTCACCACTTCCGCTCCTCACCGTATAATGAAGTATACGCTGATCGTATCGGATTGTGGCAATTCTAAACATTCGCGATGAGCTGATACTTGACACGAACCGCGGGCGCGAGAGCGGTGGACAGAGCCGATTCGAGCACGTCGTACCTTGGACTGACCAATAATAATTCGAATCGGCAGAGTATCAGAAAAAGTTCCTGGATCCCGAGTTGTCAGCTAAGCCAACCGATGACAGTCAAACAGAGGAATTAGCTCTGAGACGTGAGACGCTCTCGGAAACTACCTACTCCCGAAAGGCTCGCTAGCGGAGCGACAAGGCACGTTGAGTTCACTCGGCACGGCGTTGAGGTCGGCATCCCGGTCAAATACACAACGGTCTACCAGGCCTGCGTTTTTTCGCGAGTCCAGTCTGCGCGAAGCTCCGCATCGTATGGTTTGCTGGTGTTGAGCAGCTGCCACAGCTCGGTAGCTGGCGTACCACGGAAGCGGGAAATCGCTCTTATTTGATTACTTCCCGGCTGAACCCGGGCGAGAACTACTAAAACATTCGGGAATACAGAACCAAAAAGGAAAAGGAGAAGTCTACAAATGAAGCGGCCGGCTGTAGTAACGAATTGCCTGCATTCGTAATTGCATCGCAGTCCCGCAGCATCCCGCCCTCGACGAACCGACAGCTTTCCTGCTGACATCATTACCCTTTCCAGCATCGGGACCGACGCGATCTCTGCCCAGGAGCTCACATGATGGTCTGGCGCCCTCCCCTCTCCCCACGAATTGCACCCGAATCCGATACGGAACCTCCACTGGGGATTCGGCACCATCGAAAAGCGCATAAAACGGCTTCATGGGAACGTCCGTTTGCGGGCGATCACCGAAGTCGGGAGCTAATCGAATGCACGAATGTATATGTCCGTTGCGCAAACGGCAAACGCGATGAAAAAACTGCTGACGGATGCAGATGACACAACGTCGGCCACCGACTGATGTCCTCGATGAGCGAATTATCAAGAGCAAGGGTGACAACATTCTGTTATTCGTCCTGCTATTACCTTCTCGGCCCCGATCGGCTAGGAAAGCGATAAGCAACGGATTCTGTGTGGAATGATCGCTGAGATAAACGAGTAATGAAGATGGCGGACCGAGGTCGAGCTCCTGTACGAGTGACGAATGCCTCATTGAGCGTCATAAAAACCCCAGCGAGCTGTCAGCATCGAACAGGAACGCAACAAACTACAAATGTTGATGTCTGGTAATTTATGGAGACGGAAATAACCACACGCATTGTCGGTGGTCAGAAGAACCTCAGGCTGAATCCACTGCGAAGAATCAGCGATGTCCTCGCATAGGATCCCGGAATTCTTCCGTCTCGGGATAAACTGTCGCTTCGATCGCTCCTCAGATCGACTCAGAACGGATTGACACTTTGTTTTATTTCCCGAAAGAAGATCCGCTCAGTTTATGCGCCCCATCCCGTGTGTGGAGTAACTAAGCGAGGAGTCCTGACAACAAGGTCGGAACAACTACTCGATCAAGCTTCTAAATTGATTCAAACAAAGTCACCTGGCTAAGTCTCTCGGCGAGCAGCAACTGCTAAAATATGCACAAATTACGCTTCTAATTATTCACCACGATTAGGGAGAATTCATTCAAGCGCTTAGCTCTCGCGCGCTGGAGTTCCACGGTCTCGTACGCAACGCCAGTAATTCAAGGCGCGGAGGAGGAGGTTCGCTTACGAGCGAATGAATCAAGCATGAGGACAGCGAGGTGCGAGCATATTTCTCCGCTCTCGCATGTGACGAGTTACATTTATCCGGCTCGAAAATTCCCAAAATTTCGATTCGAACGAGGAAGCAATAATCTCAGATCCTTCAATCCTCTCCGCGTCCTCTGGGACAGGTGGGTGGCCCCGAATCAGTCATGCGCTCGCTTGACCCACTCTCGGTCCTGAAACAATCGAATTGCTAATTGAAATTCCCCTGACCCGGGAGCGGGACCGATGCAGGATGTTAACAGTGCAGAGAACCTTCACCCGAAACAAATTTGAGGACTTTACAGTTTTTTTTCTGATTACGCGTATTGCAAATAAAAATATAAGCCATTCGATTTTTATGACGTTCTTCCCAAGCGTTGTCAAATATTGGGAAGTCAAGTGGCTGATTCAGCTGTGAGCGGAATCACACCGGTCGATAGGAGCTCGCTCGTTCGAAAGTGCTCCGCGCAGTTGGCGCGACCGCCACGGCCGGTTTTCCGCCAAGCCGATAGATTGACGTCCTTCCCAATGTCAGGGCGAACACCGCCAGATTTTTCGCGCGATCCGTGATGCCGGTTGAGGGAATGAACTCCACGGACGATCTGTTTTTTTTCTCGAGTACGGGACCGTTATGTATTGCCGACCTACTATATCGGGAACTCGGGCCCGCGAGCAGAGCGCGGAGCTGGCTTCTGTCGTTTATCGCGAATGAAACATCGACGCGCCGAGAATAAATTGGAAAATCCGGCTGTGTACGCGAAAAGCGAGCGCGGCGTGAAAAACATAAACATTTCGAGAGTTCACGAGTGGAGCGGCCGAAAATTCAAAATCAACCACACGGAGACAACCGCGGTCGTTCAATGCCCTTGTTTAATTTGTGTAATTGGACTCTTTGTTTCATCGGCGAGACTCCACTCTTCACAATAACACTCCTCTACTCCTTGGGCAGCCTGTATTCTAAGTGGAACGTTCCGCTGACACTGACCACGCCAGCTCAACAATTGGATCGATCCGTAACGAGCGAACGTTCGATTTGGACTTTCCGAGCTTTCATCTGTCGTGATGCTCATTTTTCCTTCTCGTGTTTTTGTTTCGTCCCGACACGCCAGAAAGTGTTTTCACTGCTCGACCTTCGACGTTGTCGAAGCCCGCAGGGTGCGCCCCCAAACGATACCATTCGATTGAGCCGCTTTTCTTCTCCATTCGGATAGCAATACTCACTCTCAGATCGAGCAAGTGAGCCGATGCCTTTCGGGCTGAGTGTTCGGAACAATAAGTGGAGCCGATCTATTTCTGCTAAAATCCTGATTGAAAACAAGGTACTGACGTTCCCATGAAGTCACTCGACGCACGCGGTCAATGACTGCGCACAACAGGAAGCGTGGGGAGAAAATTCACGGATTTCCCGATGTTCACGCACTCTAAAGAATCAGAGTAGTCGGCCGGAAACACTCGAACGAAACCGATCAATAATCACCGCTTTTGACGCGAATGTCTTCTTTCACTCACTCTAGAATATTTCCTCGAACGACTCCTCCAGCACAGACTTCCGATCATTCCATCATCTTCCGAATCCGCAGAGTTTCACGGTCACAACACTTTACACTAATTGAGCTCCTCGGCGCTTAGACGGTTCACGACGACACGGCCGGTCCCGCGTTCGACTTGTTCGACGTCACTGCGTACATGCGTCAAATCACAGTGTCGTCGTCAGAGAACATACGATCAAGTTTGTTGTTTTTGAGATCGGCTGAGAGCAGCGCTTGATTTCTGCTCTGAATCCGAGTATTTGTGGCTCTCCGGACTCTTTGGGATCCCCTCTCTTCCACCATGTGCAGTGAGAAATGAGCAGGCGAGCAGGCGCTTAGACCGACAAGCAAGAGTAGCACATGGCTGGCCGTTTGGTGCTTGTGGAGAGTGAAACGCGATCCTACGAAGTAGCGGCGGGTTCGATGATAACAACAAAATAGACCACGGCCACGACGAACCGGACGTCGAACCATCTCGCGCTCAGCCGAATCCTGTCTCGGGGGTCCTCGGAGGTATCCGAGGCTGAATTCGCATCCAGCCGCAGAAGTCTTGTTGACGGGGTTTCCGCACTTGAGGCTTCGGCTCATGTACTGCGGGAATAATCATTCCCATGATGCCAGGCGGAGACTCCGACGAGATACGGTATCACCGATCGAATGCTCCGCTGGCAGATCCTCGCGGATACCTGTTTGCGCACGGGTTGCGTCATCGTCGGAGAGGCTCTTGAAAATCATTCTACGATCCTCAGCTGTCTGAGTTTAGGGGACGAAGTTTCCAGAAGTTTTCACTTCAAGCGTCTGGGTATTCAGAGGCCTTGCTGTATAAGGTACTTTTTGGGAGTCTTCGAAGCCCCACGGGGATGCTCCCGCATGTGCGAGTGTTCATTTTGATGCAGTTTGGCAATAGAATCACCGAAGCTGCAGATTTTCACATCCGATAGCTCGAAAAGCCTGCTTTCAGCGCACAGTAAGACATGAGAAATTTTCTGTGCGATTTTGGTTGATAACTTAAAATCCCTCGGCGACAAGCATTTCATTCCTCTCACTCTCCCTCATTGAGCAATGAATCGGATAAGAATAAATCTGTAACGCAAACGTTTGGTGTCAGTTGGCCAACACCGTCTTACGAACGAGGCTGTCCTAGCGACCCGATATAATCGGCAGCGACGTCGCCGCACGGATTCGTTTCTGAAGCAAAGCCAAACAACCTTCTCGGATTTCATTCCATGGGCTAAACGGTGAAGATTCGTATTCTAGTATATCCCATCCGCTCACGTTTACGCTAATCCAGATTTCGGCCGCCGACGAGACAGAATAGCGCCATTCGAAATTCAGTGGAACGAGGTTTCTCGCCAATACTCACGAACGGGACGCATTGCTCCAATTCGAGTCGGCGCGGACAATCTCGCTTACGAGACTTCTGAGCTATCGGTGTCTCAAGGTTCCGCAGGTCGCATCGCGTTGAGCCGAGTCTCAAGTCCTCATCCCTCGATCCGGCTCGATTAGAAAAACACGGGTTGAGCGACTGCGATCGGAACGACATTCTGATTAATCCCTCTACGCTGAGCCGGTGGGATTTCCAGGCGCTATAAATCCACTCATAATTGAGCCTGAGTGCCGTCGTGCACGGTTCTCATGGGGAGCTGTCTTCAGCTCTATCTTCGCGCGAGCCTCCATTACGAGACACGTCGTCTGACTCTAGTTTGAAACCTCGAGCTTTCAGCTGCGCCACTCTACCGGAATCAAATTACAAGCAAACGTATGCTTTCCAACTACTTCGCCCTACAATTGAACTCGCTGATCGAATCCGATCGCGGTCGCGAATGTTCTCGTGGGGTCGAATGGACACTAGGTATCTCGAATATAAGATTTTTGTTTCCACCGAGGAGAGGGGAGCGCTCGATCGACGGGGGAAATGGATGGGAAAAAGCCACGCTGTGGATGTTCGAGCAGGGTTTTTCCGTAATAACGCCGGAGGGGAGAGAGAGCGTGGCTTTTGAGTCGTAGCCACTCAGCCGGCGTTCCTCGCCCTTTTCTCCGACGTTTCTGTCGTCGGTTGCCGCAAAGCCCTTCCTAGATGTTGACATTGGTTCGAGATCAAAGATGGATTTTTCCAGATTTCTAGCTCCAACACCGTCATGGAGTTCTTCTAGACCGCTTCGAGAACGTATGACGGAATTTAAAGTCCGAAAGCTCCTCCGAAGGCCGAGACATCATGTCACGATGGCGTGTCGGACTGCTTCGATCCGTCGCATCCGTTGCGCGTTGGAGGGCTCTCGCACTCGCGAGACGCACCGTCAGCGTATGGACCGCACTGGTCGTACAATGTTGCGGATCATTGCTGATGTGAGCGGTGCGGTTCGCTTCCGCGAGTCGCGACCAACCGGAATGAAAATCAGACTCGAGATGATTTTTCCATCTTCCGAGTTCGCTCTTACTGGTTTGGTCTCGTTTCCGCGACCTTCGCCGCACGCTGCATCCAAGCAATTATCTCGTTAATCTAATCGAGCGCGCCGGAGAGGCAAGAAACAAGGTTGAGTTTTCCCGTGGTCGAGATTCTCCACTTATTTAATCGCAGACACCCGCACTTGGCCCACAAAGAAGAGCCCCGAATGCATTGCACCTGAGCAAGGTTAAGAGAAGGGGGAGAAGGAAGGTCCAGCAAATTCTGCTACTTCTTGAGTTGCTCGAAGCGTTCCATGAAGCTCCGATGAATTCGCACGAGCTTCGGAAACGCTGTACGAAAGGGGGAAAAATGACTGATCGAAGTCGAGAAAGAAATCAAATAAAGTGATTGTATCTATTTCCAGACGTAAACATCTCGTGTGGAAAACAGCAGAGACGCTGCGTGAGGCTCCATGAAGAGAGGCGAGAGATCACTTTAAATGACAACGATTTGTTCCGACAATACTCGGACCGCCAACTCGGCCTTTGCCGCTGAACAGTGCGCTTCCCGGTGTCAACATCTTATCACAACAAGAGACGAGGCGTCCAGTACCGCTTGCGAAAACAGAGGTTGAAAACCTTTCTTGAGAACGTCCTTGGAAAATCTCATTCCGAATGTATGTGAGTAGTGATGTCATACGCACTCTCGCTCCCCGGAGGCCCGGGTATTTTTCCGTAATGCTCCGTTTGCGAGCAGCTACTGTTTAGAGTTTAGAGGATTCATGATGGATTGGTGGCAGCGTGGCACTCCGTGGACCGATACTCGATTCCTGAGTTGAAGCAGCGAGTGGATTGATTTGTGCGGAGACAGATGGAACAGTTGAGGGGACTGTGAGTGGTCAGGGGAGACGGAATGTTAATTTCCAATACGCATATGAATCACTGCTCGAGACGAACGAATAAATGGACGCGGCGCCATGGGCACGCGTAATCAAATAACAGATGGATGTCGGGCGCGTGAGCGAAGAGGCGTGCAGGGGAGCGTCCGCCATGCGAGGACGACTCACTCAGCCGGGAGGAGTATCCCGTCCCGGAACAGTTCAGCGGGCCCGGAGAGAGAGGGAGCAACTCCTCAGAGAGCGTCAAACGCTTCCGATGGTCCGTGGCCTTGCGATAGCTCGAGGCAACTTGAGCTCCCTGGAAGACGGTGGTGGCGCCCGAGCTCGCAAGTCAGCCACTGCCAACATTCATATATGGCCACGCAAATCAACGCGGGCATGTAGCAACGTAAGGACTAATCGTGCCCGCATAACATTTACAAATCGGGCCATTACTGTCGGCGAACACAATTACTGGGATACAAATGAGCGAGAGCCGGAAAGCAAGGGACAGTCACGGCAGAGTGCGGAATCGGGCCTCTCCGTCGTCGCCACTCTTCTCCTTCCTCTCGTTCACCTCCTCATCCTCGTTCTAGGTCTCCGACGACGATTACAACGACCCCGACGATGTGTACGGTTTCCGCAGTACGATGACGGGCTTTTCAATCGCTCGACGCAGAGCGTATCAGGAACGGCAGCGACAAGTTTTTCTTGCTTGAAGTTGTCGGATTTTGCTCGCAAACGGCTGAGTGGACTAAAACGCGCGGAAATTCGGGGAGCCCTCGGCTGGAGAGACCCCTTACGAGTTTCTCCCTCAGCGCCGCTAGCTCCTGGAGTTCGCCAGAGAAGTTTGTTGCACCTGCCATATCCGCCCGGAGGTCCTCGCTGGCGGAGCTTAATTCTATGCTCAAACGAGAAGACTATAATTCTCAATTTCGGCTGAATAGCTCTGGTCTGTCAATTCAAGTCTGGGCTTACAATTTTCAAGACCCGAGGGCGAGTAAGATAGTTTTTTTCCTCGCTGCGGCGGCGGCTTTGCGATCCCCGTCGCTAATTTCCCTGAAAATACAGCATGTTCAAAGCTTGAAGTGGAGCACCGCGGAGCTCCTAACCCACTTCATGCTTGCGTCCCCGCTCGCGAGTTCCCGGGTGCAGGTTCGGAATGACCCGGAATGGGTTGAAACAGCGATCGCATGTAGTGAGGGACTTCCCGTCGCTGTTTACTCTCATCTGCTTGGTTCGCGGACGCGGTCCAACATGTAAGACCACGTTGCTTTCTCACATCACTTTTTGAAGCGCGGACTCTAATCTCCCGGGAAGTAGTCGGTAACGTGACACTTTCCGCAAACCTTCCAACACTTCGAATGGAGACTTTAGTTGGAAAGTTTTCTTTTCGAGGAGAAGAAAGTTGAACATTCAAAATATTTCTAGAATCCATTCACAGACGGTTTCGCCGACCGTTTCAAGTGTCGCGTCCGGACACTCTCCCCCGAAATGGATGCCGGTCAAGGAAGCCTTTGATTTGGAGATTCATATGACACTCCGAGGAATGTTCGAACCTCAATAGCATTCTTCCCGCAGACACTTCTTCAAAATATATTCGAGCTCCTCCAACGTGCTCTGCGAATTCGTCGTGGCCAACGAGTTCCGAGGAATGATCCCTTGTACCGCAAAATCGTCATCGACCGATCCGGTGCAGACCTCCCGCTATTCACCATCTTTTAGAGATATGTATAACATCTGTATACGTATGAGACGGGTATTCTCGCTGCTCGGGGCACACACAAATGATCCAGGATCGTTCGCTTTCCACGAAGTCGGTCTGCCTGGGACGAGATTAGGGGAGTTCCTCGATGCCATAGACCTCGAATCAGGCTTCGAGAGCCCTCTCCATTGCGACGGAGAGCACAGTTATCGCCCTGAACATCATCGAAGCCGTGGAGGCGCTTGCTTGTCCTTTGAATTCGAGTCGACCTAATTGTACGCTGATCTTTCTCCAGAAACCCCAACCCAATGCCACGCGCAACCCTACTGTCTCCTGCGAATATCAGGTTCTTCGGCGGCATCTTCTATGTTGAAGCGCGATCAAGTCAAGTCAGCAACGATTCTGCGATCATTTTCCATTTTGAATTATGTTTCACGAGAACATGTAGAATGCTCTCAGAGAGAAGAAGCTCTCAAGAGAGATTGAGGAAGGATCTGAGGTCTCGCAATGTTCGACGCCGTCGTTTGCGCATCGCGGCATCGAATCCAACGAAAGTTACCATGGCTGCCTCCTGCAGTGAGAGTATGACCCTTGCTGGGCTGTCCAGAAAACACTGGCAGCAAACCGGATGGAGTCGCCCTTGAATTTCATGAACTTTTGATCTCACCCTCAGCATACGTAGGTCACTATGATCGAAGCGAGAACTCGCGCTCTATTCTGGAGCTTGCACTTTCGGGGACTCGACACTCGAAGCGTACCAGACGTGGGACCTTAACGTACACAAAGAACTTTCATTGAGCAATATTATTACATTGCCAGATGGGCTTTCCCTTCAATCGGGGCAGACGGGGACAATGTTCCGGAGGAGATCCACGGGACTCAATCGAGAAAGGCGAGCAAACCCCCTCTACCTAGTTGCTTCTCCAACTACGGTTACATTGGATCCTTTCTTGGGATTCACCGGCGTACCTTCCAAAAATCTTATCTCATGTCATTCAAGAATCGTCAGGATTTCTTCGGATCAAGTTTTGCCCAGGAGCGCTTCCTCTGAAACTGACGATTATCTTCCGCCGAACTTCCACAAACACACCCAGCGACTTCAAGAGTGTGACCGGCAGGGTAAATATTCCTATCGGTCGTCTGTGTTGGAGCCTGTCTGTTTCAGAGCCTGTGCAGAGTCGAGAAATTTATGGCACCGCTAACTACTACTATTCGCTTTGATAAGAACCACAGCGCTCTCGAATATCGCGAATCAAGGAAAGGACAGGGATTCTCCTTCTCGTCGAGGAAGTTTCCGTCTTCCGAATGTCCGCGGGCGGTGGCAGAGGATTCCCATCGAAGGCGACTTGAAATAAATTTGATAACGCTGATTTCACGTGCGGAATGAGCTCGAATTTTCGACGATGAAATCATTGAAAAGAATTGCGCGTCGAATCCACCGTGAAAAAATATCCTCGACTGGGTGTGCATCAGATGCTCTCTGTAACCGAGTTTTCCGATCTCCACGTTCATTCAGATTATTTCTACTCTAGCAGAGGCTTTAGTGAGGTTTTTCCCTGCTTGTTTGCTCGTAGAGCTGCGAAGCCCGTGGGAGGCGAGCAGCTTCTACTTATTTCGCCCTGATACTATCTGTGCGTGTCCCTTATTTTCCACTCGGATTCCTCTTAAAAGGGAATAACCATTAAAGTTAACGAACGTCTGGAGTCGGCGCATCCTCGACCGACCGTCCGAACGAGCGAGCGAGCGACCGGCTCTCTGGCAGGCCGACGTCCGTCCGAGTGAGCGCGGAGATCAGTGGGGTTTGCTTTTGATTCGATGACCCGACTCGCCCTTAATCATTTGATGGGAACGCTGCATTCGATCCGAACTTCCAGCCGGACGTTGCTCCCTCTGCCCTACTTCGACTTTTGAACTCTTCGTCACTTTCGGTAGTGCAGAGCCGCTTCGAGAATGTGTCTCTGCGACAGCATCCACAGAGGCGACGGCAACGTTACTACTAAAGGTGAAGGTGATTTACTGCTGTCCGCTCTCGGCGCGTAGAAACTGCTGGTTTTATCGAGTGGCACTCCCTTCTCGGACTTCTCACGTTTCGCAAGTTACTTCAGGACGGCAGTAAAAGTGACTTGTGGTTCGCTTTCCCTCCGAGCCTTTCTTTCAGTCTCCATCTACGGGGAGGGAGAATTTCCTATCGCGACCCGTCTCAGCTCGAGGATGGGCACGAAGATACAAATAGTCTGGATACTCGACCGGGATGTATCGTCTGTGGCTCGGATGCTTCAAACCCCGAGCACCCGTTTCGAAATCCGGAAAGTCTCAGCGAGCAAGGCAGCTGAACACACGAAAAGTAGGCCGGATTGCATGCGTCCGAAAAGGCGCCACGAGGAACAATCACTTGAAACCTTCGGAATGGCAGAGCCGCGGTAGCGAATTTTCATGCATTGTTGAACAGGATGCGACACATAGCCGAATGGAGGAGAAAGGGCTTAGGGTCTACAGGAGAGAAAACTCGACCATCAGAATGTGAAGTTCAAAAGCGAGGTTATGGAGTTCTGGTTTGTCGGATATTCATGAGTCGAGTCCGACCGACTAGTCCGCGGGCCGGCGATGCACTTGTGGAGATGGCCAGTGCGATCATAGTCTGCAGGGCGAACGGAAGCCCGGTATCTGAGTCGCGGTCGCCTCGTCCCTTCCGGTGTGGACAGGGGAAGGACCATTGAGAACAGTTTTTCCTCAGAGGCGTTCGTCGCTAAATTCAAAATATATTCGAGCTCCTCCATCGTGCTTGACAGGCGCTAAGCGACAGTAGTTGAAGTCAGAGCGAAAAATGGAGTGCGGACAAGGTGTGCGCAACGAATAATTTTAGTCGCCCTGATAATTTTCAGGAGACGTTCCCATGGCGGGATCTCGGGAGAGCTTCAGCTCCGTGAGTGCGGTATCCATCGCTTTCCCCCGATAGAGACCCCGACTCGTCCGGCTCTGTCGCAGGGAAGCGTAGACGCTCAGCCTCGACCGGGACGAGGATCCTCTCACTCGAAGGATGAAGTGCCGCAAAGCAGCTAAGCTCGGAGGCCCGTTCGAGAACTCGGCTCAACCCGATCCAAAGTTTAACCCCCAGAGGTCGTGGGAACTCGGCTAGTCTGCGCCAATCGCAGAGAGTTTTGATATTCGCGAGATTGGTTCTCGTTGTCAAACATCACGACATTACTACCGGTCAACATGGCTCGTCAAGAGCGTTCGACGAGATTCGTCAACGAAAGTCCTCCCCGTAGCTTCCAATCTCTGACGCGACGGTTGACGTTGAGGTCGACGCTGACGTCGTCTTCCTTGATTAGAAGAATCGGAGCTTCCCGAACAATGCATTCCTTGAGTGGAGAAGTGATTTTGATAGAAGTTCATTCCCTCTCTTCGAGTCACCAACCGCAGCGCCCACAAGCACCTAGCACGAGTCGATCGCACCAGATAGGGGCATTAGCGCTCTCGGCTGGAGACAGAAGAGCCGTACGGGATGTCATTCGAGCACACTGACCGGCAGTCGACTTTCTTGGTCTGGCGCCGATAAGCTATCGATCGAGAACGTTTCGAACGTTTCGAACGCCTCCTCAAGGAGAGATCAAAAATGTTCCTTGATAGAGATTCTACGGCGCTCGTTGAGCTTGCTCCGTCAATATCTATGACACAGTCACGACAATGAGCTAACGCACAGCTCCAAGGATCGTGAGACGGCCGAGAAGCTAGCTCTGTACATGGATAAACTCTTTGCTCTTATCTACTGGAAGTGGGTTTTGTTCTTTCGAGTGTAGCTCGAAATCTACCTGACGACGTTTTCCGTTGCCCTAGGAGCCCTTTCAAGAGGGAGTCTCCAGAAATTCCAGGCCTCCGGGTTGGAACACGAGAGCGGGTCGAGTCTTTCGGAATAGGTGAATTTCGTAGCGAACTGAATGGGCATCGAGCGAGCTGCGAATGTGACGATCGAGGAAGACGTGCAGGGATCACGAATGAGCCCGAGGGAGTTCTGGATTCTGAAGTTCGGCTTCAAACCTTTTCACACTAATCACTGACCTTTCAAGCAGCTGCCGTATTGAGGGACGTCGTTCGAAATTAGGAATCGTCGGGGATCTCAAAGATCTCGACCACCTCCACGAGCACACGACCGATGGATCTCCCACGAGCACAAACTGTTTCGTTCACTCCACTGTTGTTTCTGTTGTGTTGATGTGTGGACGAGCTTGATTTGTGAGCGCCCGGCGACAGTAGACGCCTCTCGTTACGTCCGTCCCTTGAACAGAGAGTGTATCGTTGCCAGTCAAAGAACGGC
The DNA here is from genome assembly GCF_000255335.2 of Galendromus occidentalis. Classification (NCBI taxonomy): domain Eukaryota; kingdom Metazoa; phylum Arthropoda; class Arachnida; order Mesostigmata; family Phytoseiidae; genus Galendromus; species Galendromus occidentalis. Next base: position 803,578 of record NW_003804940.1, on the reverse strand, counting down.
ACTGCCGCCACAGACGCAACAGCACCAAGCAAGTAACCAACACTGCGAGGAGAGACGTAACGGCGATCTCTTGAGGAAAGACGTGACGATTTAAAAGAGGGTGTGACGGATCACGAGTCATACTGCGGCGACATTGTTTCGCCACGGGATCGACCGCTTCCCGAAACTTCGGCTAGCGCGATTGAGGTTCGAGTAAAGGTATCGAGAGCGAACTGATACAGCTCTGGAACGGGATGAATTATGTTGCGGACATTGTCAAGAAATCATCGTAGATTATTCCAAGGATCGGCAGCACAGACGTCAAACAAGTACGATAATAGTTCAATCGAGTCGCTGAAGGCAGAAGCTACTAGCCAAACGATCTAGCGACGCCGCGGAGTCTTGATGTTCTCGTCACATATTAGATTCGCCCGGGTTAGTTATTAAAAATTTTAATGTCTCTCTCCGAGTCGAATCTGGGCGGGTGTGCTCTTTTTTTCATGACATTGACTCGTTCAGCTCGTGAAACTCGATCGGCTAATAGAGTCTGTTTGCTTAACCCGACATGCGGACGTCAAACGGAAGCCACGGACACCATCACATTTTCTTACGAAGCAGCTCTGAAACTGGCAGGAAGCGGAGCCCTGAACGATTCCACGGGTCGCGAGTTATTTTTCAGCTCTTTGGAAGTCTGGGATCGTCGTAGATCGCAACCATGTCCGAAAAGAGTCATTCATTGAAGCTATGGGTCAATGAATTCGTCGAACTGAAGAGTGTACTCCGTCTCAACATTTTTTGCATGTGGTTGTCGAGACTGAGCCGCCCATTAGGAAAGTTTGACTTCCCGGTCGACGTTCCTCTCGGTCGGCTTTACTTCCTGCATATGAATAAAAAGATCCGGTGCCGCCACCTGTACGCGCTTGCATGCGCTAAGCTCGACACGCTCACCCGATGTACTGAATCCAGTGGGGAGCACTCACGTATATTTTTTGGCTGCTGGAGATCACTAGAGATTGAGGACGCGGAGACAGGCAACATCGCTCAGGTAAGGTGGATTCCCTGTAGAAAGAGTGGAACGTAGGTACTATAGCTGGAAACAGAGCCGATTTTCTCGATTCTCGCTCAGTATATGGTGCAGAACGAAGGAAACCGACTTCCGGGTCTATCTCTGAGAAATGCGATTCCAATCGAGTGATGTTCCTTCATCGGATGATATTTCGCGGCCAAGCGCTCTATGATGGAATCACGCTGATCGCACGAGGTCTCTGCGGCAGTCGTTTTGGCGGAAACAGTTTCAACACCGAATCCTCTCTCGGATTTGATAACAATTTCCTGTGAGACATTCGTAAAACTTCCTCGAGTGAACTTGGTCGACACCGGTGTTTGAACCGAACATTGCCGACAACGTGACGGTGGCGGAGTGAGGATCGAGGATCAAGGACTAGAATCGATCTGCAGCCACTGTAAGCAATCGGAAAATTATCTGTGTCGACTGAGAAGCTCTCATATGAGGTGAACGTCGAGACAAAGAATGGCAGAGCGGATGTGAGGGATCGCCGGTGAGGATAACCCCTGAAACTGTTCATGGAAGGCTGTTCCGGAGTTCCTAGTGAGCGATCAAATGGGGAGCTTTCAGTTCCCTCTCCTTCCTCGACACGGGGAAGACCCTGAACGACGAATTCGCCGGATAGAAGATTTCGGGCAATGAGCAATGTGGAGGATCCAGAGCATGAGGTCGATCGACTCGTCATCCACGAAGACATGCATGTGCTCCGATCAGGAAAAGGAATACTGGGGTTCCAACGAGAATCGCCACGAATAAGGGTTTCGGTGTGCCATTGATTTCTCAATAGCACGCAACCACTTCATACCCCCAGTGCCGGCTCATATTTTTTTGAGCAGATACCGAAGAAACAATGCGGAATTCTTGCTTGAATGTTCGCTCTTAGCGCGGCTGAGCCGTCGATGATAGTTCGTACAGATGTTCCTGTTCCACCCTAACGGATATTTCATGCGGCGGTAACTTTTGATTACGGTACCCTCTCGTTGTTTGCGCCGTTTGCTCGGGTCTTTGTGTTTCTTTTTTGTCATCATTCTCATACTGGTTGCGCCATAGCGACGGCGGCAGGGATGAGACGAGGATTGAAAATCGCGCAGTACAAAAACAACAGGATAGCGCGGGGACATCAGTTGCGTCGGTGCGCCCGTTCTCGTGGATGGGGTCCATAAATTTGCTTCATCATTTTGATGCGGCAGAGGCATTTGTCGCATGCCGCGCAAAACAAAGGAAAGCTACCTCTGACGGTTTCCCCCGTACCCCGAGATTCCCTTATTTTCCGCGGTGATGGCAGCACCGGCGGTTTCGGTGGTGACATCGTCCCCACGCTCGCTTCGAATGCGAGGGGAGCGGACTCCGTTCTCATTCATCAATGACTTCCCGAGGTTTCGAGTGAAGAGGAGTATGTTCCAGATTGCATGGGCGCAGCTATACGATGCATGCGGAAGTGTTGCGGCGAGGAAGCGAGTGAAATCTAATGAAGCCACACCACACAACAACACAGTTTTTTCACGCCGCCACCGCAACCGCGAGTGGTTCACGTTTTACGGGGCAGGATTTTGAGAAGAGGAGCGCACATACGGGAGCAAGGTGTAGCGATCGTAATCCGGAAAAAAGACCCAATGTCATCTTCTGTGCTGTGGCGATTCAGTCTCCAAACGATTCGTATCCGTCAAGATGTTTCTTTCACCTTATTCACACGTATCCTGCTCTGTCACCCTTCTGACTTCTGAGCAGACGTTCTCCCTATTCGGAAATCGCGCGCTATGCGGCGGACCCTCACTCGAGACTAGGCTCTGAACTTGCGTTCATCGAGGATATCTGATTCGTATTCGTCTTTAGGCCGGGGGTGACATTCGATGATATCGCATCCAAATTTCTGAGAGGAGGCTGCTCTTATCCACGAGACCAATGTAGAGTATAAGCACATACACATATTCGAAGGCTAACCAGACTCCCCGAATGAGTAGATGCATTTGGATCAGCATCATTCTCCAGTCTATTGCGGGCTCGAGAATTGGGTTCCTGCGATAATTTATCTCCGATTGAATAAGGCATGGGAATAAGGTCTCTGTTTTCGTAAACTTCGCCAGACATCTCCTATCTGTTCATTCAAAGCCACATTCTAAGATCGGCGCACAGAGTTCCGATGAATACTCACTCATTCACATTTTATTATTAATGCTCCCCAAGATCACCCGGGAGCTGAGTATACTTCCGGGTATCTCAGTTTGTATGGAGCTTGCTCGACTTCCCCACTTCCCTTCGGCTAGCCAGCCTCGGCTGTTTCCCTCGACCCGATGGACCCGATGGAGGGGACCTCGCTCCAGACTGTTCTTTCAAATCCTTCCGACGGGAATGGCAGAGGATGGCTTCAAAAAGTATTCGACGTAGGTCGACTGACACTTTTTGGCGACTATCTGCCGACAGCAGCAGCCGTCACGGCGATTTGACGGCTCGTCGCTTGAATTGATAGCGTGGAGACGGCAAGCGAACAACGAAGCGAGCGACGGGCGGAAGGAGCAGCTACGGGGAGCAGCGAGCGGCCAAGGAACAGACTCGGAAAACCTCAATTTCCTTATTTGCTCGTCGATATCTCGCTCGCGATTCGGGAGGTGGGGTGAAAGAGAGGAGCAAAAAATGCACCGCGGACGAAATGAAGCACGAGCTTGAACGTCACAGCGAAGCGATGCCATGCATCGGACGGATCCGTCTCCGCGCGTCCCGATTCCCTGCCACTGGGCTTTCGCAATGCCTTCTCTGAAGAACGTGGAATCTCTGTTTCGTAAACCAAGAAGGAGCACATGTCGTCTTTTCCCACCCACTCTTTATTGGAATGCAACTCCGGCAGAGTTTCTCGGATCTCAACCGAACATCCACCGTCGAGCTCCTCAGAAAGTTTGGGTGGGCGCGCGCTCCCGGGTGAGAAACGATTTCTGAGCTCATCTCCGAGGTGTGGTCAAGTGAAGCTCTTTGGGAACTCCGATTTCAGAGCTGTTCGATGAGCACTGAAGGCCTCGGGGAACTTTTTCGTTGATCATTTCCACTCCTGTTGTTTGGAGCCTGGCAGCGGACCCCTCATAGATATAACAGACGTCCTGCTGAATCGGCGCACATTCCGAGCTCCTGTTTCAGGGAGAACTCCGATGCATTGGTCCTTTTTCCCTTGAAATCTCGGAGGAGTAGATCTGGATCAGTCGGATCCGGGGATCGACGATCATCATTGAATTCTAGCATCGGATCCTCCTCGATCATCTGCCATCTCGTCGTTCCGAATTCTCCTCTCTTGTACATAGAATTCAAGTCGAGAACGACTCGTCAAAAATTTTCCTTTGTTTGTTAGACGTCGTGGAGTGAATCCGCCGTACGCGGGTGGCGGCTTTCGTAGTCTATCGAATCCTCATTGTCTGGCAGCTCTTGACGCGTCCTTCCTGAGCATTCATCGACCGCTCGCGGCGGACCGATCTCCGTACTATTTGATTGGAAAATTTCGAGAAGCTCTGATCCTCTTTCGATCACTGCGAACTGAACAGGGGCTATTAATAATATGATGCTATCGATGAAAGCTTGTAGTCTTGTTTCGAAATTCCGCGGAATCTCTTAGTCGAGCGAGGAACGAAATGGAGATTTTCCTTTTTTGGTCGTTCGCCGGTCATATATTCCACACCTCGGGTCTTCGTGGTTGCTCCGCGGATTTGCTCGCGAAGTTATGCAGAATTTAGTCCGCCTTCTGGGTTGATAACGTGACGAGCCGCCCAGGCACAGGTTGAGCAACAATTTCCTAACCACTACCTGACCACCATCACCAGCACCTCCGCCCGTTCACCTGCCTTGCTCTTTTCTGATGCTGCCGTCGAAGCCCTCGCCCTCACTGGCTCCGAGAGGAGTCGAGCACGGAGCGTAGTGCTGCAACGTCTGGTCAGAGATCTTGGGCTCTGATCCCTCTGTCTGAGACATGTCAACACCATCGGCAATTCCGGAGCTCTGCATAGAGCACTCCAGCAGCTGGCGTATGGCCGTATCGCATGCATTCGAAGTAGTTTCGCAACCTCAGACTCGCTGTCTCGTCAATTTCCGTCTCAGTCCAATCAGATCCGCGGGAGGCCCGAGCTCTGACCGATTGCGGTTTCTGCCACGAGGGAGGTCTCGCGCCCAAGGTGTTCGAAGGAATCAAACCGTGGAAACTGATCCCAGCGAATCAGAATCAGGTTTGAACGCTGGCGGGAGTAAAGGGCAGAACTAGTGAGGCCAGAAGCTTCGGAATGGTCGAGGATTCGGCAGCCGGATTTTACCCTGTGGAATGATCTCATTGACGGCATGAAATCTCGTGCCGAAGCTTCTTTCAGCATTCGAATCAGCCATTTTCTTCGGTCTCTCCCCAATGATGACCGACTCCGCTCAGGGGGTCCGCCCAGCGGAAGCTATTGGTGTTCCTCGAACATATTATCAAGATTTCAAGGCGCGGTTCTGCTATAGAGGGGTGGTCGGACTGGACACCACGAATTTCGGCGGCTTCTGTCCTGTGCTTCTTGGTCCGTCCTCCCCCTCTCGTGGATTGTGCGGTCGGCGACATATGTGGATTCCAATATTTCCCCTGTTTCAGTATCACTCGAATTTCCTTTCTGCGAATTGAAGAGGACACGTTCTATCGCTTCTCCGACATTGTTGGCCATCCTTCGTAGGCTAACGGGATTTTGCAGCCCTTGCCGAGGGATCACATGCTTCCAGGGCTCGAAGGAGATAGACGGCAATAACTTCTTCGGCAAGTATAAGTTCTCTTCTTGATTCTCCTCGAGAACTGAGGACAATGTAGGCAGGTGTAAGTCGGATATTCAGAGCGATCGGGCAATAAAAACGAGTCCTTTACAAGATAGCATTATCTCTGCTCCGAATCCGACCTTTCTGACGAAATCTTCAGTTTCCTCTCGGGACGATACCACAGAAATCGAGATAACGTATATGCGTACTCATAAAGGAACCTCTTACTGGGCTTTTGAGTAACCGGTTGCTCCGACAGCTTGATCCAGAGAACGTCGAGGGCGCTCGAACAACGTCTATTTCCTTCAAGTCCGCGTCGGTTTTTTTTGTAACCTCTCCCCGGCAAGGTCGACTCCGAGAACCGTTTGAGGTTCGTTCTCGGCTGTCGGACTTTTTCCGATCGGACTGGGATCCGGGGTCTCTTTCGAACGGACAGCTATGGAGGGGAACCGCTGTCGCCTCTCGCATACTCGTTTTCCTCATACCTGCTGTTCTTCTCGCCTTCTCCGACATTCTCGGTGTTGTTCCTCAAAGTCGTCGGCTGCCCCCAAGCTCTATTTGATACTGTCGTTTTCTCCGACCGGATCCATTCGCCCAGCTGTGGATGGGATTTCACTGTTCTATTATTTCCCCTGAAAAACCCAGTGTCGCTCATAATCTTCTTGGTGGCTGCAGTTCCCGTCCATCTAGAGGATCTAACTATCCGCTGCTCCGCCCTTGCATACGGTTCGTTCATCCGGGGGGACGTGATGGAATGCGTTGCGAGGAACGCCATAGTGGCGCGTAGTAGGGCTCGCTCCGAGAAATATTTGAGAGATGGGAAAAACCCGCGGGACCCTGCCAGTGCCGAAATTTTCGCTTTCGTATTGGAAATGCGATTACGCCGAGAATCGAAGCGGCGGAGAATGGGGCGCTGGGGCAGGTCCGCCTGGCCGGCGGGGAGACATGCTGCACGACGCATCTTCTCAGATACTTTCTCTTTGAAGGGAGCGATACGAGAGTCAGACGCCGCCGCACCGTTGACTTTCAGGAGTGCACAGCTCAAATGTGGAGCTCCGCTCTGTCGCTTCAAAGATCAAATCAAAGACTCGATGTTGAGTAGCCCCGGATGCAATGCGTCAACACTCGCAGAGATTCACAAACTCTGCGGCCCAGAGCCGAAGCCCAGCGACGGCCTCCGGAATATTCGGAGCTCCCTGAATTGGGGATTGAGCTCGTTCCGAAACCGCTCAGAAGTTTCCTCTTAGGATATGAAGAAAAGCTCAAATCATTCGGCAAAAACTAGAGGGGTTAATTTTCGCGGGTCGCCAAAGCTTCAATTCCGGTGAGTCAAGCCGACGATTCCTTCGCAGTGCGCAGCGATACCCTTCCCCCTCCGAAGCGCTTTCTCTCGAATCGCAAGCTGTTGCTGAAGATGATACGTGTTCGCGTATCGTTTCACGTGTTCGTCCGATCGCGAATCCTCGTGTCTAGGACTCGGAGTGGAAACCCGCTCCCTTGTTATATCCCGCGAACATTTTTGGGAAAGTGTAAGCCCGTTGAGAATCCAATAAAACTCAGGCCCGCCCCTTACACGAATTCCTCCGCAAACCAACAACTAGCCCATATTGCCGAGAAAGGCCTCCGGAGCCGTCTTGGAAATTCCAAGGCTCAGTCTTTGAACTCCGGTCGACCCGCGGAGCTTCCCGAGATGCACTTCCTCCGCCCCTTCCCCCCGCTTTCCCGCGATAGCAGGATTGTTGCACAAAGTTACAATTAATTTGTTTCTGAGGGCTTTTCGGACGAACGAGGCTTATGCTGATTTGGAAAAAGAGATGCATCTAGCGATAGAAAGCGTTGAAAGGAGAATGCCTTGCGCAACATATTGGAAACTAGTCTTTCACGCGCTCCTCAGGCGTCACGCTCTAGTGCCTCTTTTTATTATGGTCTTCATTAGAAGGGGAAGAAGAGAGGGCTTCGGCATTATATTCGAGAGCTTTATTTACTTTGAATTCTTCGAGAGTCAATAAATGACTTTGTGATCCGTTCTCGACGGAAGTTTTCAGCGCGGGAGAGAATGCTCTCGCAGTAAACGTTGACTCGAGACATTCGAGCAAAGAGAGCCCCCGATCGCGGTTGTTCGAATTCGTTTTCTCGTATGCGAAAAAAATAAAAACACGAACCGCCATCGAGGCATCTGTAATCGAGGACGGGAGGGGGAGCTACGATTTCTCTTTCTTCGACATATAAATCCAATGTAATCTGCTCTGCGTCGCGAGGAAGTCCTATCCGCGCTCCCCGTGCCTGTGTCGCCGATGCCCCGATTCAGAGCTTCGGTGCTCATTGCCACCGATCGTCAATTTCATTTTGCTAGATTCCGTGCGGGTCGGTCCCGCGACCTGATGCTTGAGGTCCGGGACTCTGCGAATCCATTCACCGAGACGAATGTCCAGAGGCTCGAGGGATCCTTCTCCGGGAGGAATCTCGTGTCCGAAACCGGCTTCTCTCGAAGAAAGGTGCAGTCGATTGTCGGCGAGACTTCGAGTCGTTGATTCCGTTGCGAACTGGGACCGAAGCGTTCGCCCGTCGAGGAATTACACTACCCGATTTTCATTAATGGCCGTCCCGACGAAGTAAGAACGCAGCGGGTAAATCGAATGTTAGCAACAACTGCTCGGATTCCGCGACCTCGTCCGGAGTCACTCAAGGCTACAGGGAGCGAGTCGTGGGAAAATGTTCATCGCGGACCCACGAGCCGAAAGATCCGCTTATCCTGAGGGACTTTCTCCCGAGTTGATCCATCAGAGTGCTTCAGCACTAGTTTCTTTTCCAGGAAATAGATCCAAGCCTCATTCCCTACTCCCATGCCCCGAGCCGCCGGCCGAACGCCGCTACGGCGAATGCATCGACTGACTCCCAAGACTCACTGGCCGCTCGACCGGTTGGTTGGCTTCTTGACTGATTCCCCGGACTAACTGCGCCGGAGTTGAATCCATGGGAGAGGAACGGGAAAAGCGAGAAGAAAACGTCGGTCGCTTGCAATCCCTCGGAAATTCATTAGGGACCACCAGTGGCCGTTGCTGCGGAGGCGGATTTTCGGTTTTTATGTTCAAGGGCCCCGGTCGTCGACGAACGGAGGCTGCTACTGCCATTGGGGCAGTAACTGCACGAATGTCCCCTGTTTTGCATATGCGATTGTGCCGCCCTCTCGGCCACACGTTAACTAGCTGCCCCGAAACGTCCTGATCGTCGTCGTCTTCTCCTCTTTTCCAAAGTTCCTTCTCATGGGGGCAGTTCCCGAGAATCTGAGGGGTACCCTGAAAAGCTTCCGTGGAATCTCCCTCCCCTAGGTTCAACCCAGGCTATTCCTCGTTCGACTCCTGAGCCGGGAATCGAAGCCCCTTCAAAGTACGGTCTGTACCGGCAGACGTTCCCATATTGAACGGCCTCTTGCCGCTGCGAGAGCGGTTTCTAACAATCGCCGTGTCGCTCGTGCGCCAGCGCGGTCTCCGGCCAGCAGCCACCCAGTCCTCCAGGATATGGCCGGCCAGCCATACCTCGCTCTTGCGTTCCTCTCTCTCTCTTCCTTTCTCTCTTAACGTTCTTCTCGTATTGTTCTTCGTCTCTGCTTTCCTCGTAAATTCGACTTTCCCGACGAGTAGATTGGAATTCATTACTGGAAGCAGAGAAGGAGGACGACGACGACGACACCGACAGTATTGTTTCCGCTGTTCTCGAAATGTGCCTTCCCATTTCGGGTGTAATTTTGCCCACGAAACTCGCCGCCGCTCCTTGCAAGTCAGTCAGGCAGTCAGCTCGCCAGCCAGCCCACGAATCCTACTGTCGCAGTCGATGAGTTGCTATGAGTCAGAGTCGGCTCGAACGTCGGAGAGGAAAAAGCAAGTTCTTCCATCATGGCCTTCGAGTGAAAGAGCGCCCGTCGTTCTCACTTTACGCGCTCCTCATCGTAGACAGAAGCGGAATGACGAAGATGCCGCTGAATTTTTTCCTCGCTCTCCCTTCCTGAAGATCGATGTGCATCGGCTCTCCCGCCACCGCTGAAGTGCGGCTGCCGCGTCCTTTGCATCGGCTCCACCGACCTGACGGAATTCTCTTATACCTCACCTAAGACTCCTTGGCCCTTCCAGACGTGCAGGGGGGCGAATGTGGCGGACCGGATGTCGGATCCGGCCATATCGGTGGAACAAGAATGGTTCCCTCAGTCAGACTGTCAGATTTTGGGTGTGAAATCCACCTCCATTAGAAAAGATTCAATAAATCGCAGGTCCACTCGGATTACGCTCTCGAGGCGTCGCCGCTTCAGCCGCCGATCACGACAGAGAAATCTATAACGCGCTAGGAGACACATTAGGTGTCTTGTGTCACCACCGCGCCAAACGAGACGGCGCGGCATTAGAAAAAAGACAGAAAACGAGTAGTACCCCTCTGACTGCGGCCTCAGCCGTTACGCGCAGAGACTCGATAGAAATTCATTTCTCAATAGTGTTGTTCTGAGTGGACCTGGACTATCAACGAGTTAAACTGTGTTTTCACTGCTCTACCAAACGAACTCAGGTTCTCTCCACAACAGCGAATACCCGATTCAGATTGGCTTACTTGTCCTTTCTCGAAGGAAGATCCTCTTTCCACTCCTTCTCCTTCCATGACTCGCGGGCTTAGTGGATGCAGATTCGGCTCCAGGCTTCTTTCGAGGTTTTTATTTTGGTCGCGGCCTCGAGCTGGACTCCGCTCCCCTCTGCCAGCATTTCTTGGACGAGCGCATTTTGCCGTCATGGAGTGTTTTTCATCCGTCAAATTCCCCACATATTGTATGCAAACAAAAGCGCTGGGGATTCTATTCCAGCGCGATCAGTACGCGAGAGCTGGCGACCGTCCGAACCGACGAGAGTGCTACCTGCGTCCGCACTGGAGAATGCTCATTCCTCCGAGTGAGAGGCTCCGTCTCGACTCGTATCGTCTCTTGTATGACGTTACTTCGATTTTCGGAGGACGCGGCCGCTCGGGTCCATATGCTGCATATGCAGAGATTCCACCGGCGTCAGAATTCATCCAAGCGGGTCCCGGGCCGAACGGTCCTTCCGTTCCGCTGAGAAACGTTTAAACCTTGGAGTATCCATATTTCGAGAACGTTTTCTCAATTCGAGATTCTTTTCTCAATCAAAAGCTCTCCCCGAGTACTTCCGATGGGCGACCTCATTTCAGCAATTGTTGTCTTCGGTAACTCCATCGTCCATTCTAATATATGGAGCGACGCTCCTCTCTGGATGAGCTTTCTTCTGCTGTCAGGATGCCCGCAGAAGCATCACCATGGATGAAGAAGCTCGACTTTGAGACTTCAAGATTCGGCGCAAAAAATAAGCACGCGAAGAGCCTCTCTCTAGCTCCCGAATCGCGAAAATGAGGTCGATCAATCGAAGTCGCCGAGAGCTCATGATTGGGACGAATCACTTTTCTACTTCTCCCGTATTCGAGAGATGAATATTCAAAAATCCGAGTACGCAGAGATTTTCAGAGGACCGTGCGACCGGGTCGGGCTGGCACTTGCACGTGGACATTGAGCTCGTGGACCCGACGGCTGCTTGACCAGACTGCGGATCTGGGGGAATTTGTGTCCGTAGGCCCTCGCTGGATGTGTATTGAAGTCATGATGGGATCTCCGACTGATTGTCGTAGTAAGTCGACTGAGTCGAGGGGTGCCCCCAGGCAACTGATCCTCCATAGGAGTTCGTGACAGCGCTCGGAAAAGAGTTGTTGCAGAATGCATGTAGCAAAGTAGGTTCCGCATCTCTCCAGGTTGCTCCCGTCGAGCCGATGCGATGGTCCTGAGTCTGAACAAGCATGCGACGTGTCAGGAAGGGTCAGCATGAAGTCTTCGCAGACAGGCTCTCTGTGTTCTCGAGGGAGTTGGTCAACGGTGTTCCTATTCATACACATTAGGCCGCGGCCAACGTAGGGTCCACTTTCAGTGAGCGTGTGCTCGTTGAAAATTCTGGCTCCACGTCCTTGCTCGTAGCACCGAGAGAGAGCGTTTTTTTTTTGAATAAACACGCGCGCTGCTCGCGCTCCCCGTCGTCGGGCCCTCTGCCGCCCGGGCACCACAGGAGGCTTGCGATGATTGTGCTCTGTGAGGATTGTACTGTCACTCCTCCTCGGGAGGGATAGAGTCGATCTTGTTTGGCCACTCACTTAACGGAGTTAGCGAGCTCCGATTCTTTGAGCTCCCGTATTCCCCAGACAAGAAATAGAACTGCGCGCTGCGAGACCCGGATAGCGGCCGCGGTAGTTCGCGATCTCTGCGGAGGCGATTCCCAGATGAGTTCTTAGTGGATTTACGTTATTAGCGCAGCATCGGAACAGAACGCAAAGGTTACAAAAGCAGCGGCGGCGGGCTATCCGCTCGCGAGCGAATGAGCCGGGAGTCGGGCGCGAGGATGCCAGCCAGCGGAAATCGGCAGCTGCAGCATAGAAGTGCTCCAATTATCGAGATGCAGCAGATGTCCCCAGCTGCTCTCTCCGTTCGGCTCTGGCTAAACCATAGCCAGCACCAGCAGCAGCAGCAAAGAAGCATAATGATGGACCCGGATCCAGCCAGATACTGTCGATACATTTAGAGAGGAATTCGATAATTGTGTCAATTCGTCGCAGCTCCCATCGACCTAGCAGAGCAAGAACTGTTCCAGATCGTGCCTCATACACGCTCGTACGCACGCGCGCTCGCCTTCCCGCCCGCCCGTCCGCTCAGCCAGCCGCACGTTCTCAGAGCTTACTCGACCTTGCTCTCCCTTGTTTGAAGAGTTCCCGAGCTGACCCACACGAGTCCCCGCGACGGCGACGATCAAGGCGGCCGGCTCGCCCGCCCGCCTGCCCGCCGACGAGTGAACGACCCGCAGATAGTTTAGGCAGCGGCCCGTGAAACCACCTCCGAAACCGACTGTGTATCGTATGCAGTTGTAGGTATGTACGTGATATCGTCACGTTCACGCCTATCGAGCTTGTTTACACTATTGACACCGCCATTATATCGGAGCACCACCTGCGGCCGGTCAATAATTCGGACCCGCTCGGCCCGGCAGACCGAAGCAAACATGCTTCATTAATGTTCGGAGCGATACGATGCGAATCTGATCGAATCGTGTTGCGTCGGAAGTCGAATAACGCTCGGGTGGAGAGCCTTTGAGGGGCTGATGCGATCAATCTATGTGAACTCGACGCGAATCAATGGGCTTGTGAACTCAGGCCATTCCGTGAATAGAGGTCCGTGGGTTTTGCGCAAAATAATCAATCCATCCGTACAGAGCATCCACCTGTCCTTCCGTGAACGCAAACAAGCTGCTCGGAGTCGCGACTAGCGGTCCCCACGTTATCGCCAACGCACTGCAGCACGCCGCGCCGCCGACAGCGGGAGGATATCCAGCAAAGAGTTCTTCCTCTATTCATTCGGTCTATCAGCGGGCCCGCCGCCGTCCTGGCAAGCCGGAGATACAGCAACTACTGCTTGTGGAGAGCTAGAAGCTATAGACCCGTGACGAACGGAAGCATCGCCCTATCAAAGACCGAGACGTTTTCTCGGATTTTCTCTCTGTATCTAGTTCGCTGTGAAGGTTTTGTTGTCGTGGGCTCACCCGCGGCGCCACGTCGTAATATATTCGGCTCAATCGTAATTTTGGCTTTAATCCATCACTCTGCTGGAATCCTCTCGCTGGATGTTGCGGCTGCCGTCATCGTTATCAGCACAAGCGGTGAAGCCTGCGTAGTCAGCAGTAGCGGCGGCGGCGGCAACAGCAGTAGGAGAACCGAGACAAGCGGCTGTTCTCATGGTCGTTCCCGGCAGGTTGAGGTCACAGACGCGCGAGTTTCTCCGTGGAATCTTGTACACCAGTTTTGGATTTCGCCCGGGACGAGCGATCCGGGATCGGGGAGCATAACCTGCGCGTGAGGAATAGCTGTACCTGCGCATAGGGAATAGCTATTAGGCGGGACTATAGGCGAGACTTTCCCCGTGAACGAGTCACAAACAGAGAGACTGCTCGCGATGAAATAGATTGGAGATTGTCTCGATTTTTTTGCAACTCCTCACTTCTCCATTGAATGCTTCCATTATGGGTCCCCGAGGTCGCTCGGCCCGATACGGGGTGCAAGGTCGTATAAAGAATGTTCCGGGTCTTGGCGGGAGGAGAGAGGCCCCAGTTTAGGGAAAATCGTTCTATGCTATCGGCTTTGTTGTGCTCTCGTTCTTCGATGCGACGCTCCCCTCCCAGATCGGCTGGTATTGTTTTAGCCGCACCGCGGTCGTCAAGGGAAAAACTCACGCTCTCGGCCATGGAACATGAACATGTCTTCTACTTGCTCCCTATCTCGGTCGTGAGAAGGAGCAGGCATGGAAAAACTAAGACCGCGCCGAGATTCAAAAGCGTCATCGATGATGACAACGCCCCGAAAGGGGGACGAAAGGGGAAACGAGGGGAGCGTGAGGCGACTCGAGGAAATAAGGGCCGCGACGGGAGGAATAAGGGGAGGAGAGAGCAAAATCAGGGAAAGCTACGAGTCTCTTCATTCCGAGGTCTTCCCAGCTGCCGCTTGTGTCCGCGTTCACGATTCAGGCAGCTCCGTGGGTTTGTAGGATCCTTGACGTTTTAGCAAGAACCGGCAGGGGGCGTCGTCTGTATCTTGTTCCAGGAGAACGGAGGAAAACCGAGGGAAGGCCGGCGAACGGCAGGAAGACCGACAGACACAGAGGCAGGCAGGCCGGCTGGCTGGCAGGCAGAGAGGAAAAGAGGGAGGCTCGGCGCAAAGCGGCGGATTGTAACGTTGGGGAGACGGAACTCAACCAGAGTATGGGGAGGGAAAGGAAAAGGGGGAAAACACAGGCGAGGGAAAGACTCGCGGGCGGGCGGGCAGCCAGCCAACTCGCCATCGAGCCCGCCGCCGTCAGCTTGCCATACCAGCCGCCCGCCATCTAGCCAAGTGGCTAAAGAGGAGGGAGCGATCGGAGGGACGACACGAACTGAAGAGAACCGAAGGATGGAGCATGCTGAGCATGCGCCACGCCGTGCACAGGCAGACGGGAACAGCACACGGCTCTCGTCCTCCCGGGAAAGGGAAAAGCGCGGGAGATGAAGGGCAACGGTGCCGCCGAATTCGGCCATGTGAGGGGAATGATCCGGGATGCGGAAGCGCTCCGCGATGGACGTGGCCTTTCCCGCTCGCCCTCGAGCCCGCCAGGCAGTTATTTAGATGAGGGAGCGATAGAGGGATGCGGAAGGAGATCGCGGCTCCGGGGACGTAGCAAGGGCACGCTCTTCCTGCTGCCGCCGCTGCCCCCGCCGTCGAGAGGAGCACCACGGCCTCAGCACACACTCACACGGACACACGCCTGCCCGCTTGCCCACCCAGGCCACACAGAACCTCTCCCTCTCGGACATCCGGTGCCTGCCGCTGCTGCTGCAGCTCCTCCTGCTGCTGCTGCCATTGCATGGTCGCGGCCGTTTTCGTCTTCTTCTACTCCTTCGTCGTCGTCATCGTTGTTGGTGGTGGTGCCGCTGCTCCTGCCGTCGACGTCGCCGTCGGTGGAAAGGAACCCCCGAGCTCTGGCTCCGCTGCTGGTGGTGCTAGGGCCGCCGCCGCCGCTGTCTCTGCTGCTCCTGCCGCTGCCCTGGCTGGCTGGTTGGTCGGTCTGTGTGGCCGCTTGGCTGGCTGGCATTCGGCCGCTCTGCCGTGCTCCTCACAGTGTTCGAACGGAGCAGCAGCGTTGGGTCATGGCTTAAAGGAAGGCCTGCACCATGAGAGAAGCCGATGAAGCAGCAGCAAGCTACGGATGGAGAGCAGCAGCAGTGAGCATCGGCGGTGAAAGGCTCGTGGTGGCCTTTTGTTTGGCCTTTGCTGTTCTGCCGTTCGACATTTTGAAGTGGATGCTTATTTTTTCTTAAGCCAAGCCTCGCCGAACCGTGAACTGAAGTGGGAGTCCGTTGAGTGATGAACTGCGCCGCAGGGCGGCCTCTAAACATGGGGCAGTCAAGACTCAAGCCCAGGAAGCTAGATATCCCAAACCCAGGAATGTTGATTCTCTTCTCGGGATCGTCAGAAGTGAACTCTGTCTCTTCTCCTCGGTGTGTCGACAACGTAAGCTCCGCAGTCGCCTCCGCTTAATGTCGTCGACGTCGACGACGTCTTCGTTGCTCCCGTCATTCGTCGTCACTGATTATCGATGATTGTGCGTGGATGAGGAGTCAACGAATCAGAGTCCGTTCATCAGTTAGTCTGTCAGTCAGGCAGAACAACGACAGCGACGAGGAGGCTTCCGTTCAAGTGAAGTGTTCATCTACATACACCGTCCGGGCGCCGAGCCCGCTTGTTCTCTAAGAGTGAGCCGTGAGTCAAGTACTTCTAGCGGAGACTCATGGTACCCTTCGTTCCGTGGTCACCTCGTCCGCGGAATAAACATCAGGTATGTACCATTCGTGAAGACACATGACTAGTGCAGCATCTGTTCAGTAGCTCGGTGCAGTGCGGAGGTGACGCTGGCGGCGGCAGCACCAGCAATTTAGAACAGTGCAGCATTGCCCCGGTGAACAACAGCAGGGGCATCTTCGGCCGCAGTCGCAACCGCGGCGACGTCACCTGCTCGACTCTCGGGGGCGACCGAGTGGCCTCGGTATAAGAGCTACGCTCAGCATCGGATAGAAGTTCGCTGAGCAGGTTCATCAACACATATTGACACCACGAGAACATCATCAACATCAACCACCACAACAACAGGCGACGCAAGCAAAACATGCACACGCCAAAGCAAAACAGGATGGGCATGTTTTGACAGGAACTCACGTGCGACTCTCGTCCTTTGTTCATCGTGCAGCGTGCGCGGTGCTTGCATTCGATCGTGCAAGCACTGCAAACCCGCTTGGCACCGTGGTGGTGGGCGAGCACGCTGCCATTGTTCCTCATCGAGGCTTCCCGGATCCTGGTCGCGTATTCTCCCCTTCTTTTCCATTTTGATTGCGTCGATTCGGGAACATGCCCACCCCTCCCCCGCAGTACCGTGAGCGGTAATTCCACGCAGATCATTAAGAAATCCGCGCGCGTAGCGTTCGCGAGCGAGTCACAACACCTACCGCACTGCGTTCTGTGAGCGTATTCTTGACGGTATCGGGGCAGCGAAGGTCTTCTACCTCTGGTGTTCCATTCTAATTTTGGCTTACACGACTGCAAAGTCAGCATTGCACGACTCGGTGATTGCGGGATGGAGAATAAGTTCGTTCGGATACACGTAATATGTCTACGTAGAATGGTCCGCCCGATGCATCTCGGAGCGCAAACGATTACTTGAGCTTTTCCTCTGAGGCTTCAGAACGAGCACAGCGTAGCTAGCGCGGATAATTATGTTCATCGCCGACGACGACGAAACGCCTACGCTCAGACGCTCAGTCGTCCACATGGAAATCAATCGTTTCTGAAAACTATTCCCGATCACCCCCATTAGATATTGATCCGAGGCTCGACTCCCTCTCAGAAACCTGCTTCCTCTTCTACTCCTTTGGAGCGACTTTCTGTCAGTCTCCGGTGGATTCGACGATTCGACGCAGCATGTCGTCGTATCATCGATGCCACGTCAGCGCACGAGGATTTCAATAACGGAGGGGGCCGGAAAAGGTCCCTAGTCCCGAGCAAAGTATCAGTTCACGGACACTGAAAGCGGGTGTTCTAAAAAGCTCAGGGAACACCTGGAGCAATCGGAGAAAAACCCCATTTAAGCCGATCCGATGAAAATCGATGCTCGGGCTTCTTCCTTTCTGTCGGGCTGCGATTCGTCTTCCAGTCGAGGCGGTGGCTGAGTCTTCGGCGGCGGCTGCAAGGAGACTTGTAATTATCTCCTCAAAGTGGATCCGGGACAAGTGAGTGAAACGAACGGCGAGTACCAAAACTACTGCTGAAAGAAAAGAAGGACCACGGCGACGAGGCTCGCTCCGTCGCGAAACCAAAATAAGAAAGGATGTTCTCAAAAGACCACCGCCAGGTGGAATTCTATCTGACGTGACGAACGACAAGGCCCACCCGTCTGTCGGAGGGCTTGTCGCCATTCTCGTCGGTGTCGTCAGAGCTGCCTGGATCGGCCTTTCCCTCTTCGTTCGCGTGAGGATTCTCAGTCTCATGCAGGCAATAGATAACGAAAGCTCTCGGCCCATCAAAGGGCCTACCTGCATACCTCTATCTCCATGCCTCTATATCCTATCGAGCGACTCACCGAACCTACGATTTACTCCTGCTCGGGACGGACAGCTTCCCACAACTTGGGTCGCGCGTACCGACGCGAATCGAACGTGGGCCCTCGGGAACTCGGGACCGCAAGAGGTGAATGAGGATAAAAACGAAAGAAGCACTTCCAAGAGGTCGTTGCCGGTTCCGGTCGGAGTTCTGAACAAAGGTCCCGAGCAGGAGCCGTTTGCCTCTCTTCTTAGAAAGGAAGACAAGTGAAGACAAATGCCCAAACCGTTGATCTGGACTTCTGAGCCCGGCCGCTGCACTTCCGCCGTTTGGCACGATGAGAGCTCGCGCATAGGACCGTGCGACGTGCGAGCGAGCGGGCACTTCTGCTCTCGATGTTGATGGCACATCCCACGTACTAGACCGGCAAGCACTCGCTTGTCTGACGGAGCGATCCGCATCTTTCGCCGTCACTAGTTCTCGACGGGTCGGATAGGCTGCATGAGGAACGATGTCCGAAATGTGTCGTATCATTTGCTCTGTTTCCCCACGTCGACGGTGGATCCACGATCGCCGAACGTTGGATTGTGCTCGAGCTGCCGGTTGTTCCCGCCGTCGGCATTCGATGTGCTTGTCTCAAAATGGAAGCTATTCACACGTCCACAATGAACAGCCGAAGCGAATTCGACGTTTGGGCCGAGTCGCCCCGCCCGACCGGCGCGGCGGCTCGCCGAGTCCCAGGGACGGCTTCCTTTTTTGCTATTCCTGTCTCCCGTCGTCTGTCGTTTAGAGAATCAGACATTCAGCGAAAAATTCGCGGAACTTGCGGCCGCGGAGTAGAGTCCTCCCCACCGGCGAGCAATCGTTACACCCTTCTGAGAGGAGGCGTGCCATGCGAGTTCCGGAAATGACTCCGCTCCAGTGAATTCGTGGGGAAATTCACAGAACCGCGGTGGGCTAATAATGATTACGCGACCTTTCGGAGCGCGGAATCGGCGCTGTGATTGGGATTCCAGACATTTTTCCCAATGGGTTTTTGTCCCGATGACGACTTAATTCCTCTATCCGTCAGATGGACACGTTCCGAGGGCGGGCGTTCGTCCATCGAGCATCCAGCAATCCGCGCCCCGAACCCAGCGTCCGCCAATCCATGGCGGTGATCTTCAGTCCAGGACTCTGGGTTAGGTGCCGGGCTGGTGGAGTAGGCCGCACGCAACTATTTCTCGGAGACACTCGGATGTGCGGTTATACGAGGATAATACGAGAATAGCGGACTAAGATTGGACTGACGGTTCAAGATGACTTCGTCTTCGAAACGACGGGCATTCAGACGACGGCCGGCCGGCCGGCCGCCCAACCCGACCGACCAAGCGTCAGACGGACGGGCGGACGGATTCAGTTCCCCACCCGGCTTGGCCAGGAGGCGGTCTAGATGACAAAGGCTAACCGTCGCCGCCGTAGTGCGGTGGCTCTATCGTCATTATCATATGGGCATCATCGCCGACTTGCTCGTCTGCTCGAATGGGCAATGGGCGAACGTTGATGTATAGCGGAGCGAAGCTTGATATTATCGGCCTCATTCCGAAGCCTGAGTGACTGACTGAATTCGGTGCGTAAGTGAAGAGGCTCCGATTCAATGGGGGTGCATTAGACGGAGCTTTTGAGTCGTCGAGTGGAATCTGGAGCTCCTTTGACGACATGATCCCTACAGGGGTCGGTGTGCTAACGTGCAGGCACGTATTTCCGGCAAAGCGGGAAACGAGCTCCGAAAGAGAAGGGGAATGGTTCAGAGTCAAAGGGAGGAACGGGTCGAGATGAATCAGGTCGAGATAAGATCTCGAGGGATGGGACAACGGAAGATGGAATTAAACATGACGAGAAGGAGATTCGAGGCATCGTCTGGAGCGTAAGCGGGGTGCGTGCGGTCACAAGGGACGGGGGCATGAAGCGAACTATTCACTCGCATCTCGGCGACGGGGGAAATCATAACATGCAGCAAGAAGTCGAACGTCCCGTAGATCCGACGGCGTGTCGGACATTTATGTACGCGGGATGGCACACGATTGGATCGGAAGTCAGGGTATCGACGCAGGGATCTCAGTTGCTCGAACAACCGGGGATCTTATCTTGTGTCGAGAGAAGAGCCACCACCTCTGATAGCTGTCTAGAGGGTTCGGGCTGAATGGTGGATTTACGAGCGACGGCGGCGACGGCAGACTCAGTCACTCACTCATCCGCTCGCTCACATGCTTACATACATACTGTACGAAAACGAGAACAGCGGATGATTAATTCCCTGACTGGCCGTGAGTGCCGCACCGCCTTGCCTCGATCCTGACGGGATATTACAGCCGCTGTTCCTGCCGCCGTCCCCGCTGCTGCTGCTGCTGCTATTACTGCCGAGCATTGGGCTGCCTGCTCGGTTCTCACTCCCTCCGTTCCCATGCCCTGTGCTCCGCTCCCGTCTTCCTCGTACTTGGTCCAAGAGATTGTAGCACAACCAGCACAATGCGATCTCCTGAGATCTAGGTAAATGACGTCGTGCGCATGACTTTTCCAAAGGACGGCGCTGTTCAGTTAACTTGAAACGCGCGCCTGCATGTCTCTCTTCTTCTTTTTTGTAGACTCTCCTCCGCTTGTCTAAAGGAACGAAGGAGGACACGAAAGTCTTGAAGTGTGACGCCGTACAACGAGAACGGCTAATCGGGTCTGAGGAGCAGCGAGTCACGCTCCTGTGAACCACATACACATCTAACCAGTCGGCAAGCCCACGGATGGAAAAGTCAACTCGCAATATAACCAGAGGCACATCTGAAGTGACTTTCTCGGCCTTGCGCACGGTGAGCGGGGACTTCTTCAACTCTGTTCTGCCTGTTTGAACTTCCACCCAACGAACGCCCCTCGCCCTTCGCTCGCCTCATGCTCCGGGTTTAATCCTTCTCCATTAGCCGGAACCAGCTGGCCTGGAAGGCCTGGGCCAACTTGTTCGGAGGATAACGCTTCCCTCAACTTTGACCGACCGAGGCATCCATCGAGTTGCCTACTGGCTGCGCGCCTGGATACGCGTTCGTCCGGTATCGCGCTATTTCGTAAGTCCGTTCGTCCGCCCCTCCGTCCGTCGGTCCATCCGGCTGTCGGATCCTTGGAGGGCAGGCTCGGAGATCCTTGTATCCTTTCGTTCTTCGCAGCAGCAGCAGCAGCAGAAACTCCGGCCATAGGGTGTTGGCAGTTAGCCAACGAGATCCGGGCGAAAAGGCACCCACTGCCACCGCGAAAAGCACAGCGAACGCACAACTCGCCGCTCGGCCGTTCGGCTGCTCGACGAGATGAACAAGTTGAAAAAACGCCGCGTCAAATGACCGGCGAACCACTCGGTTGGTCCCCCTCGCGATCCCCTTTTTCTCGGAGCTGCTGCCAGCGCCGCCGCCACCGCGCCGTCTCCATGACGGAGCCCTCGGAGGATCTGGCTGGTCTCGTGATCTCCCCATTTTCACACACATCTCCTCCCCCTCCTTCGAGGATTCGAATCGTTCGTTGCTTTACACTGCGGATGTCGCCGTCGCCGCCACCAGCGCCACGCCGTCGTCGACGACGCCGCTTCTTTTGCGGGTCCTTTCGACTCCAGCCCGAGCATCTATCCAGCAAGTCGACCGACCGACGGTCGCTCGGTGCTCCATTCGTTTGGTCTGTAGTTTGGGCGCTCCTCCGCCCGCCCGCTCGTCCGTCCGTCAGTCACTTTCCGTAGCCAAAGTTGTCGTTGTTAACGGCTCCTCGCTATTCGTACAACCTTCGTTTCGTCATCTGTTTGTCTGTCGAGCAGAGTTATGTCCCCTCAGCATCGGGCAGCGTTGTCGACAAAAGGACATTTGTCTACAAGAGGCAACATGGCCAAACAAATAATTGGAGGAACTCCCGCACCCTATTTGCAGTGAGCATCAGTTCGAAATCGTCAACGGAGCGGCCCAGAGCACCATAAAGACTCTTGGTGGGCATTCGCGGGGAACCCTCTTCGTGCGTTCGTTCGATACATGTATCCGAAGCTCCCGGTGAAGGAAGCGACACCCACATCGAATCGCCGTATTGAAGCTGCAGCCGTATGCCGAGTTGAAGCTGCAGCCTCCGAATAATTCGATGTTTATGCCCAGGCGGCTCCCGGGCGAGGGCTGAGGAAAACTTTGCATGTTAGCCGAGATGGCGACAATTAGCCACCGAATAATAGATGCCCAATTATCGCGAGAGTCGAACTGCTTGTCTCTGAGACAGACTAATGGGATTTGGGTTGTTCAGCCGCAGCTACTCACCGTATATGATTCTCCAAGCGATCCGGGCGGAGCAGAGACCTGGCTTCGCGCTCCTGCGACCCGATTTCGAGGGGACGGCCCGTAAGAAGGGCGGCGACGGCAGTTGCTAAATCGGGTGTTCACGCGGGAGCTTACTCGAAGAATCTCTTATTCTAATCTGAAGTGTTTTCAAGTCTGATTAGTCACGGCAATGAGTTCCTGCTAAGTGCATTCTGCAATTTCGTTATCGCCCCCCCGCACCGAAAACCCACCGCACGAATTCAGATGCGCGTTCTGCTTCGGAATTAAAGAATCGTAGGAGATAACTGGTCGTTGTCGATACCGTCGTCCACAGACTCCAGAGCCACATCGCGTGGCCACTCACTCATGTGGATGAACGAGTCCCTCCCTTTCCCCACCCATTCAGTTAGCCACCATGTACGTATGTGCCTACTCAAATCAACATTCGACAACAAGCCCGCAATCATACTCCGATCCTTCGCTCCGAGCGGTTCCGTATCAAGCAGATCACCTTGTCGTAGCCAGACCCACGCGTACGAGTGTCTCTTATTTGATGAAATTGATTACTCGTCGACTGGCTTCCACATCGAACGTTTCGGCCAGCATCGTGTGGACCAGCAATCCGTCGATCCGAAGTCCCGCTGTTGGGGATGACCCGATGTGGACTCTTCCGCCCCTGTTCTCCGGCCCCGGGGACCGTCATAGGTCCCTGACGTGGATCGTGGCTCGTGACTCTGCCGAATGCTCCAATTCCCCGTACGAAGCCGACCCGAGAACGCAACAGAACAGTTCCATGAATGGCTTCCGAGAATCCGGTTCAGGAAGCATCCGACACGGCAGACGCCGACGACGGTGTAACGCGGTCGATGGACAGCACGACAAGTCACTTTGCGACAACCGCTTCCAGACGATCGCCTTCGTAGACCTTGACGCATCTGCTGTACGCGACTCGCTGGTACGTGTGTCGTCCTCCGAAAGTGAACACGATCGAGCGTCCAGTCCGAAGCGAGGAAAGTACGGCTCATCCCTTTCGTGTCGCCGCCGGTGACTTAGATGGCCAACACGAGCGATGTGCTTGTCGGTGTGACTCGTGAGCGATCGTTAGAGGAACAGATCGCTGCGAGGGTGCAGCGAGGTTTCGTCCTGGGCGCTCCTATCGCACATTTCACTTTGATCACGTCTACACGACGAATCGTCAACGTGTACTATCTTTCTTGCGGCTGCTGCGAGAATGTCTTACACACTCGGACGGACGGACGCACGGACCGACGAGTAGATCTATCCATCTGTCTGACCGCCTGTCTGTCTCTCTGCCTGGTCGCTTGCGGCAACCTGACTTTTGCGCAACTGCTGACTTTCGTCTTGCCCTGGATTGCGAGTGGCTCGGGACGTGAGTGCGCGGCTGGACTTCGCCATCGCCGCCAATGGCAGTGCTATTTCTCTGACGGCTAATATATATATTGGCCATCTTCGCTGCGTGGCTCTCAGTTGGCCATCCCGTCGGTCGGGTTGGTCGCTAGGCAGACCGTTGAGATAGCCAGTCGCCCTAGCAGCCAGTCGGGTACTCAAGCTAATCCACTTGTCCGGCTTGGTGACGGAAGAGAAGTTACTTTTTTAGCTGCTCCTCAGTCCGTTTGGGATATATTCGCTGAGGAAATAAGAGTTACAGCAGAGGAGGAACGAGTGGGGAGACGTCGAACGCAAGGGCCAGAATGGGCATAAGAGGCCATTGAAGGAGAGCCGTACCGAGAGAACGCAAGTAATCAGGGAAAACTCCAGGCTGGTGCCTTTTGAGTCGGTGGCCAATTTGCGTTTTTGTTCGTTTTTTCGTGCTGCTCGCTGGCCGGAGTCATCTCCGTCGTTGTAACTCTTACCTAAAACATCTGTTTGAAGTTTGGGTGGGGTGGAGATCTCTCGGAGGACTCTTTCGTCTTTTCCTACGTGCGCGAGTGCGTCTGAAGGCTCCTCGGAGGAATGGGAGACATCGAAGGAAAGAAGAGAACCTTAAGCGAGAACAAGGGAGGGACCCAGGAGAGACGATCACTTGAGTCTTCTTGATTTTCTCGGGCCTCACTCGCCTTCATCCAGGCATAGATGGGCCACCCGATCACCCGACGTAGGAGCGAAGGAAGGGACCCGCGTATATTTATGTATCTATCTCTGTTTTTTTCCTCTTCACGAATTTCTTCCCGTTCATGAGTCTATGGTGTCGGACGCTCCGATACTGATAAGCGCTGATGGAGGATTCATTAGTTTTGCAGGGGAAAGGAGCGATAGCATGGCACGTCCAATAAACGTCCGTTCGACCCATCGTAGGTGATCGTCCTCGAAACGCCTGCTCGTTCCTTCCTCCGCCCACCCTCTCAAATGGAATCCCTAATTCTGTATCCGCAATCTCGGACGGGACGTTTCAAGTGTCCGTGATGATCCGAACTTGATCGACAACAAATAAATTCAAGAATCGCGCCGTGCGGCTCCATTACACGCTTCCTCGATGAATCAACTGATGGTCCGATCGACGGGTCGATACACCGACCCCTCGGCCCCATCCGCCCGCCAGCTCGATGGCTGAAGTCACTCGTGATTCAGCTGCCAAGTTGAGTGAGCAATCCTGTCACGCCACCGGGATCCCACGCTTCGGTGTTTGTTGCAACGATTTGTGAGATGACGTCGCGCGTCGTGACGAATAACTCCGATCACGCTTGCACAAACAAGGGTCATTCAGAGGCGAATTTTGAGCTCGACCAGCTCTCCCGACCCCATGGAACGGTTAATCCACGGTGGAAATCTTCCTCTTGATTCGACATCTCGGCTCAATGGAGCTCCAATCCGTGGCTCCGAAGGCCAACACAGGGTTATGCTTCTCCGGGCCGTCTTCTAAATCTATCGAGGAGGGAGTAAGGCTGAGCGGGAGAGCGTAGGAAGGGCGTCGTCGCATCCCGTAATTCCGTGTTGTTTCCCGCTGATATCGACCGGACGCATCGAATCGCGACCGCTACCGTACGTTAAACGGGAGCAAAGAAAACAGCGTTGGTCATATTTACCCGTATCTCACTAATCCCATCGGAGTGCGTTGCCTACGGGAAAAGGGGAGCAACCTGCCAGCTACACTTAATCTCGCACCGACATGTGCGCCATGTTTCACCGAGTGGGCTGACAAGCGTTCAACTCAACGTCGACCGAGCCAATGGAAACGGGTCGAAAACAGAAATGCTGGCCGAAGGAAGGAAATATCAGCGGGGGTGGCGGCGGTGAGAGCGAACGGGTCCGCGTTTCTTGATCGTTGTGAGAGTGAATTCAACTTTTTTCCTCTCGAAACTCGACCCGTTCCGCGGAAGTGGGCCGAGTCGAAGATTGGGTGGGGGCTCTCGAGAAAGGCAAGCGATCTACCAGCCGGCCCGGGGACCGACCGGCTGATCGACCGGCTGCCGACTTGGACGAACGATAGCTGTAGCAGGGAAGACTTTGGGTGGATAAGTGATTCTCTCGGAAAATCATCGGAGCCGCTTTGGAGCTTCTGCACCTCGCCGCTCAGTTCTGTTCGAGCTCCATTAATCGCTCGCAGGGCCACAGGGGCTCTGCATACCCGTTGTGAATAGGGGCGAGCGAAGCGATCTGGTTTGAAGAGATACATCGATGAGAGCGAGGATAAGCAGGGAAAGGGGGAAGACACGAGGGACTCGCGGTTCGTGGAGTTGGTTTCACAGCGACTTAATTGCGTCGTGGAAGCCGACTCATTTCCTCGACCGAAAGCTGGCTCGCGGGTCTGCGGAGTCGACGGACGTCGGAGAACTCCGATCGTCATTTTTCGCTCGTTTTCTTCTTCCGCTGCTGAGTGCACGAGTGAGAGGAGACCTCTACCATGGGCATCAGGGCAACAACGACGGACTGCACCATCAGAAGGAGTAGCAGCGACAGCAGGCCGAAAGAGCAGTGCCGGAGAGGATGTTGTGTAAAATTCACGCGGCAGTCTGAAACGTTGGAGAACTCCACTGGGGTAAAGATCTGCCCCTTCCCCCCCTCTATTCATGGAAGAGGAAACTGCGAGTATTCGAATTGATGGAGCCTCCCTCAATGGCCCCGGCAGCTGCGGCCGTCGGTCGGCTCCGTCGTGCGACCAGACACGTTGCCCGGCGATCCCTGACTTCACTTCAAAGCAGCAGCAGCAGCAGAAAGTCGAGAGGTTAGAGCGTTGTGGATATCACATGCAGATTCGCAATGACGTTGTCCCGCTCGGTCGGATCCAACGCCATATACCTAGGAAAGCCGTACGGATATCGAAAAAAGTGGGTCCCTCAGTGGACGCACATCTACGTACTCGAATCCCGAGTCGCGCGAGGCATTCCGCTGTGAGGACTTCAATCTCGTGCCCTCCAGTGATTTCGGCATAATCGCGTATCCGCCCGAAGTTTTGTCGAGGGACGATTCTTGCAGGTCCGCCGCACACGCATCCCGAAGCCAGCCCGGTGACATGCCAAGAGAATCCCGCATGATTTCCGAACTTTTGTTGATTCGCTCCGAGAGTTTAAGCGGGGACTCGTTCCACTGCGTTATCTCTAAACGGGCCCGCCTCCGACCCGTTAAACTTTTCTCACGGATATCCTCCACAGCGCGCCCTCGCCGAGTGCGAGCTATCAGTGTCGACGTTAGTTGTCGCTGAATGAGAATAATGCGCGGAAAATTGGTCTCTGAAATATTCACTCCCGAGTCGTCAATGGACGTGGAGCGAAGAAAGAATGATGCTGTCGACCGAAGTTGAGCCGTGGAAAAAACGAGGAATACCGATATATTATATCAGAGCCTCTATTCTGCGTCAGCGTTCCCAGAGTCAGAGAAACTTCGTCTTACGCACGGATGACTTGCGAAAGAAATTCGGTGGGCCCTATTCCAAAATCCGCTGCCTTATCGAACGGGCGTCGAGAACGAGTTGGCGTTCCCACCTTTGTACGTTCCGATCCATGGTCGGCTAACGTTGTGGTGGAGGAAGGTTTGGCTTGTCGTGGTGGTGGTGTTATTTGTTTGTCGAATCGAGCGCATAACGGTGATCTCGCTCCTAGCGAGGCTCGATCCCTCCGGAAATGTCCCATAGTGAACAAGGATAGCAATTCAGCGACGGCTCTCGCTCTCTCTCTCCATCGCAGCGAAGGCCCCGGGCGATCGCTGCGCTTGCATACCGAGCTAATGAGAGCTGGCTGGCTGGTCGAGCGACCGAGCGGCCAGCTCCCGGTCTGATTTGCGACATTTCAGTAAACTTTCGCTCGCGACCAGAAACACAGCAGCCTTCGCGGCCTACCCCCGGGGGATAAGACTGTCAGTGAGAGGCGCGCAGCCACCGACCTCACACGGACGAAGCCACAGAATGACGAGGCGAATGACGAGCCATTTGGAAGGAATCCGCTAACATCGGCAACTTCGAATCAGGCCGCGCTGATGTCGAACGAACTCTACGAAGCCCGCCGAACGAAACGAGCTCTCGACTCCCCGGGCCGGGCTATCGGCTGCAGATGGATGCTTCTCGAATAGTTTTCCTTTGTTAGCGAAGAAGGTCGCGTTGTAGCCGATTTGTAGGCCGAGAATGCCGCCGCATCTGTGTGAGCATCGACGGCTGGCTAATAAGGCGGCTATTATGTGTTAGTGACTATGGAGGCGGGCAGGCGCGCGGGCGAAGTCGATGGCGTGTCTCCTGATAATCTTTTGGCGACATCGTCATTTGCCTTCGTTGATCGCTTGTCGCTGAGCTCCGTTCGTTCGTTCGTCCTTCCCCCTCTTTTCGTGTCCATCTATCCGTGGGCAACGTCGAGCAGGCGAGCGAACGGTCTTCCGGTCGGTCAGTTGGGTCGTCGGAACGCTTTCCGTGCGTCGATAGGTCCAGCCCTCTGAGTATCGGCGCCGCTAAATGTAAGACAACAATACCTCGCTCGAACCACGTCATCGCTCTGGAGCTCAGTGAGGCGCTCTCGGGCCAACATTTCCAAGGGAAGCTCCTCTCGAAGGAATAAATTACGGAGCTTTCAGGGACGTAGCTCTTCTCGCCCAAGTGCATTTCAATCGCTCCGCTATCGGGTGTCTAATGGAAAAACTGAACCCGAGAGATCTACCAGGAGCTCGCTGCTCGACTCCCGGCAGCCCGCGACTTCTCCGAAAGTCCCCGCCTTCAACGAGCCCCGAACGCAACTGGCTGGCAGGAGAGAAATCTTAGTTCTCTCGTCGTGATGAGTGTCTGTACATAGAAGCGGAAATCAGAGTGCGAAGGTACTTCAAAGATGATGAAATCTCTGCAGCTATTCGGTAGCAAGATCTCTGGATTGAAAAACTTGAAATGCTCCCCAATCGCATGAGCCGATGTTCCAGGATAGGAATTCTCAATCAGAATGCCGATGCATATGAGACTCTCCGATGGAAAAAGCGAGCCCGAATGCAGCTGTTCGTGGGCGCGGCCCCTACAAACGTCGGCCCGGATATACGCGAGACAAGTTTCGACAACTTGTATCGATCCTCCCATTGTCCGGTTCACACGCGTTCGATTGTGTAAGAACCCTCCTTCCTTTCCTTTGTTGCCATTGCTCGTTTTTACGTCGCTGTTTGGCTTTCTCAGCTACATGGTGCAGTCCTGGGCGGCTCTGCTCACACGAACAGGACATTACATTCTTCCTGGGGGTGCGACGAGCACACGCTAGAAGCACAACTGTGTTCAGGGACTGGAGATGGCTCCTCTGTGTGTATACACCGATTCGTTGAAGTCCGCTATCGCACCGGGAGCTCGCAGCACATTTCCCACAATGAGAGACTTAGTGATGGAAACTTGTCAAGTGCGAGCTGCGGCGACGACGAAGGAGCGACAATCAATATGTCCGCGAAACCCCGCACCCGAGTGGGTACTGTTCCTTTAGGAATGATGCGCGAGGGCCCCCTCCGATGTCGGACGGTGCTCGGCGCAATAGCCCGCTATCGGGGGCTCGATCGGGTCACAAATGGGCTTTCGTTGCGTTGTTACTCTGGCGACTCTCATCTCATCTGATCCTTCCCGCGCATGTCTAACGACTCGGACCCGAGGTTGTAGTCGATTCTGCAGGTATGGGGGTAGAACTACTGCGCAAGGAATCTCAATACGCCGGTTCCTCCATTCCGAATTCCTGAGGAGGAGGGAGCAGAGCCCGAATCGACGGTGAGATTGACCGAGAGCTGACCTCGAAGCGGCCTGCGTACCTACGTCTCGAGAGATCGTATGAGGATGGGCCGTAGCTGAGATATATGACCTATCCGTGGCCTGTCGCGGCGGGCGACTGAGCGACCGGTCGACTCAACAGGGAAGCGGCGATTTCTCCGAAGCAGGACTACGAGCAGTCAGCGACAGTGGTTTCCGGGAAGGGCGAGTATTTTCATGACAGGAGCGGCCATTTGTCGGGCTCGAATAGTTTTTCTCTTCAAGGGAACGGAAGAGACACGGAGAAGATCCTGGATGATGGGGAAGGGTTGGTGAGATGAAAAAGCGAGTGAGCAGAAGAGCGAGATGTTCGATAAATTTTCGGATGCCACAGATTGCGCTCTTCCCCTCAAATGAGGGAACACGACGGGGCAGGAGCGAAGACTACGAAAGCGGCTCCGTCACCGTGCCCGGGGACGACGGCGACAGCGATGGAGGAGAGCCGGAAAGGCCGGGAGATTTCGGCGCTCTCGTCGCTCCGGCCGCGGCTGCTGCAAGTGCCACTACTAGCGGTCGCATCGCCTCTCCTGCGGGGGAGAAGAGGCCACCGAAGAAAATGAGAAGACGAAGAAGAAGAGAACCGAACGGGAGAACGAGCGAAAGGAATCGAGCGAACGGCGTTGTCGACTTCAAGACCATCGGAAAGTTTTTGGAGAAATCGCGAAAACGGAGGGGAGAGAAACGGAACGAATTCGGGGTGCGTCCTCACACTCGAATCCAGATGACCCTCGCAGTCATCAGAAGAAAGACGACGATGGCCTGAAACGAATACAGCGAGCGATCTCGGCGTATCTGTGAAAATCAAAAATCTCGATAAGCTCGAAGCATACATACAGAGGCGGTCTTCGCCCCAGTGTGCATCGGACGCGCGAGAATGTGTGATGCGGATTCCCGAGAATGGCTGAGAGTGCTATGATGGACGCGGTTTGCCATCAGGGGGTTGAACCGCCGCACCGCCGGTCGTCTCGGTAATACGATAAGGCGAGCGTTAACGAGCCCGTTTCCACTCATTGTCGTTAGCAGTTGTTGTTAGTTAGCCGACCCGACCGGTCGGAAGCTTGTTGGCTGTCCAGTTACATTTGGTATTTGTCCCGTTGTCCCCCTGCGAGGACGCTCCACCTCCTCATGAGCATCTGTCACCCTCCCTCCTCATGAGACTGTGTTTGAAAGTTCTTGGATGGTTTGTCTACTGATGCTTGTTAGTCGCGGCGACTAAGCTTGCACATGGGCGAAAGGTTGACAAACTGACCGAGTGACTGACGCGCGGACGGACGGGTGACGTCGTGGACGGCGAGTCTCACCATACCGGGACCGGAGAGCTTCGCCGGGGAGCTCCCGACTTAAGGCTCACCCGAGAGGAAAGTGACAAGCATTTTCTGGGGCACGGGAAAGGCTGTGAAGATAGAATCTGAGGGAGAAAGCGGGAGCCGGTAGGAAGTGATGTCGCTGGATGGTTGCGTGGGACGTGAATGGTGGGTTTGAAGAGAGGGTGGATGAGGCAGCGGATGGGAAATAGCGAAAGGTGTCGAGCCGTTTCCTTTCTTCCCCGTCCGAGGTGGAGTAAGCTCGACAACCGTCCGAGCGACCGGCCGACCGACCAGATAAACGACCGACCCGCCGACCTACCATGAAAGAAGTCTCCACTGCAGCTGCTGTGATACCGATGGCGCTCTCGATGATATTGAAACCATTGCGTTCAGCTGCTCAAAACAGCGCTGTGAATGAATGCCAGTGTCGAGCGGCACTGACTCGAGCGGCACTGACTCGAGCGGCACTGACTCGAGCGGCCAGCTTCTAAGAAGCGATTACATAACAATGAAACCTGAGATACGGTATTTCGCTCGAGGTGGGGGAACAACCGCTCTACGTCCCCGCAATCACGTCAATATCAATTTTCCTCCTCGCGAACACCATGAAACGGAAGCGTCGTCGACGTACCCTCCGAAGCCGGGTTGACTCAGCCAGAGTGTCTGACTGACTGAGTCAGTCAGACTGAGCTAGGCATTGACAACGACGAACAAACTGCATTCGATGTTCATTCCGTTGTCCTGCTACAAGGCGGCTTCGAGCAAGGACGGAGGACGAAAGGAGGAAAAAGGAGGGCCGAAAAGGAGGACAAACGGATCGCAGTCTACAGATTGATGGCAATGTCAACATTGATTTATAGAGCGAATTGCAGCTTTTGTGGAGCTGGAAGGCGGTGAGAAGGGTAATGGAACATATCGTACTCGCTGGACTCACTGGTGTTGGTAGTTCCAGAGGCGGCAGCATACAAAACTATTGCTCTCAAGTCTCGACTCGAATGTTCCAGCTGTAAAAACGATGCTCGATCTCCCGGTTCTGTTCCATTCGATGGCCTCCTCAATTCCCAATCTATCGCTTCGTCGGTCCTCTTGTCGATTGAAATTTCCTCCGCGATGCTCAGCCTTCAGTGGACATTGGGAGTTTCCGGACTGTCTGACTCCTCCGAGACCGCGGTCTCTGACTGGAGTATATGCCCTCGGGGGGTTTCTCGAGATGACTCGATGTCACGATTTCGGTCAGAATTTTCTTCTGATGCAGAGTGACGAGCTTCCCCGGGAGTCGCCAGATGACGAGCTTTCGCTCCCGAAACCTGCCCCTCCAATCAACTCGGCTTGCTCCGACGATGGAAGTTACCGAAGAACGAGACACTTGAAGACGGCTCCTTGGCTTTGTAGTCCCTCGCTGATAACTACTGCGGCTCCCGGTCTCCCCGCGTCGCCCGCTCCGTAACCCGACATCGTCGACGAGTGGCCGGCAACCTCCACACCTTTAAAGAAGCGACAGAAGCGAAACCCCTCTCTGCCTTCCCTCGAGAGAGGGACACGGATGTTTCTATGAAAACATGCTCAGCGTCACAACCTTGTTCGCACCTTCTCAACGGCTGTCCGCTCGTCTGCTGGCACTCAACGGTCCGCGTTGTCTCATAAGCAGACAGGAGTTTGGGTGTGGAGCACAATGCTTTCAACACCCAGCCAACATGCGAGCTGGGGCGGCGGGCAACCTTAGTGGCCGTCATTGTTGCCGTCGTCGCCGGCGGCAGCAACAACACGAAGCTCATGACCGGAGGGAAGGACGAAGGCCAGTATAATTAACACGGCGAGATTGTTTGTGGATAAATTATTAACATTACGACTGGGTTGGCAATGCGGTAAGACACCAAAACAGCAGCAGATGCAGCGGCGATGACGGAGCTCCTCAGTCGGGCGTGCTTAATGTCAATCGGGTGCTCGTGCCCGTTCTCTCGTGATGGCGGTGACGACGATGCTGCGTACCCATTCGCGAATAGACCAGCCTCACGGTATGAGCGTCGCGGGCTGAACCTCATCGCCCGCGATCTTCGGACCGGTGCCAAGAGGTCCGACTCTCAACCTCAGTGTTTTCATGAATTGTCCCTCAGTACAAAACTAATTCCCCATGCCCTCGACGCTTTGGTGCTTCCTAGAATGCGAGCGATACCGGCGACGTCACGCTTTCCTTTGATACTTTAGCGCGGCGTTCGATCGACGTGATCCTTCACCATATCTGATAAAGTATGTAGTTCTCGAACGGCTAGCAGGGAATACCGCCAAAACGAGAATAGCGACTGCACGAATTAGCGATTAGGCCAGGGAGTGCAGCGGAACAATACCACAGCTATCCGCCTGGCAAGCAAACATTTAGCTCTCTGGTGACAGAGATCGCTGGACACCGTCTGGGCGTCCCTCGGTGTCCCTCCCTTCCTTTCGTCCTCCATTGCTGGTTCGTTTGTGCGACCCTTTTCCCGCTCGGGAGCGGCATCGGCGGCGGCTCCCTCCAAGCCCGATGTATTAATGGAACTTACGCTTCAGTGAACTTGAGTCGTTCGTCGCACAAATGGAAAAGATGGAGGGGAGACCTTTCTACGAGGAACGCCTTCCTCACCCTGTCCGCCCCTGTCATCATCCTCTTCGTCGTCGACGTTCTTCTCTCAATGCCCTCGGCTCGGAGCCCTGCTCTCTCGCCCAGGCTCCCAGTCTTGCATAGCGAGCATCGCGACCCTCAACCCCTTCCACGATCGCTTATTTCGATACTCCTCAGTATATCCCGATCTTCGCTAGTGCCTTCTCTCGCGCCCGGATTGCGAACGCTCGCTCCAGAAAATGATTGAGCGACTTGACAAATTTTTCTTCGCTGTCTCGAACGAGTAGATTGAATTAACGGGTGTTCGGCCCAATGTTTGTCCATGGAAACATCCAGCAGCTTGCTTGAAATCTCATACCGATGGGGGAGATCTCCTAAGGCATGAGATCGAAGATATATCGAGTCCTGACTTTTGGAAGCACTTACCGTGTCCCGAACTCGCGATGCTCGACGGATAGGAGAGCTCTCCCTCCTCTCGGAAGTCGCATCGAGATGAAAAGGAAGATTTATTTCGCTTTGTTGCGAGCCGTCCGATCTCTTCAAAGGAGGAGTCCACTGCAGAAAAGTACGAAAATCGGAGATACCGAAAAAATGGATGGAACACCAGGAAGCTGCTTGCGCACTGGGGTTCGATTCGGCAGCCGTTTCCGTCGACCCTTTTCTCTTCTACTCTCGACGAACGGCACTTCGCAGAAGTCTCCCGCACACTCCTACTCGGACGTTAATTTATAGTGGGAGTAACGTCCGACTCTCGGCCAGGGATACGAAAACGAGACGCTGAACGCCAAGAAAGGATAGGCAGCGATGACAATGGAAGGATCACGAATCACGATGAGAAGAGTTCCAGAAGAAAGTGTCGAAAAGTAGAGAAATACGAATATTTCTTCATCCCCGGGAAGAGCAGAAAGGAGTCGAAGGAACGGGATAGACGAAGAACTGTTCTTGGCTCCGCTCTGTTCGATCATCCGTATCCGACTGTTCCATCTTGATTTAGACAATTCTTGGCGATTCTGTTCCGATGGTGGCTCGGTTCAGCCCTCGGCCGGTCAGTATGAGATCGGGTACGTAAACGAATTAGTTCATTATTCCACTGCTCATGGCATTCGCAAACTAGTTCTCCGCAATGCCGATTGCTTCCTCCATCTAATCGTGTATTTATTCCGTCCAGTTCCTGAGCCAGTAGCTCCGAGAACTCTCCCTTTTCGGCGGTGTATTAGTCTGTATACATTCCGCCGCTCGCCCCATTCGGCTGCTTTTCGTTGCTCGCAGACCACTCGAAGTCTCTCAATGAGGCAGTTCATTCGTTGGTCGTCCGTCGGTCGGTCGAGCACTGGGCTTGTTCCCCGCGACTGGACCCCTGGAAACAACGACTCCGTAAGACACTTGATTGCTCGACTCGAGTGTCGAACCCTAGCTTGTCTGTCATTCTGCTCCATCTTGGTTCATTCGGGGGCTGAAAGCGATGGACGATGGTCGGAACTAAACGCTGCACTTCTTGCCGCAACGCCGACGACGGCGACGGAGATGCGAGTACGATTCGCACGAGGGCATCTGCGAGCCAACGAGCGATTCCGCAGTCTTTCCCCCAGGCGGCTCGCTGTGCAACATCTTCGGAAGCCTGGCCGTCGGAGCTAGCCATAGACTCCGATCACTCCTGTTTAGCTGATCTCGTGCGTGCCGCGACCGAGCCTCATGAGCGCGAAGCCTGCCTCTCATGGCATTGACCGGGAACCACGCGCAAAACGGAGAATGCATGTTTTTCCGGAGAATGCGTTCACCGATAGACTAATTATGATAATTCGACGTTGCATCTGAATGCTGGGACCAAGTGATCCATGAATAGGCTAATGAATAAAAAGCGTTCCGCGAAGGAAATCGGAGCCTAATCCACCTATAGCGGCACCGAGCTCCTTCCTCCGAGCGCATCCACTGCTGCTGATAACGAGTAATGAGTGAGGACTGCGGAAAAAGTAGGAGCAGCCTCGACTCAGGGGGATACGGCTCCTCCTCTCCGCGGAGCATTTGCTCGGAACGATCGGTACGGGTCTTCACACAGGCGGGAACATCTCATACCGGGACGCATGACGCAATGACTGAAGATTGAGATTGTGTTCTTCGAGGACACAATCCCCGTCCCTTGACTCATGCCCCCTCCGAGTGGACGTCTCACAACAGAAACCAAACAGTCTGAATCTCGACGCGATTCGATGGTTCCAGGATCGGGGAAGAGAAGATACCGTCACACCCCCTTTGTTTATCCATGCCAAGCTCCAGGGGTACATACATACTAAGAACGCGGGCGTTCATGCGTGCGATCCCGGCTCCGACGCCGGCCCACGTAGTCCTTGTTCTTTAAGTCTGGCTGGACTCCTACGCATCTATACGGCGAGGAGTGATGTGTTCTTACCCGTAGAGCGAGCATTGTTCGTCGGCTCCCTAATTGCACTCCTCGCATCTAGAGTTTTGGGCTCGGTAGTGGAAGTCGACTGATCCCATCCCGACTCGCAAGAAGAAAACTCCCAGAGTATAAATGTTTATGAACCTGCTTTGACCATTTATCACAAGTGGCGCCGGTCATCCTCTCCGGAAAATTAGGTCTTGCCGAACTCTGGTTACCTCGAAGTTCCGCTGTATATTCATCTCTCAGATTCCGATTCGGTTGCCCGATTCCTTTTCACGAATCTTATGAAGCAGTGAAGTTCTAGCAGTTTCCCTTTAAATCCCCGGATTTCTATCGAACGGATTCTCCGCGGTCGCGTCAAATTCGACCAATTACTCTCCGGGGGCACTTGTGGGTCTCTGATGATTGCATTACGGAAAGATCCAGGGAATCCATAAATCGATCTCGGATCCTTGGAAACGACATAGGTCGTTATTCCCTTCCGATCACCGATGCAGACTCCTAATCTCGATTCTCTCTTTGCAGGTGAGTTGAGGGTCTGTGCAGGCCGCTGAGGGCGCAGTCTGCTCTAGCGCCGGCGGGAGGTCTCGAGTAAGTTGAAAGTGACAGTAGTTCAAGCATCATTCTACAGCTCGAGAGCGCTTTCCGAGCTCCGAGGACGGCGATATCAGGCACCGCCTGTAATCTCCTTTCTCTGGCACTATCGTCGATTGGGAAAGCTCGATGTTGAGATCGTCCCTCCCCACTTCCGGCTCTTGGGAACAGTGCGAGCGGAGCACAGCTCGCTCTCTACGAATCCGGAGTCTAAGATTAACGAGCTTCTTGAGGATTAATTTTGCTCGACGACGGCATCGATCCTCGGGAAAAAAGACGAGGCTTTGCGAGATCCGATGCCCAAGCCTCGACAGCTCCGAGAGGAGAAGTTCAAGTCGGGCGCCGACCGGGCATTTTGATGAGCGAAAGGACGGAAACGAAAAAAAACGAAATTAAATGAAGACTCATCCCTCGAGGACTGACCCATGACCGAACAAGGTCCAATGAGGTTGCAGCTTTCCGGGCGAGCGATCCCTAGCGAGCTGTACCATAAACAGGGTTAGCAGAGGGGACGGACGATAGAAACTTCGACGAGTGGGTTCAGAAAGAGGGAAGGAATCGGGAGAAGATTGAGAATGGAGGAAGAGAGAGCGGACAGGAGAAAGAGAGAAAGACGTGGGAGGGCGAGCGAAGATATGGGACGCACGAAGATGGCGGCTGGGGAGACGAAGGAGGGAGCGGAGCAGGAAGATGACGAATGAGAATGAAACACACCACTTTCTATAGGGAGGGATCGGTAAAAGCCCCAAGAATTACGGTCACGGTGGTGAAATCATGATTATTGGAGGGAAGGAGGCACGATGGTCGGAGCGGGGGTGAGACCTCGACCAGAGACAAGAGAATCGTCAACGAACGATTATCGAACGCATTTCAGGCGGCTGGTCCACCGCTATCGAACGTCTCATCTAAAATCAGAACATGAGCATCGGATGGATTAGACGGCTCTCTGGAAAATACTCACGTCGAGAGTATTTGCGCTGACTGCTGCTGATTCTACGGATTCCGATCTTTTTCCACTCGCAATGGGGAAGGCTTACTCGCTTGACTATTTTACGAGCGTTGTAAAGTCCGAGCTTGGATGAGTGAGCGAGCATCCACTGCTGGTGCGACACTTCGTCCACTCAGCTCTGGTGAAGCAGACCGGATTGTCTTCCCCATCTCCAAGCTTCTTCCCGTGATTCAAGGACTAGGGAGTAGGGTCCTAAGCTCGGACCTAGGGACAGGAAGGAATCTGGCAAGCTCGATGTCATGACTTCGGGAATCGCTCGGCGATGGTGTAGAACGAAGACACCAGATTCGATTGTAGGCATTTGCCAGTTTTAAACCTGCCAGTTCGAAGACTGTCGAAAAAAGATGAGGAGGGAAACTCAATATGGCCTTAGAGCCCGCCAGCGGCGAACACGTTGTTCTGAATCTCTGGCTGCCTCCTGAATCGATCCGACTTGGAGCGAATCTTCATTTTGATGTAGATCGCCTACGGTACTCCTCGAATTCTTTCAGGCTAATGATAGTCCACGGAAGCGAATAGCTTTCTGTGCGGATTCGTCGCGATCGGACACGAGTCAAGGAGAAGACCAATCTAAGGGTTTTTCCGGAGGTATCAGAACCTTTGCAGACTGCGCTCTGGTGAGCGCACAGTGTCGGGAGGGATTTGTCGTCGGAGGGAAACCGTGAATTATTCAGGGACAAATCTTGAAGATTTCTGAGCGCAGTCTGGGCGGGTTGTAATTGAAACTCGTTTCCTTCTCTGATGTTCAGACATCGTAACCAAGTGAGGCTCGTCCATGTCGGGTGGAGAACAACAGTTCAAAATCCTCTGAGCTTTAGACGTATTCCGGCGGTCGGGCAAGGATCTCGAGTCCTAAGCCGTTGGAGAGTCGGGATTCGAGTGAAATGATTTCCCGCCGGCTCACTCGGGGGAAAGAATGGACACTCAACGAGGAGGGATGTCATGGAATGAATGGGGGATTCATTGGAAAAGAGTATTCGAACAAGAACTAAGAATCTCCGGGCGGCAATATGGACGAGGGAGGCCGCTAGCTCTGGCCGCTGGAGAAAGACGGGGAAACTTATTTAATGAATGAGCCATCCGCTTCTCTTCAGTAATCCGACAGCTGACTTGCTTTTTTTCTGAACGACAAAACTTTGGAACAGAGATAAATTCCTTTTTCCTCCGCTGGAGACTAGGAGAGGACGGCACGGCGCCGCCAAGGGTCCAGCGATTCTCCCCATCGATCCCCCAAACCTCGCACCTCGACCTTACCGCTAGGAGCTACTCGCAGATTCTGTTACCTGTTTCTTCCATCCCGTCCCATGAGATGAGGAAGAAAGATGGGTATGGATGAACGTCGGATCCACTGATTTTTCGAAGGATGCGGAATCTTTCTTAGCTTGTTCTCGCCCTCCTCTCCCTTCGTTCCGTCCTCCTCCATCTGCTTTCATCCACTTTCGTTTCTCTCGTGAGATCTTCTCGAGCGCTCCCCTCTCATTCTCTCCCTCCTGTTCGAGTTCTTCTCCTCATTTCCTTTCTCCTCCCCCTGCATAGGACCTCCTTTGTTTCTCCTATTCTTCCCCCCAGCTCCGCTCATCCTTGCCCTCTTCTTTGTCGGAGTCGTTTCAGTCGCGACCCATCGCAACTTAATCTAATTTCGCCTTTGTCTCGGCCGATATATCGTCTTGTCCCCATCGTCATTCTGTCTCAAGTGAACGATTCTTGGAAGTTTTAGAGTCCGTACGGACTCCGTCGACTACACACTCTCCCGATCGTCCCTTCTACTAATCCGTATCGTGGAGAGAGGTCTGAAGTCCTGATTGCTGATCTTCGTTATTTCCCTCCCGCCCTGCTGGCCCTTGTGTTTTTTCTATGGGAAGATCCAGATTCGCACTTTGCTCCCTCAACGGAATGATTCCCGCTGGATCAGGGAGGTTCCCGAAGTTCGCTCAGGATGTGATCGTCACCCCATTTTTTCCTTGAAGAGGGTCCCGCACGGTTGGGCTCTCGAATGGGGTTCGCGGCGGGAATTCCATATTTCAGTGAAGAAGCCAGAAGGAACATTGAACGATTTTTCTTCTCTCGTACCTTGACGACGGCAGCATGGCGGCAGCAGCACAGTCGCGTCGCCGGAGCGAGAAGCGTCTAGAATGCTGAGCGGGACTCCAGGCCTGTGCTGGCGGTGTGGAGAGCAATTTGACTCGGCCATGAGGAGTCTTGAGTAACGCCATGATGCCGGCAGCTCACTCGTTACCCGGTGTGCTGTTATAGCTTCGTCTCAAGGGCGGTCTGCCTGCGTGCCTCCCATCCTGGCTTTCCGTCGTATAGGTCCTTCGAGAGGTATAACATTATTTGCTCCTATCCAGCCAGGAACCTCTAGCAGGACCCGCTGTTTGCCTCCCCTTATTCCACCCTGCATCATATCCGAACCCTCTTCCAGCCCTCTCTGGTGGAGTTGATGATGGCGGCGGCGGCGGCGGCAACGGTCATCGTCGACACCGAGCGTGTCTTCCAGGCGATCTTTATGAAGACTGATGGTACTTTCTCCTGCCAGGCGCTTCCCCGTCGTAGCTTTCAGCATCGTAACCTTATAATAAGCTTGCTTTTGACTTATGTGACGCTTCTGCTTTTACGGTCCACAGGCTCCGCCGATGGTTCCTCATTGTTGTTCTTGCGCATAGTCTCTCTTGTTTATGGATTCCTCTTGCTTTTTCCCGCTGCTGCGAACTCCCTTCCCCCGTCGCCCCGACCGTGA
This sequence comes from Galendromus occidentalis, assembly GCF_000255335.2. NCBI lineage: Eukaryota > Metazoa > Arthropoda > Arachnida > Mesostigmata > Phytoseiidae > Galendromus > Galendromus occidentalis. The sequence continues at coordinate 763,437 of NW_003804940.1, read as the reverse complement.
CTCCGTTTATGAGTAGCGATGACCTGGACGACACTGTGTGCTCGTTGAAATGTGAGGACGGATCGCAGCTTCGGCTCGTGGTTGAGAGACATCCGCCCGTCCGACCGCCAACGTCGGCAGACTGGACGCAAGTGGGCAAGCTACCCAGCCTATGTCTGACCTGTTTCCACTACTTATTGCTGGCTCTTGGAAATCGCAGCGGCTGAGTGATCATCGGAGGCACTGAGGAAGGCGCTGCGAGACGCGACAAACTGGCTGCTCGAGTACGCGGAGTGCGAAGGGAGCTCCGGGTACGAACGGACCGACCGGAAGAGTTCTCGCGCGCTCTTGACTCGGGCCACGTGTCCATCGTCCATGTCGACCCATTCGACCTACGAAAATCTAAGCTCAGTATATCTATTCTGCGAGTGCTGTCGAATCAGAGGAGATGTGTGAAAGTTCAGCTCTGTCGGACGGGGGCCCTCGCAAGAACGAATCTATGACGATCGTGCCGGAGTTCCTCTCGACTTCGGTTTCTCCGACGTTCCGTCAGCTGCCCGTCCCCTTGCGCGATACGTGCTCCGCCAATCGCGTGTGTGACAACGATGCACCCCGCCGTCAATAGAGGCTCATTCGCAATCTTGCTCACTCATCCCGCCGTTCTCTTCTCCTTGCCAGCTGTGACTTGAAGGAAAAGCGAAGTGATTTGTGAAGAAGCACTCCCCGGGAAAGCACGACTGAAGGCACGACCAGCATGGGTGGCTGCGAGGACTGACTGACTGACAGATACACAGCCGGATGGATAGATGGAAGTGAGCGGCGGAGTGCCGATTTGTGGTGGTGAAAGAGTGCGGGGTGGCCGCATGCAGAGAACCCATCTCACAAGAACAACTCACAAGAAAGTCAGTCAGTTAACAAGTCAGTCAGCCATTCGGGGGCCGCCCCGGCAGCAAATGAATATCTTTTTTTGCCGCGCGACGAAATTCGCTCGTGAGAGAGTATTCATCATTGCTATTATCTGAGGAGACGGCAGACGGGAGATGAACAGAGACGAAGGGGCGACGAGTAAAAAGACGAGATGGAGAGGAAGGAAGTTAGAAGGGGCAGCTCAAAGCGGGAGACAACTCGATCGAGACAGAGGAACCGAGCTGCTGGTTGCGACTCCGCCAAAAGACCATGCTCTCTTCGAGCCCATGATTCTCAGAAGCATCATTTCCATCTTTTCCCTTTTCTCTGACTTGGCGGTCTTTATCGACAGATCACCGCCGGCGACCATGATGACGACGACGACGACGATTACGCCGATGATGATGATCAGAGTCCTTGAGCGAAGAAGATCGCGTGCTTCTCGAGTTTTCTCCATCCAGTTCCACGCAGACTGTGCCGTCACTCGGGTCCGGGGCTCGAGCACGAGCCCGATTGTCTTCCGCCGTTTGTCGATTGGAGCCATTTAATCCCGGTTCCAGTCGCGGGGAATTCCCGAAATTAGAGCAGAGATCTCCCGGCCGACCACGGACTCAGTCGGTCACTATGTCGTCTGTCGGAAAAACCGATTGGCCGGCGAGAAGTTCCCCAGTCGATCGAGGCGTGCATGCTGCATGCAATTTATGACAGATAATGATCGCTGGACCTCAGAGGCCATTACTCCGTCTGAATATCTCGCGTCCTTCTTCTCCTTCGTGACTTGATCGCTCGCCCGTCCGCAGGCCGGCTGGAGGGCGACTGGGTGGGCACCGGTCGCTTGCTAGTGCTGCGAGTTTTAATGTGATGCGACGACATCCCGGATCAAGAGCGGGCGACGACGATGATGAGCCGCCGCCGGCTCCCTGACCGCTGACGCTGGCTCAAATTCCCCACTCGATCCACTGCTCGATCACTCGAATAGGGAGCCAGCGTACAGCTTCCTGAGAGAGTCCTTGCGGCGCGCACGTATCGGTCAAGGTTATGGAAAGAAGCTCCGGGTTATGAGCGCCGTCTCAAATGTCGGAAAGTGGCGAGAATCTTCGCCTCCATCGACCATACAGGCGAACCCGGTTCAGAGCTCATTCCTTGCTTGGGGAGTTTCCCGAACTGGATGGGGATCCGGTGACCTTGTGCTCGCGGCGACGTCACGACCGCGATTCGAGACGACGATCCGCGGAGGAAGAGTCCTACATATCTGGATGCATGCCGGCGCGGCGCACGTCGGCAGGACAAGGCAAATGGATTTTATTCGTCAAGTTTTTCCACGAGGGTTGAATCCGATTGCCTCGCAGACGCTGATCGCAAGCAGAATGAGCATTTGAACGTGCGCACGACAGAGACGCGAAGACGCTGAGTATTGCAATGACGTTGAGAACGAAATGATGATGACCATGATGACACGGGACAGGCTTTAAGGTTGTCTTTTTAGGTCACGTAGACATTCTTATTATCGCGCTCGCTCGCTCGTTCGTCCGCCCAACCGTCTGCCCTCCAGCTTGCCAAGCAGCCTGTCAGTCCGGACAGAGAGTGAGCCTAGAAGGTGGGCTCGTTGCTTGCTTGGCTCGCTTCCCAGACTTTCTGCCATGGCAGGGAGGCGGGTCGACCGGCACGCAGCTAGATGGAACGTGTGACCAAAAAGCCACTTTGCTAAATGACGCACGTTCCTGGAAAACAGCGGCGCGCTTCCGCGCAGTCCCGGGTCTCTGGGTGAGCCACAATTTTAAGGGTCGCAATGCCGCTCGCAAGGTTGGCAGCGATATGTGCTCCCATAAAGCCTCCATCCTTTCGGCACAGCTCGCACTTTCCTGTAGCCAGCAGTTTTATAATTCGCTGGCTCGCGTAGCTAACGCGCCGACGCAAGGACTCGCGGCCGGACCCCGAGGCGCCTCGCCGCCGACGTATCATCATCGGACGCTTCGAGAGTTCACTTCCGGAGGAGTTGAGAAGAGGCGAATTCCCGGGCGAAGTTAGACGAAGGGAACTACCAGCTGCAGGGAATTACTGTCACCCCCGGGACCGCAGGATGGGCGCCTTCCAGAACAGTAGGCGTGGGACGCGTAAGAATCCAAGCACTAATGAATATTTTCTTCTCTTCCCGCCGCAGGTGCCATGCTAGCCCCGGAGATGCACCCCAGTGTCGAGCAAAGGAGTGAACCGAAGACCGCGAGAGGCGTACTTACCCGGGATCATCCTAGCGCGCTTAGCATCAGTCAGCACCTCACCTTACCCAGGAGCGAGGCCAGTGACCTTCCCACCACCGAACCTGAGTTTGAAGGCCTTTTCAAGTTGCCCCCATATACAGAAAAGCTCACTTGCCACTCAGCTTCAGGCAGCAGGAGCATCGTTGGGCCCTTGGGCCTTCGGCGTCCGCGAGCCGAGCCGACAACTCGCCGTCCGCGAGCGTCGGCCCTCGCGCAGCGCCTCCTTGACATTTCAGGGAGGTTGGAAAAAAGTCCAAACAGCACAGACTCCCCAAGGAGCGAGCGCCATTACCATCACCAATTCCACCACCAACTTTATAACCACTGCCAACGACGTGAAAGCGTCGCCAATCACAGAGATCTTCATAAGCGAGAAGACGGCAAACGGCATTGTGTCCAGAGTGATACCACCTCAGAAAATCACTCAGCGAATATCGAAAATTCTGAACTAAGAACAACATTAGAATCTTCGCTCCTCAAGGGAGAACTAACAGAAACAGCGGTCGCCAAAGCGACCCGCGACCGAGGAGGCCTCTGGCCTCTGACGAGGTCGACTTCGGAAGAGAATCGGATATACTTGAGCAGCAGCAAAGAAAACAACAACGACAATTACCTCAACATCTCTAGGATTAACAACAACAACAACATCATCAAGCAGCAACAACCAACGAGCAACAGTCATCAGATCATCGACCTCAACAACAACAACAACAGCGATAACAAAAGCAGCAGTGTTGAAAGCAGCCTTATAATCATCAAGGAAAACAACGGAAAAATCTTCGAGAAGAACATCAGCAGCAACAACAGAAAAAGTGTTTGCAGTTTGTTTGTCAACAAACAACAACAACAACATCAACGAGTGAAAAAATCAGTGTTGAAAGAAGCAGAAGGAGTGAATACAATTTGTTGTGGTCATCGACGGAAGCCGTTTCAACAGCTGTTTCATAAGGAAACAGCGGAACGGCACTGCCTGAACGGACATCTAGAACAACAGCAGCAGCAACAAGTACAGCTGTCAGAAGTTCGACAACAGCAACAACAACCACCACAACAGAAACCGCGACAGCGCGTGTGTAAGGCGGCGTCCTATTCGCCAGCAGGACGACGCAGGAACATCATCCTTCTTCGCATCCACCGCACCACCACCATCACAACCAGTCGGGGCGCCACAAGATGTCATTTCTGTTCCGCTTCCATGACCTTATCGGGGGCATCCACGTGCCCATTGACGATGGAGTGGACAAACTCAACCGGAAGTATACTCTTGTAATGTTCCTGTTCTTGGCGTTGCCCATTTTTACCAAGCAGTATATTGGTGATCCGATCGAATGCTTCACGCCGACGTACTTCACCGATGCCCAAGCAAGATTCGTCAACAGCTACTGCTGGACTGCGTCTACATATTACCTCGTAACGGAATCAGACGATGAAAATCTCGATCCTCCACGAGAACCACCCGATCCCAGGGTGCAGCCAGAAGAGATGGATTACGCGGGATTCGAAACACCACCCGCCGCATCTGAGCGTCTAAGGCGCGTCTCTGTCAGCTACTATCAATGGGCACCGCTGATCTTGCTCGTTCAAGGAGCCTGTTTCCATCTGCCATTCGTCCTGTGGGGTGCCTGTGCCCACAGTGCGGGCGTCAAACTCAGACGCCTGCTGAAAAGAGCCTCAGATATCGCCAGCCTGCCACCAGGTTGTCAGCAGAGGGAGGCCCTTTTGGCAGAATTCGTCGACCAGTTCCACACTCTGGTCGCCGGCAATGCAGGATGCTGCACGGACCCGGCCTGCGGACTTCCCCTTGCGTGTCGTTGCATCGGGGGGCCCGCCGGCTACCTGTGTCTGTTGTACCTGCTTGTCAAATCGATGTACGTTCTAAATGTAGGTTTTCAATTCCTGCTGTTAACCGCATTCTTGGGACGAGGCTTCCTACGACACGGCTTCGAACTTGCACGACGTCTAGCGGCAGACGGGGACTGGTGGAACTCACCACGCTTCCCTCTGCAAACCCTCTGTCAGGTGCGCGCCGCTCTGCAAGGCGGTCTCCGGACCTACTTGTGCCGATGCGTCTTACCGATTAACGTTTTCAACGAAAAAATCTTTTCTGTGGTATGGTTTTATCTGGCTCTTCTATTACCATTGAATGTCGCCTCCCTTCTTCTCTGGCTCTGGAGGTGTTTCCGCTGCAACCGGTTCGCATTTGTTCGCCTCTGTCTGTGGCGAACGCGAATGGTAAGCTTAGGCGAGTTGTCCAGAGTGAGCCGAAAGATTGCTGTCAATTACCTCGGCTGGGACGGAGTGTTCGTGCTTCGTCTAATTGAAAACAACCACGGGAGTGCTATGGCCACTGTTATCCTGTCGCGATTGTACGACTTCTATGCCAACCAGATGAAGGCAAGAGACGACGGCAGCGATGTCGAATTGGGACCCATGCCCAGTGTGGCGTCTCCGCGAGCCGCTCAGTCTCTACAAGCATGCCATCCCGGAGCCTGCCATATGGCTACCACTCAATGTGGACACCAGTTCGGTACCAGGCGGCCCAACGGCTATTGGGGCAAGTGCTCGTGATAAACTCGGCTCCATAATCGATAAATTCGGCTTCATACCGATACTACCCCTCATACCGATGATTGATTGCGTTAGCTTTCGCCTCTGTTCAGTGTCCGAAACAATTATTCGAGAACTTAGACGAAAGAGGTTTCACCATTCGACCCTAGGCGCGATGTTTTTTTTTCCTTCTGGTCTCGGGAATGCATGAGAGAGCGGAAATCGATATGCGAATGAATGAGTCAATCAAAGTGAATGAAAATTTCCTCACGATGATGTAGGAGTGGGAGCTTCTGATGACTCTATTCTCTATTCGGTCCAAAGCGGAATATTCAAACAGAAAAACAAACTACTCTTCCATCTTCGATCGATGTAGTCGTCGATATCAATGATCGATTGATACCCATCCATTTTTTCATTCATTGAATGAATGCCGGACCGAGTGATTGTGATCGATTCCCGATAGACCGAGCAAACTCAATTTCCAAAGCGAACGTTCGGATTTCATTGAACAAACAGCCTAGCTGGATAGTGAGAACCCGCGGCAAAATCAAACTGATCGGATCAATATTTGACGAAAGAAGTGTTCCAGATTTAATTTCCCTGTTCTGCTCCCCATTCTCATCATGAGTCGTTCGACGACAGCATGATGGATAAAGTAGCAATTATGGAAGATGATCACGCGCCCTTTTTCTACTGCCATTTGAATCGTTCTGGCCTGCCAGTTAGCCAGCGGCGGTGTTTTTCAACCACCGTAGGTTTTTCCATCCAGTTATACGCAAGCAGCGAGTATCAAGTCATCACTGAACCAGGAAAGTTTACATCTGTGACATCGTTTTGCACTTTGTCTAAGACGAGAATTTTTCTATGGAGCGCCAAATTCGGAGTCTGATTATAATCGATACGGACTGAGACTTCGATCTTTCCGATGAGAAGTCTGAAATCGAAAAGTGAGCGCAATTCAATTGAAAAGATTGACGATCACTGATTTATAGCGAAAGAGAGAACACAGTGTGGTGTGAGCGAAAGACTCGCACCATGGATCCGAATCTGAGAATTCAGCGAGCGATTGTGATCATTTGTAAGAGCTTTTCGAGTTTACTAGTTCACTTTCTCATCAAGCTACTATCGCTGAACACGACTTCTATAACTACTACTGAAACTGCAACTGATTCTACCTTTTTCGCCACGACCATTATTACAACCGCTACAGTCTCCAGCTCGCAATACAAAGTCAGCATCTCGCGATGTTTTTACGCCTCGTGATTGTATGTACACGCTGAGAAAACCGAACCAATCGTTCGCGGTGTCGCCCGGCATCCTTCTGTTCCGAACTTGGGAAACAAACGTCTTGACGTTGACTGTAGAGTCCAATTCGTTTCGAGGGTAACAGTCAATCGAACCATAATTACGTAGGCCATACGATGCGACTGATGAACAGTGGCGGACAGTGTCCGTTGAATCATAAAGAAGCCTTGAAAGAACACCCGACCAGATTGAATACATTCATAATCGAAGTTCTATCTGCCAACATACCAGATGGATGTATCTGAAATGAGTCGGCGTTCATAAAAGCAAAGACATCAACAACAACAAAAAGACAGCAAGGCTCCTCGGGTCAGTTAGGCGGTGAGCCATGACTAGGCATTATAGACGCGCTGCTGACCAATTCAACTATTCACCATTCATTGCATTCGATAGTGCGGAAAATGCTGAATCCGGCCCCTTAAACTGAGGCTTCCCCCGGGGAGCCGGAAGAAAAAGAAAGTAGCGGGAACAGGGCGATCAATTGAGGATTTTTCCCGGATCTAGAGCCCGGAGGAAGACTAAATGCTAATCTCTGACGTTGACCCTCAAAACACAAAGCGAAAGTAAACTCACAGAGAGCGCTTTGAGGGAGTACTCCATCCCTGCTCCGGTAGTGAGAGCGGGGAAAAAGTCATTTGTCATGGAGGAGAGACAATCTCGAGAGGAGTTTGGGAGGATTGCTCTCGTTCGTTCGGCAGAGTTGTCGCTCACTTCGCTTCCCGTCTATCCAAATTGTTCACGTCTTCCTCCCGACTCTAGCAAGCCTGGCACGACGGTGGTAACGCTAGTTCAAGCGTAGCTGTCTCCAGATCGGAGCGTGCGCGACCCCATTGTGGGCAAGGGGAGCCACTTGAAATTTTTCCTCCCCGACCTCGCTCGGAGAATGTGAATGTTTTCGATGCGGTGATTTCATCGAATGAAGTCGATCTACGAACGAAAACCACTGTCGTCCAGTCAGAACGCTCGATGTAGATTTGAAATTCGACGCCGGACGCTGCACCCGGGGATGCCTGAAACTAAAGCAGAACCAGCTCAAATGTGACGAACTCCTGTTTGTCAGGACACCCGAAACAACCATCCTTAAGCCGTGAAGTCAAAGAAAAAAGCCAGATTACCACCTGACTGATGTCTACCGTCGGGGTATCACCACAGTAAAAGAGAAAAGAGCGATACAATGAACGGCGCCTGCCTATCGCCTTCGGCTAGCGACGTCGACCGTGCATAAGTTGACCGGCGGCAAGCAACTTGAGCTTTTGTGAGCCGACGGGAAGCTACTCGTGTAAATGGACCATCATGAACCTTCGAATTATGGTGACGAACACTCGAAAACGTTCAGATGGATCCGCCAGGAGTCTCGTCTCAGCTTTGCCTGAATCGTGTGAAGTGTTTCGTATGTCAGAAAAAATCCAGAACTATCCACGATAATCGACTTGAGATCCGATATCCTCTAGGACTTATCTAGAGAGGCGTCTGTTACGATGATTCGATTTTATCGAATGCTGAATTCATCGAGTGGTCCGTAATAACGAATCAAATTCATCAAAAAGCAGTGAGTATTCCAAATGAATATACTTAGATCACCGTAAAATTCGGGAAAGCGTCCCGTCGTGCCGTGTGCGTTCCGCTGAACGGCACGATAGGATGTAGTCAAACATCGACGGTACCCTGACTGAATAGGACGGAAAAATTAAGAAAGACGATACCAACCAGACAGGAAAAAGAACGTACGAAGCATTTCTCGTTTCAACGCCACTCGCCAAGAGTCCGCTCACTAGGTACGGACTCGCCTCACGGAGGCTTCCCAGACCTCACTCGCCTATTTGCAAGCGTCGATTTTCGACCATCGATACCTCGAATCGAATCGCAAGTTCCGCAAAGGCAACGCTTATCGACGCACTAACAACTAGACGGGTCGACGTACGGTACTTCATCCAAACATCTGTGATGCCGTATCGCTCGACCAACCCCCTGAGTGATTGAATCTATTATTTAACGCCAACTATAACATCCAAGAACAGCATACAAGAGTGAGAGATAAGTACGTAAGACGTCAATGAACGAAATGACAACCGTGTTCAAAAACATCGACGTCTACGAAAAGGTATTCTAAGTGAATACGAAAGCAAATGACAAATCGACAGAAGTGGGAAGCCGATAATTCTACTTTTGTCACTAAGGGCAGCCTATGACTAACTTCTATCAAGATGAATAATAATTCAAAAACCTATCAACTAGGTACTCGAATATCAAACAAGAAAACAAACAAACAAACTCGACAAGCAAGCGCTACCAACTGAAATGAGATGAGAGAACTGAACAAACACCGCTCATACAAAATACACGAGATTGTTTTCACCTCAAGCGAGAATCGCCAAACCAGTGATTCAAACAAGCAGTTTCAACCTGCACCGGTCTTTTTACCGAATCTTCTTCTACAACTGCATCTTTTCACAACAAACAAAACTTGATGAAGAACGGAAAAAAAAATAATAACTTGCAATCTAACACTGATCAAGCATTCCTCACCATACCACCTAAGTTCCTTCCTTGAGCACCAACTTCCTTCCAGTCAGCCCCTTGAGTACATCATCTTGTAAGCGAAAAAGCGAATGAGGTTTTGATAAAGGAACGGAAAGACTGAGTCCAAGGGGTTTTGACCCTTGGTTTGTTTCGTGGAAAGTTCAAGGCAAGTGACCTGGCAACCTGCGCCCAGTTACACTGAGTTCAAATTTTGGTTTCTCTGAGTTCTCCGTCGTTCCCTACTATATTTTGATTTCACGAGTCTAATTTAAGCTTTCTCTAACTTCTGCTTGAATACACACATGAGAATCAGAAAGACAAAAAGAATCCAGTAGGGAAAGTGGACCGAGACGCATTACCAACGCGGCCTAAGCGTTCGCTCCCTTAACCCTTGTGTCCTTCCCCACCTTGTGCTCAACACCAAAACGACCACCACATCCTACCAAGTTCCACAAGCAGAACATCGAAATGGACACGGAAACGGGTCGACGAGCGTGGAAGGAAGGAGCACAAGAACCGATCCTACATTCAGTGCCTACGCAAGGCCGTATGAACCTCTTGATTTGGACATCAGCTTGGAAGGAGCTCTTTTCTGCTCCCACCTCGCGTCGTCCTCTCGAGCACTGAGTAGTAGTACGTGATCATCGCCTTATGAATCTATGAATGGAATCCGATTGGTACGAACGAATGAAGGAAGGCCCTCAAACAACATTCGAGACTGAGCAGTGCAATGATGTAGCCTGTCTGTGTGTGGGGGCTCAACCCTCGGAGCCCAGTTCCTACATGAGCAGTCTGATCAGCGGTCTCCCGAGTAGAAGAACACCATCGACTCGGTTCAAGGACCACGAAACTGAGAGTCAGTCTCGGTGTTGTGGCACGTCTTTATCTTTACCTGAGACGCTAACAGCCGGGGTGTCCCAGGCCAAACGGGGTGGCGGTCGCTGCTGTCCTAGTCGATGCGACAAGAGCAACACTCTGCGATATCTTAACATCCCTCTCTGCTGAACATTACCACCAGTGTTTTCCCTATTGATCTTGTTTCTGACGACCACAACAACGTTGTCAGCGTCGACGACAATCACGTCGGCGTCGTCGTCAACAACACTGGCGACGTCGGCGAGAGCGGCGATCGGTACGCGCGTAAGACCGGCGTACTTTCCGTCGGACAGCCGGTTGCCTCGTCGATTGAGCCGACGATCCCCCTTGCTGTTTTCTGCCAAAGGCCAAGTGTTCTTTCTTCACCTATGAATCTGCTGAACCAAAACTAACTGTCTATGTGTGTGTGTCTATTTGCTACTACTGATGGTTTAGCTATGCCGATTGGAGAGATATTTTCAAGCTCTCGATCGAGAAAATTTTCTACTCCATGTCAAAAGTGTGACAACAGTAAGTCCTGAGCAATCAACTGTATCGACAGATGCCGTGACGCGAGTGGCCACAGCTCCTCCGTGAAACGACGTTGATCCGCCGTACTATTGTATTCTTTGTTCTTGATGTTACGAACATCGTGTTGCCTGCCAACTCTCCTTTGAGGGTTCGTCGCGCAGTTCAATCGGAGTGAATGACCTCATGAGTCCTCGGACTGAGATTGGGAGATTCACACTCCCGTTTGACACGCGATTCGACCACAATTGAATTCACCGATCCGATTGGCATCGGGAACTCTGCACTGAACTGCGCGGCCGCTTTTGATGTCTCCCCCTCCCCCAGTGACGATCTGTGTCAATACGATATCATATGTGTCTCTATTCGTGTGTCGCTTTTATACGTACCAAGCTTACCACATAATTATTTGCCACGGGAACGCCGGCCCCGAAATCGACGGTTCGCCACTTTGGCTCCGCGTTCGTTCGCCGGCGACTCCTGTAAACGCAAGTGGTGCGGGTGACTAGACCATCCAATGGTGGAATGCGTTGAATCTCTACCATCCTTATCGAAGCATCTTTGTGTGTCGGATGGACAGTTCCGGATCTCGAACATCTCACAGGACTGACCATCGCGAATCTGTCGGCAGCCGACCAATAAGTCATGTCAACAACGGACGGTTCGTCGCGCCACCGATCGCAGGTCCTCGGGTTTCGGAACCTGATCCGCGACACCAAGGGTGTTATCAAAGGGGGTCCGATGCCTCGTGAGAACCCCCTCCGTTTTCCGCCGGCTCCCATCTGCCGGTGTGAATCCGTGAAGACATCTTATCTACACAGATTATCCTACACACGAAACAAACGAACGAACCAGCTATCGACTGACCATCCTATCCATGAAGGGCGAACAACAACGGTAACTCATGGAGCAACAACAAAAACAAGGCTGCAACAACAACAGAAGCCGATTGAAACGATGAGAACAACAAACAAACCAAAGCAAGCAACAACACAGTCACAGAACATACCTCAATGGTTTCATCTCGAAAACCTCAAGTTACGCTCGTATGATTCGAATGAACTGTTGTAAATAAGTTTCGTTCCATCCTCCCAAATAACTGCATGCACCAATGATATTCAAGATAAACAGAGAAAATATCATTGGTGAGGAAGAATCTCAAAATGGTAAAAAGTCAACGACTGCAACAACAACAAGTACACTACCAAGAATGGTGTCAACACCAACAACAATAACACTATGAGAATGTATGATTCCGCTGCTTCTATTCCGGGGACAAACTCAGACCTTGCCCTGGATAACGAAAAACTGTCGAGTCGACGAATAGACGACATGACCGTCGTCTGAGTCGACCAAGACAGTGAAACGCCAAGACTGCCAACATCCAACATCCACTCGATCGGAGAACGATGCTGCTCGAGATCATGATGATGATGATTATAGCGTTGATGATGATGATGATGATTTTTCCGTCTGCGGAAAGTCGCAGGCCGCACGCGAGCATCTATGTCCGCGTTCTACGGGTCCACTGCCCGACAGAACTGCGTAGATGCCGCGGCCCAAGTTGAATGACGAATACTTTCCCGTTTCGCGTACAGAGTCGACGCCGCTGTCGTTCCTGCTCACGACAGGCGCGCGCTCACGCACGCACGGACATACCACACAAACTTGCATATACAACTGACCTCACGGAAACCAGCTTCGCCGGATCGGAAGCGAACGTCTGATCGCTCGGTGGTCCGTGGTCGTGGACCGTAGCGCTGTGCTCATCCGGGAGATGTATGTACAGATTTGACGAAGCAACCTCGAGGAGAGAGCGAGAGAAAATGAGAGACAGAGCGATTGACTCTGCAACGGGCGGTGCTTAAATCTCTCCTTCTATCTTCCGATTGATCCCAAGCCAGTGGTACCGATTATGTCGTCAGGGTAATTGATGGGATCGATGATCATCGAGATCATGTGGACAAACTCTCGAGCGTTTTTCACCATTCTACCTCTTGGGCTTTTCTACCATTTCAATGAGAAGATGAGCATGCGGTATGAAATGAGAAGTGATAACAGTTATGGGAATAATCATTATGATACTCAAACGACACTCTGCGATCGGTAGGTGCCAAATTGTTGTCTATGCCAAAGCGAGAGCAACTCCGGCAGCCGGGAGCACATGTGGTAACAGAGCACAGCAGCGAACGAGTTCACCGCATCCTTGTCTCAAGCAAAACCGAATACGAGACCGATGCGATCGCAGTCGTACCCGAAGTCAGATGTCGGACGAGCTTTTTTGCGAGGACCACGTTGACGCAACGCCGTAAGCCTTAGTCGGAGCCATGTTCGGCGGATACGATCCGGAAAGCGTTTCCGGGAAATCTCGGAACGTACGGTGATATGATACCATCCCACCACGGAACCAACGTTCACCGAGAACTACGATGAATATATCCAAGAAACAGAAGCTGCCAAGTAGGTTATAGGTCGAAGAAACTAATGAAAGGGAAAAAGAGGAGAACCATGGAAACCAACTACGAAAGTCATCCGTCGTGAAACACCGTTCAGTCGGGTGATGCTCTTTTCGGTGAAAGCGTAGGAGTCGGTGTCGTCGACAAATTTGCCGTCTCATGTTGAGGATTGTCTGTAATAACACTTAAATACAGTATGATGCTGATGATGACTATGATGATGAGTATGATGATGGATATTACACCTACGATAACACTAACGACAATAATTACTCTACGATAAGGATTAATTTCGGGAGAGATCGATGATTACGGTTATCTTGATGACGAGAAATTTGAAGAGGTCAGTCATACGATGACTATCTATCTCTACAGCTGACTATGACAACTGACAACAGAGGAAAGACCGAAAAGTTCACTTCAAGCATAACGTCGACTATTGATAAGCGATGATCATTGAAACAATTATGAATAAAGGTAAACTGATGAGAACTATCTAGACTGACGACGGGAAACTCACAACTGTGACTCATGCCGATGTTCTGATTGTGTCAATTGAGTGTCAGAATTGCATCAGCATTTTTTTGCTGTTTTTTGGCAGCCTCGAGTTGGCTTCAAGAAGAACGCTAACACTGACGACTGATATTGACAGACTGGCGTCACCCTCCACCGAAACTTTTATCGGAATCTGCGACGATGAAACCCAGCGAATTAAGAGGAACACCATTGTTTTCCACGACACGGGAATTCTGCTGATTTCGATGATCGAGCAGAAGAGATCTGGAGAGGAGACAGACTGATGAATGATGTTTGCGATGAGATTGAGGGAAATACCGATTCTCTCACGAGTACGCTCGACCTATATATGTGAGAGCCACTCTGCCGTGACTGACCTGTTGTTCTCGGGCAGCACACATCATTGACCCAGTGACAGGCAACTCGGTACGGATTTCGGAACTGTCGGGCGCGTCCCACCTTCCCGGGAAACCACGGAGCCCACATACATATTCGGCCGGACGGAAGATCGACAGTAGCATAACAGCTCTGGAGACGTCAACTTCGGTCTTCCCTGGGAAATAAATTTGAGGAGAGCATCTCGCGAATCAGATCCAGCCGGCAAATATACATGACGAAGCAGCGGACCTGCGAAGTGTTCGAGCTGTGAGAACGGAGCTCCATGATTGTCTGTCAATCGATCAGTCGGTCGGTCAATCAATCAGAAGTCGAACAGGCAGTCAGTCAGTCGGGTGTCATAATGTTAGCGTCCTTAGTTTAGACACGAAGCCCAACTCTAAGTCTCCTAGCAGCGCGCGGAATGTTTGGTGATACGTTGACTATGATGGAACTGCGAATTTACTTGCTTTGAGTTCGTGTTTCTTTTTCTCTTCCGTCTTTCCAACGCTGTTTGAAACGACGAACGTGAGTTCAGAAGCTGATTAAGCTGAGAGAAACACAAGAGGAAAGAAAGACATCATCATCCTGCCGAAAGGTACCAATTAACAAATCTAACTGAAAACTGCCACCAAAGACGACGGATGCTACGAGAGAACGAGTCGGCTTATTATTAAAGGCGTCGTAGGGTGGGATGCGTACATTCTCTGGACACGAGCGAGAATGGAAAGGATCTGAAAAGTAAAGCATGAAACACCAGACCGGAATGAGAACCTAGAACAAGGTAACAGAGCTGTAACTACTGACTCTATTAGATAAGGGAAAAACCAACAAACTCGATAGGCTCCGACAGTGGAAAAAGGTTACCGAACGGGGAACAAGACGATTCCGCGTTTTGTGTGTCAAATGATCAGGTCTTCGATCACTCAATCATTCTATCTATCATCGATTGTTGAGTTACTTTGTCATGCTGGTATGTGAAGCTGGTGATGTGTGATTGCCGTGCCCTGAATTTTTTTATCTGACAGTAAGAAAATAGGCACGACATCGAGTGAAGAGGCGACGAGGAAAAGAATTGTTTCCCCCGAAGCAGCAACAGTAATCAAAACCAGCATCAACGATATCAACGAAAAATAGACAGCCACCATGAATAAACCTTGTGAGAAGCGAAAACATCCCACAACGACGAGACAAGCAAGATCAGAACCCCTGAAGGAAATACCTCATTTGATTGAGCAGGTCCCACTCTCGAGAGTTGAGAACGCTGGAAAGCATCAAAATTATTGTTCGAGATGTATTTTTGTTGATCGAACAGCGACAAACAAACAAACAAACAAACAAACCACTCGATGTCACAAGCAACTAAGGATACTCGATGTATTTTTGACGGAATTTGCACCGTTGATACTTCCTCCAGGCGAAGATCGGCACGATGAAACTTTTCGTCGTGCATCATTCTCTCGAGCTTTTTATCAGCAGGCATATTCGTGGAGGGAATCGAAGGCTGAATCTGATTTCGCCAGAAATGAGAGGCATTCCCTGGCAGATTCACCAGCCAATCGTGCTCATCATCAGCTATTGAGTCAACCTGTGGAAATTTTGTTGATTGTACATTGCGGGAAATTACTTCCCGGGGCAGGGAAAAACGTGGATATGAGCGATTCTTCGAAAGGAGAGAACTGGAAGAGACAAAATGAAATTGGAAGCCAAAATCGAGACGCATTTATCGCGAGGAACGGATGTTGCGGCCGTCTTGGTTGCGCCCGTCTTCGCCTTAGTGCTTCGACACTATCACGTAATGATGATTCGGGAAGAGTATGCTTCATACTCCAGTGTATCTATTCCTGATATCCCTTCTGCTACTACTACACCATCGACATTCCAGAGAGAAACCAGAGCGACATCATACATACTTCCAATGCTTCTTCTTCTCTGCTTCTGAAACATTGAAAAGAGAAACCAAATCAAGAGTTCTTGACGATCATGATCGACTCGTCAATTATCACATCACGCTTATCAGGAACCCATTCAGACGGATTGTGGCAGCAAAATTGAGGGGAACCCATCAGTTCATGGATTAATGCGCACTCCGATTTGCGAGAACCGCGTACCGAAGCGGTAATTTCTTCGATCGGAGCTCATACGACAGATCACTCTATGAGTGAGTCTCAATCCGGGGAATCTCCGAGTTGGAATCCGTAACGTCAGAGATCGGAGTGTGTTGGTAGAAGTCCGACTGTCCTCGGCTTTCACCGGGTGGGCGATAGTCCCGATCGCCCTTCCCGAGGAGATTCACACTGGCGAAGCTCCTCGGAATAATTGAAGTATTCCAGGGGGCGAAGGTGCTCAAAATTCCGTATAGACCCATCAACGATAACACCGCCGAGCGTCGTCATTTGGCCTCGGCACCACAGAAGACGAAAACCAAAGAAAAACTCTCCGACCTTGGTTGATAATATGTGCAGCACATCTCGTTTGAACCTGATCTCGGTCCTAAGTTCCCCCAAGACCATCAATTCTGTACTAATTTGTTCAACAACAAATCAGCTATGCAATGGGTGTACGCGACAATTTTCAATCGTCGTCGTTGCTGCCGCACGTTCTCCCGCGATAGCCGGATTCCCCCACGGAGCGGGACACGCGGCCTTTGCGAGCGCGGTGACGGGGTTGATCATTGTTCACGGGACCTCATGAAGTCATTAAACCGAGAAGCGGGAATTTTCCGAAAACCGATTGCAAAGAACGGAGAAGAACGGAAACTACCTTATACCAAAACATCTCGCTACCGATTATTAGGAGAATCATGGGAATCGAGAGTAGTTATGATAATACTCAATGTGTTAATTTTTCTCTCCCTGTTTGAGTTTTCTAGTTTTTCTGCTCGGCTCTCGTCACATCGACCGAACTTACGGCTCGAAACTTGATCGTTGGTATGCCTACCTAAATAAGAGGGGAAGGAGGTCGAAATCGTGAATTACAGAGAGGTTGAAGTTCGACTCGAATGAGATTCAAGAGCTTTAGTCTCTCGCGTTAACGAAATGAAAATTATTGAGTATCTAAGATGAAGGCAACACACATGCAGCAATTCGTCATCGGTCAGAAGACGGGATGCTATTACGCGGTTAATTGAACACTATCGAAACATTTCTACTGAAAATCACATAGGCATCAGAAACAAATGACTGAACGAACTCGTAGAGAGGAGGAAAAATTACCAAACGAAATCCAGGAAGAGAGAAGAATGAAACAAACTGAAGGAAAGGAATCATACATTTGCTGCATATACTACTATGATGATGATGATACGGTTATGATGAGCGTGGAAATGGAAAGTCCGATTCTTGTAGTTAAACTCGACACGACGAAGTTGGAAGGGAAACGAAACAGAATACTTCGGAAAGAGAAGCACTATCTCAAATCAAGGAGCGATTTTCAATTCATATAACACAAGCGGAAAAACAAAAAGGAATAAGCGGAAGTACCACGCGGAAAATGATGAGAAGAACAGACACTGAGCAGATACAATATCTCTTAAAGCCCGATTCGTTCCGTAGGAAGAATACTTATAATAGAGTTTATAGTAGGCATCGAATGGAATAATGAACCTTTAAATAAAACCGTTTTACGTCATTGTATTGTACAAGCTGTGCTTTCATTGCTTTTATTAGAATTCCGAAAGTCAGACACCTCTGAAGAGGATCGAGACTTGAGATACCACCAGGAAACCGCTTCTTGTAAAACACCAAAACTCGGGCAGAGGTAAGGAGAGCCTCTCAATCGACAGGCTGGAATCGGTGGGCGGAGCAGGAGGATTCGCTGCGACTGATTGTGTGGGAGATAACTCGAGTTTTTGTCATGGAGAGCTCACAGGTGTTCCGAAATCGTTCTTCTAGAATCAGAGCCTGCGGGCACAGAGATGAGAAGCGCGTCAGTTTCCACATGAGTATGCGCGACATAAACTTCCCTGATAGAAAGCCATGCTTGGAGAAGCAAATTAAGGGGAATGGATCGCTCAATTCTGTGCACATGAAATTATTCGGAACGCATGAATCGCTATACGGGTGGCGATACACGCCAAAACCGAACGAGTTTACTGGCCCGAATCGGAACGCTTCTCCGTTGTATAATTTCCGGGGTGGGAACTGGAGGGGGGAGCTGAGGCTCTGGATGAGTCAATAGGAGAAGCGGACTCAGGTGGATGAAAAAAGAGACTACAGAGTGACGGGAACAATGACGAATGGAACCGGAGAGCGGGAGATGTTTCTGGGCTGCCGTGCGCGGCTAGCTTCACTGTACAAGGCCGTTGCGCACGAGAAAGCGATTGAGAAATAAGACTGGGTTCTAACACCAACCTCTCGGAGAGGGGCTGCAATCAATTTGATCGATTTCGACAACTAAGCTCCTACAAACCATCAGAGTACGATCATTTTTGGAGTTTTCAAAAAGCCAAGGGCTTGCGTGTAACTCGCCGTGTCGAAACGTCCTTTCCCCATATCAGGAGTAGGTCTAGCACAATATTTCCGAGTTTTCCAGCGTGCCTCCTCTAGATCATTCAACGTCGCTGAGGTCACTACCTCATCGAGCTCCATGACGCAAAGCTCTCAAGCTCCAACTTATGGTTCCTGCTTAGAGTTGCTTCCGAAGCTTCGTCTGGTTCTGTACTTGGGGACGGAGGTCTCGATTTCAGGCATCGAATGTCGTGAAGCAACGGAGCGGGATCAATTTTCGCAGACTTCTGATAGATACTCAAGGTGGAGGGACGAACAAAACAGCTGTTGGAGCGAGCATACACCGTGATTCCACAGAGCTTCTGACGGCAGCTTCGCGACTAGGACGGATGCCCTTTGGAGTCAGCATGAACGATGCAGAGGAGTGGAGTTTTCATAAGCAAGTTCGCTCAACATAGAATTCAATTTCCCTCGTCGCGACTTGGAGATCTTCCCCAGACAGGTCTACGAGTCGCCAACAGAATCGTTGCCGTTCTCACTTTCCCAGTAATGGGATGGTTCAGGAAACTCAGACTCTCGGAGAATCATCGGAATAATCAGCGGCAGCCGAAAGCGACGGAGTCGGCGGTGGTCGTCGACGACGGAGGCGATAAGTGAGTGAATTTATTGAGTGCATGATCATTTATAGGGACACGAGCAGGAAGCTTCGCTCACCTCCTTCATTTCTGTCAATTTTACGACGGGGAATTAACAGCGATCTCTCGTTACGACCGAAGCCGAAGACACGACGTCGTAATAAATATCATGGGAGAAAACTCAGTCTCGGGACCTCGAACAGTTCGACTCAGCGACATCTGCCTCACTCGCTCTTCTGCCGCATGCACGCAGCCGCTTGCGTAGCCCGTTGGTTCGCCTTTAGTCTTGGATTGCCTCTCCGCTCGAATCGCTCGCCAGGTCCTCCGCCTCCGTGCGTGCGCCGATATCTTACGGGAAAAGGATCGATAGGCGGAATATTTCCCAGGAGCTACAGCCGCGAGTTCTGCTGAGGTCACCATAGCGGGGATTATCCAATCGGCATTCCGCTCAAAAGAACGCCTCCATCTGAAAGCAGTCAGTCAGTCAGTCAGTCAGTCGGTCCTTCCGTCAGTCAGTCAGCGGAGCGCCCTGTCAGCCACGAGCGAATAGCGCGTCAGCGACCAAGCGGACTTACTGGAAAAAGGAGGATGATATCATCTCGTCAATGAGTAGGCTGCTTTCGGTCGAGGAAGGAGACGAACCTGCATTGGTATCAGGGGAGCCAGGGCAAGAACTTTGCTGAGATCCGCGGAAGCGTGCCGTCGCTGCCGTCGGGATCAGGATGGAGAAGAAAGCCTCCGGAAGAAGCCACCTAGGGGATGTATCGAACAACAAAGTTCCCACTCTCTCCTCCGGAGGAGCTGATCTTATATTTATTCAGCCGGAGCTTTATTAATTCCGCTGTTGGAAACTCTGCCGAGCCTGCAATAGCTAGGTGCCAGCTCTCTGGCCAGCTGCTCGCCTTCGGTGAATCCATTCGTATTTCGCAGAGGGGCAATTAGATATTCCTTTTAAGCAACAACATCGGATCACGCGAGCTCGAAGCGACAGACCGAACGATCCACGAAGGAGCGAGGGAGCAAAACTAAGCATGAGAATAAACGGAGACGCACTGAACGAGAGACCGTGAAGGTATAATTCACAACACACTCTGCGTTGCAGAGAGACTCTTGGTTGGGATTTCCACTTTCGTGTCCCCCCACTCCCTCTTCCCTGTTCCTCAATCGATTCCGAGATGCCCCGACCCCCGACATCGGAGATGATATTGCATCCGGAGCAGCTGACCCAACAGACTGACAAGACTCAGAATCGAGATTCAAGTCGTGCCCTCGCTCACGGGAAAGTTTCCAGCTCGCTAAATGACCGGGATGAGACTTCAATTTGTTCAAACTTTCAGAGCTTGACTGAACTGGAGGGCGAACAGAGAGAGCTTAGCGGGAGGTCTTCACGGTGAACTTCCATCCGCCCTCCATCAGAACCTGCGACGTGACGGAATGGCGCGACCAGGTGGGATCGTAGCTCGGTGCCGCGGTCAAACGCGGGCAGGTGAGGCCCGAATCGATTCATTTCCATACTAATTGCGGCATGATCATCGTCATCGAGACAGATCCATAGGTCGACCCGACCCATTTCGTACACAAGTCCTCGAATGTATGTATGTACGTATGCCCTCGACGTATGGGCTCGCCACCGTTCCGAGGGTTGTGATCCTCGATAATTCGGGGAATGATCGGAGCGCGGGCGCCTCCTCTCGATTGCGATTGGAGCGTTGTATAATAATTCTAGAAGACTTCGGGGAGGGGGACCGTCGTCTGACGCGCCCGGAGAAGAATGACCAGCCGAGAAAGGACGAGTGGAAACACTTCAAAATTAGAATGAGCATTCCCGTCTCGGGCTTTGTGTAGCCGAATAATAACTCGCCTCGCGGCTTGCGCGAGCGAACAAACTCCATCCCTTTTATTTACTCAGAGTCTTTAAAAAATTCCAGCGTATACGGGGAAGCCAGTTGGAGGACGCGAGTTGGACTCCAGGAGTGCCCATGCGAGGGACACCGACCACGGGAATAGAGTTGCGAGAAGTCGTCGAAACGTAATGCTCCCGGGCAGGAGGTGTCATAAAAAAGATACGAGTCATCTCTGACCCCGAAAACGGGTGTCACGTACTAGGTCGAAACTCGAGACGATACGACGAGGCCTGAAAGTACGGCGGTGCATGAGACGACACACTTCCCGATGAGCGAGTAGTTTCGCGCGGGAGGAAACCAGAGGAGCCGAAGAGCTTCCGAAAGGTAGATTGCCGTAGCGCAGCGGCGTACACTGGACAGGCGATCGAGCGTGTGGTCTGCTGCGGGGCTGTCAACGTCGACTTGTTATGACAGTCACCTCGAACTACAGACGGATAGTTTCGTTCTTTCGGAGGTACTACTTTCGGCTTGGGGGAGACGCGCAGACGGGCAGCCATTTAAACTTTTCACGATCTTCCGAAGCCATTCTAATAGGGGAAGAGAGCGACTCTTTGAATACGGACGACGATGCCACGTATCGTCTCAAGGAGAGCGCTGGAGTGCGCAGACGACTACGGTCTCTAAAACGAACTGAAGGACGAAGGGACGAAGCAACCAAGCAGAGATTCACCGAGCGACGACTCGAGACATGCATATATGTAGTCGAGAGGCTTTCTTCCGTGGGACTCGGCGTCCGACGCACCCCCCTCCTCCCCTCTCCCCCCCCCCCGGGAAGGCATCGTTCGATCGACTATTCAATCCTCGAGATATCCAATGATGTCCGCGGACAAGTTCCATTGAACGACTCGAGAGGAGTGGTCTCTTCTTCCAGGTATCGAGCAACGACAAAGGCACGCGTACGGTTCCCGCGAGCACGAGATCTCGCCACCGGTGGGAGGATGAGGGATGTTTCAGTCGTTTCGTGTCAGTTGAAGCAAAAGGAATCCTTGCTTAATCTCAGTTTCGTTCAGCTAGCGACCAGCGGAGAGTAAGCCTGACGGGATGGACTCGCCAGAAACAAGCAGGAGGAGCAAGGAGCAAAGACCCTGAAGTCGACTGGAGTAAATCACGCATATCTCCTGAACACGGTGGCATGGTAATTTGTTCGTCTCATCCGCGGCAGCAGCAACGTCGGAGACAGCACAGAAGACGGCTTCTGCTTAAAGCGACGGCAGGAGCAGACAAGAGTGACTTCCTCTTCCTTCGTTCCCCTTATACCTCGACCAGCTGTCCAGCGGTACCCGTCCTTTTGTGAGAGACCTATACGCCTCATTGAACTGAGCGTACCGCACGGCCAGCCAAACTGGTTTCGACTTCGTCGCGGAAAGCTCGACCTGACTCAACTTGAGCGAAACACGCTACTTTCAAATGAACAACGCAATCAGGTATACTCTCGGTGGTCGTGCTCGACTCGTGTTGCGAGACGGGAGTCTGTTTCTTGTACGTAGTCATCTCGGGCCGTTCAGCTTTATTTTCACTTCGTCAGGTCGTGCTTCCGTCGCAGTCGTAATGGTGGTCTGCTGCACAGGCACCGTCGACGACGAGCAGGATGATGACGACAACAACAACGATGGCTTGACGATGCCCGACTCGGAACGAGGGTACGTTGCAGGCGGGCGGTCAGGCAGGCAGGAAGCGAGCGGGTTCGCCGCCGCCTCTGAAGCCTCAGAACATTAGGGCCTCAAAACTCGTTGCGAGGCGACATAATGCCTTCGGCTAACAGGATTAGGAAATAGGACTGATTAGCCATGAAAAATGTCCACCAACCACAAGAGCGACTCGTCTTGAGAGAAGAATTCAGACGGGTTTTCCGTCGGAATCGATACTTGACTCGTTCGAATCGCTCAGACGTGATGAGTTGGATCACCACGGGTGCTTCCGACTCGCGAGGTGAGCGAGAAATGGATCAGGCGACACAGCACTCCGCTCGGACGGAAAATACCGATTTCATTTCGCTGCGCGGTAGACCCAGTCCACACAGATATCGGACGATGGGACTTGTGACTGCGAGACATTCTAATTCCCAAATCGATGAGGTGGACCGGAGTCAGATGCAGTGAAGTATCTGATCCGAGTCTCATCGTCTCATCCGACGGCGACTTTTCTGCGTGAGCGAGAATTCCGGGAGAGGCTCCAGACCCCGAAAAGTCTTCCGTCCGATTGTGGAATGCAAATAAAGATGGAGTGATCGCACCCAGAATGGAGGAGGGGTACCATTCCGGATGCATTCTCGTTTGAAACGACGTTTTTCTGTGGATTGTCGAACACCCGGAACCTATGATCACTACGGCGCCCGTGCTCGACTCCTCCCGTGGAGGTCTCCCAGCATCTTCTGGGGGCTGATGTAAATTGCGGATGCTTGAGTTGCGTGCAAGGGTCGACAAAAATCAGGAAACGTGAGGAGACGCGTGAAGAGAGAAAAAAACATGCTCGAGATCAACTCAAAAAGTCGCTCCGCGAGTCTCCTCGTCCTAAGCTTTTTCATTTGTCCTTGAGGCCCCCCGACGGGAGATGCGGCTTCCTTTCCGGAGAATCTACTACTGGGGAGCGAGCGGGGGTATTTATTTGAGTTAGGGTGCCTAGGTTGAGCTCTTGTCGTGATTGTCTGGAAATCGTGAATTGTCGTCTCTCGCAATTACGGCGAACAACTTCATTTATAGACATCGTCGAAACGAGTGTCGTAAGTCGAACATCCTCGCTGTTCACGCTCGACGTAAGTCACGCGCGTTCCTGTCAGAAGAGCCTCGAGGGTTGCCTCGATTGGGAATGTCGCATAAATTGCGACCGAATGTGATCGAGGAGGGAAGTGATTGAAAAATGTAAAAGGTCCTCCCCGGGAAAGTGCAAATCGGGGAATCGGCAATCCCCGCCGGCCGTCCGACCGACCGACCGGCGGACTGACTGACCGACCACCCGACCGACTCGAATGAAGGGCAGGGGATCCGGCGAACAGCAGGAGGGGCTGAAAAGGGCAAACAGGCTGAGAGGAAAGCAGAGGCCAGTCTGTGGGTAAGACGGATAAGAGGGGGGAGGGTGCAGGGGAAGAGCAGGGAAGCGAACCGAAACTACACGATCTATTTTTAGCACCAACGCGCATTCTCTCTCTTTCCCATTCTCTCACTCGCACTAGTGTGGGCGAGGCGGGGATAAGGCGGACAAGACAGACGAACGGACCGACGGGCAGAGGGTGAGGGAGTGAAGTGGGCAAAGGACTTGGACAAGGAAGCGGGATGCTTATCGGAAGGTTCGGTCGACGGCTTGCCCTCGCCCACCGACGAGGTTCTCTCCACTATTGCGCTGGCGGTCGCTCCTTCTCCCCCGGACTGGCAGGAGGTTCTCCCCAGCTCCCTCCATCGCCTCCATCGCTGCCTCGAGCTTTGCCCCTCGTTTTTCCGTGTCCTCCTCCTCGTCTCCCTTTCTCATTGGGTTCTTCCGTTTTTCCCGGACAGTCGTCCTAGTTTCCCCTCTCCGCTCCGAAACGCTCCCGGCATGTGACGCTCTCGGTTCCCTCTCTCAAACTCAGGCTTGACCTAATTTCCCGCACATCGCTCGGCCCGGTATCAGGACGTCCCAAGGTCCCTTAAGCTGCCGGTGCCGCCTTTGCTCCGGCTGATGCCTTCCGAATCACTACTCGACTTGAAAGACGCTGTCGGCCTCCAAAGAGACAACACAGGGACAACAAGGGCGACCGCGTCGACGTCGGGAGATGCGGCGATACGATCAGCACCGGGACCCTCAGCGCCCGCATATGACGAGTTATGTCGGGAACGCTCGGGAATTCGCTCTTCCGAAAGACTAGGCCAGCACACACGGCGAGGCTTGGACGCCTGTCTTGAAGCGCGGAGTTTTCTCGTCGCCGCGCACTGTCCGGATGTGGAGTAAGGTCGGAGCAAAATATGGGGATCGGGATCGAACGAATCGAATAAGATGGGGAACTCTCCGAGTCGGGAAGCGACGCTGCTTCCGATGTAAGGAGAGTACAAATGTTGCGGGTTGACCTTGCTCAGACGACCCCGGTCGGCGACACCACTGGAGCGTTCACCTCCGCTGCCGGCCTCACCATCAGAAGAGGGGGAGAACGGGAAAGAGTCGTTAAAACTGTCTGCTTCCCCCTCAGTGTTTTCTTCTAGGTCCCGTCTTTCTTCCACTCGGTCCCTCAACCATCTCTGGTCGAACACATACACCATTATGACGAGTCAATCATCACAAAGCCGCCGGAGAGAATCGACCGTTGTCGACATGAACACTCAGTGGGTGCTCTCGTAATGGATGGATCGACAGATTGATGGGGAGCGGCGCCGGAGTAGTGAGACCGACAATCGGTGGGCCGATTCGACGAGGGAAGACGTCGGCACCATCAGGCCGGAAGGTTGGCTCCCCAACTCTCAGCCAGGAAGTGGAAAAGCTCTTAAAGCAAGACCGGGACCGCTTTAGCAAACCGTTCCCAGCGGCGGGAGAGAATAGCCCGGGCGCGGGAGGATTCTTTGGAGTCAGGAGAGACAGCGCGTCAACGGCGTCTCGGTTTAGGCAACGAAGAGATTCCGAGCTTGGTGCGCGATTGTCCTCACGGGAAGGGAATATTCCCCGATCTTTCTGCAGAAAGTGCCCTGTTCCTACTGATTCCCTTATTACCCCGATCGGAGCTCATTCACGAAGATCCAATCAGATTAATAGATAATTATAATTATCCTACCCGGGATTCGATCATCAACTGATTTGAAGGCGTTGACGTTCCAGCGCGAGCGGTTTCTCCTTGCTGAGAAATCTCGGTCAATTTTTCTTTATAATGTATCTTCGAATTGAGGGTCGTGAGCGATTCCTAGGGAACATCTCCAGAGATCCTCCCGCGGCGAGCTCCTGGCGGCAAAACTACAGAAAATTCGACCTCAGCCAGAGTGTCCGCGCTGTCGATACTGAACACGTAGACGGACCAACGAATCTGGACGAGCAGGATGGCATGAGAGTGAAAAGTGAGAAAGCGTAGTATAGCCGGCCGTTCGAGCTACCGCGGAGCCAGCCGTCCTGACGGAATAGATACGATGATGGCGGACTGGCAGGCGCGCAGGAGGGAAGGCTGACCGCCCGGAAGGCCAGCCACTAGGCAGAGCGACCAGCTAACCCATCAGAGCCGAAATTACGGGCTGTGCGGAGAGTGGCAAGATACCTCAAAAGGGTCATACTTTTGAGGTGTTCTCCGCTGCCGTGAGTAAGTGACAACGAAAGATGGGTATAGAGTGTAGAAGAACGGGGCTACGTCCGCCGACGCAATGTCCTTTTTCAGCTCGCCGTGTGCGGTTCAACAACCCGTCAAGGTGGACGAAATGAGTCGACGGGGGTCGCAAGTCGCATTCGCGAGGCTGCTCGACATTCCGCAATGGATTCTGGGCGGTCTGAGGATGACATTGGGCTTGGAGTCGAGAGTTTCGTGATGGAACGATGACGTCAGTGGAAGGAATACTGGAAACGATCGCGATCAGAACCCTGATTCCAGCGTTATCATAATTGAAAGAAAATACAGTACATGGGGCTCAGACCTTTGGATCAGATCTTTCCCACGGACCGAGCGCCAAAGGGTGCGAATATATATATATATATTAATGAAAGGAGCTCTTATCTAAAAAATCGCTAGAGCGAAAAATTGGAAAGGCGATACATTTTGGTGAAGCTTTAGGAAATCCCTGCTCTGAACAACCCGTGCCGCCTCCGCCGCACAACACGAGCGATGACACCAAACAGCGTTCTTAACTTGAGCCGTCTCGTTCAGGACGTCAGAACTTCGAGTTGTCACTTAATTGCGTCTGCGTACCAGCGGCCCTATGCCTGGCCAGACTTTTCGGAGGACAACGAGAAAAGGAAGTTCATAATTACTCCTGAGAATAAGAGACCAGTGTTAGCCACGGCAATTAGGCACTTCGTCAGATCTCACCATCTATCGAAATCAAAAACGAACCAATGAAGCGTCTCTCTTCCGCTACGAGCGAATCTGCCCCCTCGTTTACTGACTCACTGAGTGAGCGAGAGACAGCGCCAGGCCCCTCGGGGGAGCGGACAACGACGGACTGCTGGCAGGGCCCTCGGAAGAAGCTGATCAGAGCCTATGCTGTCGTCCGTTCGCACTGGAGCCCCGCGTTGGTGATTGTGGAGTCTCCCGAGAACTGGCAGACGAACGGGGAAGGGAAGACGGTCTGCCGAAGAAAATCGCACCGTGAAACTTGAAGCTTATACGGATAGCGTGCACCGCCAAACTAGAGTCCACTCCCGAGAGATGTCGGATGTGGCAGATAGAGGAACGCATCGTAAATCGCTGCGGCGAAGAACACCTTGTCCCCGGTCAATTCTCCTCTCTGGTATCAAGTACCTACTCGCAATGAGAGGGAATCCGAAGCGGACCTCATGACAGTTGGCCCGTAAAACACTAACGGCTTCATCTGCGAATTATCGCTCCTTCTCGGTGAAGTCTGTTTGGTTGCATTCGCACTGTCAACGAGCGTCGGCGAAAGAGGACCTCATCAGTTACGGTCTGTGTTCCATCTTGTTGCGGTAGAGGTCGACCCAAGTACTTTCCTCTTTCTTCATTTTCTAGTTCTGACCGGTAGACGCGGATGCGGCGGCACTGGAGGCTTCAGGGTAGTAGCGGCGCTGGCAGCGGCGGTGGTGGCGATTTCCCACCGGTTAGTTCGGACACCAGGTCTATTTTCAACCACCAGACCGACGAGCAGTCAGGAGAGAAAGAGAACAGGAGAAGCGCTCTGAGTCGGACGACAGACAGACAGAACGATCGAGCGGGCGAGCGAGCGAACAGCTAGCTGGCCTGCAAAGCAGACCAGGCGATCTCAGTCGCGGTGCAAAGAAACAACCGACTCGAGCACCGGCGAACATCGAGTGCTCGTCGGTGGGCGTACAAACGTATATGCGTGTCGTTCTGCGTGCGTGAATGCGTGCTCGCGTGTGCCGTGGCGTACTATCGAGCGAGTCGTCAACAATCGTCCGAATCAAGGAAGATTCGAGTGAGTGATGTGCGCTTCGATTCTCAGGAAGCTGTCTTCCAGGCTTCACAAGGACATGGATGAGACGGCCGATAACCTCTTGCATCCGGTGAGTCAGAGATTTTGCACTCGATAAATGAACTCCTTCAACCCGTCATGAGCATGACGTATTTCAGCGGCCTGGATTTTCGGGCAGCCTTCGACACGGAGGCTTCGCCGCGATTCCGTATTGGCAGAGCTTTGTCCAGGAGCGGTCCGTGCTGTCTAATTTGAAACGTTTCCCAAAGCAATATTCCTCCTGTATTCAAATCGGCATTGAAAGCCGTCCTGCTCCGGGACTACGCCGCACCGGGCCCTGATAGTTCCCACCTGTTAAAACTCATGGAAACCGCGCTGGGCTCATGTGAGCTGCGGCATCTCGAGCCTCGAACTCGAGCACCAACTCTCGGTTTGGCACAGTTTCTTCTTAGAGCAGCGGTGCGGCTCGAATCTGAAGCTCGTCGAGGAAAATATCGAGGATCACTCGGAAATATTCGGTGACGCCGGAGAGTTGGCCAACACGTGTATCCAGGTTAGCAGCCCACAGAAACCTATGCCGACCCGCCGCTCTCGGAGACACAACGTGAGCTCATCCTCCCGTGCTGACTCGAACTTGGACCTCTCGAGATGCTGTTCTCCAACGAAGAGGCGAAATATCTGGGGCATTGGGTGAGGAAAGTGACAACTGTTCCGGGCTTTTCGCCCGTTGTCGACCGAATGACATCATCGAGAGAGACGTTATTCGTATCAAATGCGGGATCTCCTAAGCGCTGGGGCGGATACTCGTCGACGGATGATGATAATAAATATTTTAATTTAATTAGTAATAGTCTCGATTCTCTGACGAGTTCCGGATGCGAATTCCGGCATGTGATGCTCCCCTCTGAGAACGTGAGGAGCCCGAATTCCTCCTTCGATTCCGTCCGCGACGGAGCGACGTCGTCAAGGAACTCCGTGGACGGACCATTTTGGACCTAACAAGAGAGGAGGATGAGAGCGAGGCGCACGTGTACGCTCGAGAAATTGATTATTCGACTCAGCGCGATGAACGTTGACAGTCCATGCTTGTTAATAACTAAGAAAGGTTATTTTCGAGAACTCGGGGAAAAACTCGAGTACGAGAGTCGCGCTCTAATTCGAGTCGTTGAGTTTCATGGTCGTTCGATGCGGAAGTGTGACACTGGCTGTCTCTCCGAGCGAGTTGGATGACGCTTCGATCGAAGCTATGTCAAGCGTACGCTGACCTCACGGAGCTCCCTCGTTTCTCACTCACATAGCCAAGTCTCTCACTGACATAGAAACGATGGATATCGCGTAAATCACGGTTCATCTTCACGTAAAGTTTTCACGTATTGGATTATGATCTGCTGTTCGAGAAGCTCGCGCCTCAAGAATCGAGCACTCGTGCTCTCCGAATAGATCAATTATGAATGTTAGGTGGCTGTCAGACTTTGATGAGAATCCGGCGAGCGGCGCGCGCTGATCATGCCGGAAGTCTTGAGCTCCATTTAGTTCGTCCGATCCTCGCTACTTAGAGCGCCGTCCCGGGAAAGTTGTCAGCCGCGCAGCGGTCGACGTGAGGCCGCTCCGACTATCTTGAGATCCCGTCGTCCACCGCAGACAGGCGGGACATTCATGGAGTTTCTCCTCTTCGTATGCTGTCACCTCGTCGACTGGTCATCGGCACTTCGCGGTAGCGGTGGTGATGGAAACAGCCACGAGTTAGACGGGCAGGCGATCAGGCGTCGAGACCTCCGCGGGCCAACATACTTCTATCGGTGAGGAGAAACAGGTCGCGGCAGAATGCGCAGCTGCGTGTTTGCTGTTGAAGAAGGAAATCCCAAGAGTAGCTCATTTCCGAGCTGATCAGAGCGGGACTCTCCGTGGGTATTTCCAGAAGGGGGGGGAGGAGGAGCAGTGACGCGAAAACGCAAATATACAGTACGACCGGTGGGCGATACTACCAGAGACAAGAGCCTAACTCAGAGCCCGCTCGTTTGTACAGACCGACGCATATAAAGAAGAACGAGAGACGAACAGGATCCTTTAGCGGCGGAAGCGGACTAAAGAACAGAGAGGAGCTAAGAAAATAGAGAGATAGAAAAGCTCGCGACCGGGAAGAATATACGGGGAAGGCCGAGGACGGCGTTGTCGTCGTCGAACGAACGGGCCCACCATCCGGCCGAGCGAGCAAGTGACAGACGGACAGACCGACCAAGTTGGTTCCCCCTCGACCGTCGGAAGGACACGGACCGAGTTGGATTTCCGATAGGACATTGAGAGAATTCCGATTCAGCCAAAGGTCCAACTAGCAGACGAAGCGACAGACAACGGAACGGATGGCCGGGCTGGCGAACGAAGGAACGAGCCTAGATGGAGCGACCCTATACGGGCGAGAATGCAAGACAAATATCCAATTCCGAAGCGCTCCGAGTGGATGTACAGCGCGTGTCATGATTTATGATGTTCAGACATCTACCAATTTGATCATGTGATCATATGTTTGTCAATATGTTCAATCACAATATGATCATATGATCATTAGAGCTGCGAAGTCCAGGCATTATGCCTCAAACGCCTAATTTTGCCTTTTTCAGCGGAAAGATGGCAATTTCTCCTATTTTCGGTTTTCCCTGCCATAAATGCCTATTTTGGCTTGATCGGCGTCAAACTTCAAGGAGAATGCCGGGAATTTCGGGTCTTGAGTCCTGTCACTACTGATCCGGATACACCCCTCGGCCGGGAGGTGCGTGCTTTGGAAAAATCATGGTGTTCGAGAGTTCAGGACGTGGTTGCGCGATAATACTGAACGAAATTCTTCCCCCGGGTGGCGTTGTGTCATTCCGTAAACTGGATAGAGCTCTAAACTGGGGTGGGGATCACCGAATCGGAGCCAATCGAAGTGATTTAGATGGCAAAACACCTGCCTTTTATGCCTATTTTGCCCAGTTTCAGTGCCTATTCCGGTGTTTTTCGGTGCCTTTTTGCCTGCCTTTTCTTCGACTTTTTAGTGCCTGAACTTCGCAGCTCTAATGATCATTCATCAGGCTCCATGAGGTAGGCAGATATGGGGAATACCGGAACACAATAATTTTGAGTGACTCGATCAGGCGACACTCAACCGGAATCCGTACGGTCGGTGGACAGCCCTGAAACAATGTGCAACTAAATCCTTGAAGGATTATACATATCACGTCGCGACGGAGAATCCTCGGAAACGTCCCACAGGCAGCTCGAGCTCTTTTAAGGGGCGTCATCGACTTTCCGAGAAGAGAGAAATAAGAACTTGTTCAAAAGTCAGCCTTCAAAGTGTCGAGTCACCACCGACACGAAGGAAACTATCGTCACCGACGACAGCATGGCATCGGTAGCAACTCATGTGTGATGGGTAGAGAGCTTCCGCGCGAAGCCGTTGGGTCTTTTTCCTAGTAGTCCACCTACTCAGCAGTCGTTAGACAACTTTTAATTGGCAAGCGTTTTCGACTCATTCTAACTACCATTTTCTTTTTCTTCGTTCCCGTCCACTCCCGTGCCCCCACCGCAGGAGGTGCGCAAAGCTTCGGTGCACGACGATCCCGAGGGACATCTAGTCTACAAAATAGGAGACGTCATCAGCGACAGATGTGAGTATTTGAGGATTATGCGGAGATTTTCCTAACCCAGAGACTCCAGCTCTGAAATGCTGATCAAGCGATATTTCCGGATATTCGAGTAGTATCAGTGCGGAATCTCGAATATCTTTTCAATTCAAACGCCTGAATATCGGGATCGCGTAATCGAAGTGACCGACTGAGTGAGTGAGACGCGTTCGACGCTTCCGGAGCGACTTCCGGTGTCACCATTCCTCTGAAGAAGTCCAGTCTGATGACGATAACTTTGTCTCGATTGCTCCTCGGAATGCGTCACATCCACTTCCTCCTTCTTCCGGATTCCTATTTCTCCTCCTCTAAGGCACTCATTTTTTTTCGGATGTGGGCAAGGGCTCTAAAGGACCGAGGGTCATGCGGGTCGAGAGTGGAGAGTGACAGGATTTGCGAGAAGTACCACCGGACCACTCTCGAACGGAAAGATGTAGAAGATCTGATTTTTCGCTATTTCAGCGGAGGCTCTGACGGGCTGTTTGCGGGTTCGCGAGTTCGCTCGCCAGCCATGCGGCCCGCTAAACAGCCAGCTAACCAAGCAAAAGAGGAGAACATTTGCGGCCAGGCGAGATATGACTCCGGGATTAAGGCACACGCGGCGGCGGTGGCAACGACGACGACGGCAGCGGCGGCGCAAGGCCATAAGTTAGGGCTGCGAGGGAAAAGAAAAAGGGCAGAAAACGAGCTCGAGAACCCTGCCTGCCTACCGCTTGCTTTCTGCTTGCTTTGCTCCGAGGCCGCGGGGCCGGCTTCATCGTCATCTCGGTTGTCGTCGACGACGACGACGAATAAGAGCAGCGAAGGGTTATACTCCGTCGCTAATCAGAGCTCGTCGTCGACGCGACTGCCGCAGGAATAGAGCATTAAGTTGAAGTTTAAAGAACTAGAGCCGAATCAGTCAGCTGGCCGGCGGGTCACCGATGCGGTCCGCTGACCGACCGACGAATGAACCCCACGTCGGAACGCCATGGGATTGCTTCAATGGACGGGGGAGGCGAACTTTGCACATAAAAAAAAGAAGTCGGGTTAATTAGAGGGTGAGGGAGGAGCGCCGTCGCAGAGCTCCCCTATCCTCAGATGACGGACATCGAAGATTGTGAACTCGTTCCAAGTATGCGGGTGTTCTTAATCGTCTCCATCATATTAAGATCCTTCCACGAGATACAACCACTGCGGCAACTGGTGCGGGGAGTCTTCCAATGGCGGGTTCCGGAAAATGTTAAGGCAGGGTCTCCTCGAATTTTACCCCGAGCTCGGTCTCAAGTGACCTCCGTGTTTTTCTCTGTGTTTCAGATGTGATTCTAGCAACGTTGGGCGAGGGAACTTTCGGAAAAGTCGTCGAAGTCCTCGACGAAGAAACGTGAGTCATTCCTGACCATCCTTCTGAATGATCATGACTACATAATTATTTGTTATCATGTGCTGGACCCATGTCCTGTCGCTCTGTCTGAAGTCTCGACTCACCAACGATGGGAGTATTGAGCATTCGAATTAGCGAGACCTTGACGCGTTCGACAAGCGTCGCTGAGTCGGCAGTTAGACTCTCTAACTATTACTTCCCGCTCGTTTGGGTAGGTAAATATAGTACTAAGTGAGGAGAGATGTATTGCCAGACCCATTAAATGGGTTTATGGCGAACACGGCAGCCTCATTCTATCGAACTCTGTTCTGGCGCACAGGGCATGCCATGAAGTCTCCTCGTATATCGAGCG
Source organism: Galendromus occidentalis (assembly GCF_000255335.2). Lineage (NCBI taxonomy): Eukaryota > Metazoa > Arthropoda > Arachnida > Mesostigmata > Phytoseiidae > Galendromus > Galendromus occidentalis. The sequence continues at coordinate 729,785 of NW_003804940.1, read as the reverse complement.
ACTCCACCTGACCGAGGCGTGACTGTTTAAGGTAGTTAGCAAGACAAGTATCCCCCCTCCCGGATCGCACTCCGCGTAATTTTCTTGTCCAATCACATTTACAGGGACCAGAAACTCGCACTCAAAGTCATCAAAAACGTGGACAAGTACCGCGAAGCTGCGAAACTTGAGATCAATGTTCTCGAGAAACTCCGTCAATCGAAGGAGCCTGTCCTGCAGACGTTATGTGTGCGGATGCTTGACTGGTTCGACTATTTCGGTCACATGTGCATTCTCTTCGAAGGGCTAGGAATCTCAGTTTTCGATTTCCTGGTATGTTCGGAACTCATTAGGCCAGCAGATGAATGATACATGAGAACCTCTTGTTCGGCCGCGGAATGCGATTCAGGATCTTCGTCATTTGCTTGCAGAAGGAGAATCACTACCAGCCGTATCCGCTCGACCAAGTTCGCCACATTGGCTACCAGCTCATCTTGTCCGTCTTGCGTGAGTACAAAAGAATGAGCGAAGGGGAATCACTCCTGGGGAATGGATTGAATTCACTGCATGCGGATTCCTAGCGTCGTCGGCTGTAGGCTGTGTCATCCTCGGTCAAGGGGGTATGGTCTCGCTCCATCGACTCGCGGTCCGTTCGGGGAAACGCGTGGCTTCGACCGGATCTTATCTATAACAAAATATATGTCATCCTATCCTCGGGGGTTGTGCCCAATTCCTGGAAACGTGAATCATTCATCCCGGAGCTGGCCTTTCAAATCGTTGAAGCCAAGTTTCAGCGTTGCAGACTTCCTCGCTGGAAAAGTCTTCGCTTCTGAGAATCGATCATTACTCCGCGACCGGTTAACCGAAGTCTTCTTAGAAAGCAGCTTGTCGCTCATTTCTTGCCCCCGAATCGCCCCGAGAAGCAAAATATCAGGTGCTTGACGCGAGTATTTTCCGAGGGCAACCTTCGAGGTATAGGACGATCCTGGGAACCGCTCCGGGGTCGAAGCAACGATGGCTCCATATATTGAGCCCTGAGTTGCGCGGGATGGAGTACAGAAGCATCTAAACGACAAAGAACCTCGCGGTTCACGCTAAATCTGCTCTTCTAGAGAATTTCCCTGGTATCGGATCTTTTCCATGATCTTCTCTGGAATAGCAACAAATGTTCGACCCTCTGTAGACTCTCGTACCGTGCTGTTGCCGCTGATGAAATGTCAACATGAGGAGTTTTTCCTCTGTTTTTTACCTTCTTCCGAGAGAAGCGGCATCGATCGCACCTCCCGCCAACAACTTATTTTCTTTGCGGCCTCTATGACTGAAAATGGTTCGGAGGTGACTCGGGCTCTGTCGATAATGCCTACTTTCTTGTGTCATTCTATCGGTGGCTTCTTGTTCTTTTTATCCCTTTCTGTTGTTCGAGCTGTCCGCTGAGAGCGCGTGAGCGCGTAATTAGGTCTGATGTGTACGCTAGTCACCCAACAAACTACACACGAACGTCACAAGAAGCAAAAGGCGAGGCGCTTTGTGGCCTTGCGGCGGCTAGTCGCCGTCGGGATGGAAAGGGCGGCTACGAGGGAGCTACGTGGTTCTTGTAATTAATTCGCAAGACATCATCACCTTCTCCCGGGGACGCTCATCGTTTTTTTACGCACGTTTTTCCACCCGGTCGCTCAGCCGCAAAACGTTTATCAGGGGCTCCGGGATGCGCTTGTCCGCGACATTGACACCTGATTCGGAAACACCTGCCTACGTGGTAACAACGTAAATGGCGCGCCCGCCATTCCCGGAACAGCGTGACCAGTACACGCACCGTATATGGCGTCTGCGCTTGTGGTCGCATCTGCGCTTGATCTCCCACATGAAAAGCATCTGTTCCGATGGGAGCACCGAAGTTCTCGATATCAGCATGAGCGCCTCATTCGCGATCTTCGGGAAAACCGCGGAACGGGAGGATCATACGTCCGTTTATGCCCAGCTCTCCATTGGTCTTTCCATATTCATTATTCCTTTCGCTCCACGGAATGTTCCGGGTCGAATTCAGCGCGAACTATTCGCTCGCATCGGGATGAAGTGCTCGAGTGAGCGGGCTCAGCGAGGCTCTCAAGCAGCGGAATTTCACGGTGAGAATGAGCAGAGGCTCGAAGAGCGCAGAAGTATCCGGGGGCGTCTGGGATAGCTCAGAGCACAGGGTGAGGAAACAGTTCGACTCACTGAAGCCTAGCGTTCGTTTTCAGCTGTGGAAATCTACGCTTTTCATTCTTTCATCGCTCTTTTCGCTGCATCCAGGAAAGCTCCGAGGGATTAGGAAACCTCGCTTGCCGAAGCCCGCCTGCTCCGTACGGAGACGACGTCGTCGTCGACGACGACGGCGCAAGCCGCTTTATTGTGAATCCTGAAGGCCGAGGCGTTTTTAGAGTAAATCCCCACAAGAGCGGCTGAACGACGCCTGCAACTCGTGCTCAAATCTTTCGGAGGTTTTCGATTCTCTCTTCTGGTTGCTGCTGCTGCCGCTGCTGTTTAATATGGACACGAGTTAGCGAGAGATACGCAGAGAGTGACAGCGACGACCGAGGACTGATGTGTGTTCTGCGCACTTATCGCAGATATTTGTAGTCGCTCTGTGTGTCCAGGGCTCAAGATTCAGTCCGGGCAGGATTCTCGACTCCTCCGTCAGCTATACTTGCCGCTTCCGTCTTCATCTTGAATAAAAACAAGCTAGATCAGCGGATTTGAGCGCAGCAACATTTGCCTGCGCTCTCGCGCGCCGCTCATGACGATCGATGGAGGAAGCAATTATGGAATTCTCACCACGCAACATCTCCTTCATCCCCCCCTCCGTGCCCCCTTCCCTCCCCGCACACATGTATTCAGCGTTTTCGGAAGCTCCTGGTACCGCACCTACCGAGTCAGTCACCCAAAAGAGGCAGAGCTTGAACTGAGCGAGTGTGCGGGCGAGCGGACAGGCGTCAATGGCATCCTCCCGTCCGTCTGTTCGTCCGTCGGTCCCTCCGTCGTAGCCGCCGGCAGCTCAAGTGTTTTCAGCGCGTTAATCCTGGCTTCGACTTTTTTCCTCTTTCCTTCCTTTTTGTGACTCGAGGAGAAATGAGCGAGCGAGTGCGCGACTGAAAGAGTAAGTAAGTCTGTGAGTGGCTGAAAGCCGGCGATGCTCGCTTCTGTGCGCTCGTGTAGGATCTCGAATCTTTGGAACGGCGTCAGAGTCCCTCGCCCTCGCAACCAATCCCGCTTCATCCCTGTCATCCGAAAAGCAGTCTGACAGGCTACAGGGAGCCCACATTGAACATGCCCATGAGCGGCCGGATGAACAACAATGGAAACTTCTCGTTCCCCATCCTCGTTGTCTGGTACAGACAGAAAATGGAGTTCGGGAAATTTCGAGATTAGATAGCGATGTTGACAATTCTCTCCATCGGTCGCGTCTCCCATTCACCCTTGATCCTCGGGATCCTCAGAGACCCTCGAGCCGATCTCAGCCACACGTCGAATAGTAAATAAGATCCTGCCTGGAGTGCTCAGCGGTTTTGAGACGTGGAGAAAGCATCATAGGTAGAGATGCAAGTGCGTGAATTGATGAGACACGTCGTCACAGGGAAGAGAAAGGGCACTTCCATCGAGTGACCGACCGACCCACCCACCCTAGAGGTGAACCTGTGGCAGGTTGGCCGATGAGTGCAGTAGGTGACTTGTCAAAGGAGTCACTCGAGGGCATACTCACCGTGAGGCAGACTGTTGTCAAGAGAGGTCGAGGAATAGGAGAAAAACCTTATCTGAAGCAGTGCGAGCTGTCGAAATGCCGCTCCTGCCGCCACCGCTGACAGATTTGGTCGGAGCAGGCGTGCCAGTGCTCCCCAGCTCGAGACGGTCGCAATAAGACAACTGCGAGAGGCTGAAGGTAGATGCCGCATAAGACTTTGACGCCGTAATTGGCTTCGCTGCGCCTTTTCGGCAGGAGCTCTATCTCGTTCCGACCTATGAATGAATGAGTCGGATCGGGTAATCGAACGAATGTATCGACACGGCTGTCGACCCGTTTCGGATGTCTCGGATCGAGAGATCGTTTCGAGGGGTCCGCGCGGTAGACAGGAAAGCCCTTTGCAGAACAGACCCATATCCACCGGATAGATGCGGGAAGCGAGCATTCGAATTCCTCGGATCGACTCGCGTTGAGAGGAATTCGGAGAAGCTGACGGTTTCAACTATTTCCGCTCCCAGAGTCCCTGGAGAACCTGCTGCATTCGCGTATCTCCCGATAGAGCGGCCGATACAATCCCATTGCAATCATTCCGAAAAAGTCTTCTTTGCAGATCTACACCAGATGAAACTGACCCACACCGATCTGAAACCGGAGAATATCCTCTTCTTGAATTCGGATTACGACGTCTCGATGTCGAACACAAAAAAGGTTAGCGTCCCTCTCGCATCTCGTCGATCGGCGCCCCCCCCCTCCTTCGTGCTGTGATCATTCGACTAGGTCCCGGGGCATGGCAACCCTCCTACTATAGTGGTCGACGACGAGCTGAGGAGAAATTCCCTCTGGATGCTCCTTGTCTTTCTGCTCCGCATCCCGTGTACCTTTCGACCATATTTTCCAGACGATCCCTCCCGGCGCCTGTGACTATGTTACTGACGACCTCGATTGGGAACCTTGCCAAGGCAAGACGACTGGATTAACCGAATGCTCCACGCTCTTAACACACTAAAAATCACCCGTACAGCCCATCGCGATTAACCAGGTAGAGTCATCGAGAGTTTTCCGTCATCGTTCATTCTTGAAAGACTGTCATTACCGTCACAGAAAAGAGAAGTCAGAAGGGTCAAGGACACGAGAATCAAATTGATTGATTTCGGATCAGCGACCTTCGACCACGAACATCATTCAACCGTTGTGTCTACGAGGCACTATCGAGCTCCAGAGGTGATTTTAGAACTTGGCTGGAGCCACACATGCGACGTGTGGTCAATCGGATGTATCCTCTTCGAGCTGTACCTAGGGATAACCCTGTTCCAGGTGAGCCGGCAAGTCTTTCCATCTCGGAGCTCCCGTTTTTTCCATTCCTTTAGGACCCCGAGCTCATCACTGTCCTAGTTAGATTTATGGTAAATTCTGCATCGTCGGCGAACCGGTCCTCCATCCTTAAATAGGTACGGACCACTTGCTCTTCCCTGGAACGGAGTCCCGACCCGTGTATGAGGGAGAATTGGATGGAGGAGAAACTTCCCATTTGGGTGAAAGAGCCCTGAGTGAGACGTCCCCGTGATTCTATCGCGTGCTGGAGCGTTCTGAACCAACAGCTGGTTTCCTTGCTCGTTCCGTTCGGCCGGCTCGTTCCTCACTCAGCTGGTAGGGAGGTCGGCTGAGTGGGTGCTCGGGAGGACCACCTTGATTGACGCAATGCGTCTCGGATATTAAAACCGTTCCACATGACTTCAATATCGGTTTGACATTTCACCAGCAGTGTCACTTCGAACGTGACCGAAACGAGCGCCTCGCCGTCGTAGCATATTCAGCGAAGAATAATCTTGGGAACCGCGAGTTCCGTGTGGTGTTCGAGCACGTATGTACATATACGAGAAATTCCCATTCATCGTTCTCGTCATTCGAACTCTTTCCCGGTGTGCGAGCGAAGTGAAACTTCGCCGGTTCCGGCAACTTTATAAGGGCTTACTTGCTTACTCATGATACTTACTCGAATACTTCGGATTTTTTCGGGGACCTCGGAGGAATACGAGGACTTGAGAATTCATCGTGTGTACCGACTGACCGACCGCGAACGAAATAATGTCGACATGCTGAGACCCCGGCCCTTGCCTACGGCACAGGCTGCTTGCCCGGCCTATAGCACGCGGATAATTTATAATTTAATTCTTGATAATCGTAATTTCGTCGCTTGTCGACGATGGACTCGATGGAAACGCTTAGCGTCATTAGCGGACGGCGTCCGAAAAGTCAGAGTGGAAGCCTCAAGCTCCTTGACAGAACGATCTGCGCAGCATCCGAAGCGTGAATGCGCCAAACGGTTTCACTGTCGAGCCCCCGCGAATACAAAGAACTGATCCCAGCAGTTCGACTCCTAGTCGGAGCTGTTGCTCTTATTAAAACCGCGATAGAGGCCTGTCGCGAGCGGACAGGACGAAGACGACAATACGGTCCGGAACAGCAATGGTTCTCCAGCAGTGACGCGTGAGGATGGACTCACATGAATCTACCGATTTACCGACTGACTGTTCCACCTGCGAAGGGCTCGATAGTGAATCGGGCGGTAAAGCTGCGAGGAGGCGAGTCTTCACAGAGGGGGTGAATTAGACACTACAAGGATCGTAGAGATTGATTCCTAGTTATAAGGCTGCGTTCGCGGGATGCGGAAACACAATCACTTTTGACTGGTCTCGGGATCGCTGCGTAGCGAAGTATAGGTCGTTTGAGCCCCCGGAGGAGGAACCGATTGCGCAACAGCAGCTAGTTCATCGAAGCCGAATCGGTTCAGGTGGCCGGGCCGGATCAAAGAAATAAGTTCAGAATTCCGAATGGCCCTGGAATTTTGAGCCACTCTCTGAACTCGAAAGTTCCAAATCCCGCTATTGAAGTCGCCATTCCGCTCGTCCGCCTATCCTCTCGCCAGTCAATCAGTCAGTCAGCCAGCCAGCTTACTTACTCTCGAGGGTTTTTTTGCGCGTTGAGGCTCGGCGGCTCAGATAGTCCCCCACCTTCCCTCTGTTCGCTCTAATCTGCGAGAGTTTTGCAGACGCACGACAACCGGGAACACCTCGCCATGATGGAACGGATTCTGGGTCCGATTCCGTACAGGATGTGCAGGAAAACTAAAACGAAATACTTTTATCACGGCCACCTAGACTGGGACGAGAAGAGTTCCGCCGGAAAGTAAGTTATATATTCGCTAAGGATCGTAGCACCGCAACCACTACGGTACTATCAGACTCCGGCCGGCGCCGAAAGGAAGTGCGAGATGCCGCCAGAACGGTTTCACGCGGCTGCATACTCGTCAGATGGGTGTGATGCGTGAGTGTCTGTGTTAACTGTGTGCCTTGCTCCGCTCGAATGAGAGGAACGCACCCGCCACCGCGCCTGCCGCTGCTCCCGCTGTCGTCGTCCAGGAAGCGAAGAGTACACGAGCGGTAGCGGCATCGGCGACGGAGCTCGCCGCAAGCTCTTTGTCATGAATCGTAGTGGAAAAGTTTTCCTGCTGCGATGGAATGTGGCTGCGGTTCTCGCCGTCGACGCTTCTGCTACTCCGACTTCTTTTTCTTACCCTGCTGGCGCTCGGGTTCTAGCGAGCAAGTGTCTGCGAAGACCAACCTGCATTCCCTTTTCGCAGATATGTCCGTGAGAACTGCAAGCCTTTGTTGCGATACATGGTATCAGACGACCAAGACACTCGAAATTTGTTCGAGCTCATCGCAAGAATGCTTGAATATGAGCCGACCGGGCGAATAACGCTATCCGAATGTTTGGAGCATCCCTTCTTTGAGCCGTTGGATCCTTCTCTCCGCATTCACAAGCATCCCGGACGGCCCCTACAAAAGCAAGGTAAGCATCGAGTTCCCAGGATACGTACACATAGCTTAGTCCGGATGCCGAGTGATGGAACGAAGAAACAATCTTGATTCATCTGAGGAGCGCCCATCTACGGGTTCCCTTTCCTGGCCTAGAGTCCTGGACGGTGAGCTCTGCGTCTGCGAGACACGACTAAAAGAACTCAATTAGGCTGAATCATGATGTCTATATAACCGAATTCAGACGTGTTCTGGGAACAGGAGCTGTAGAGCAGCGAAAACATTACAAAGTAGTGCCCTCCTCTCCCATCCTAAGCTGACCTAGCCCGAATGAGTCGTTCCCATTCCTAAGAAAACCTCTTGAATTTTCCGTATCACGTGCCCGGCTCAGGGACGATGGGATGAATTCGAAGCGCGTCGTGTGCATACCCACTCGAACCCGTCATGCATTCAATTGTAAATGATAATCGAATGACCATTTGAAAGTCCGCTGATTCCACGACAAGCTCTCGAAAAGACCCGCTCTATTCTGTACCATTCCATCATCCACGTATTATACCGATCCAACATCATCTGCTGCCCGGACGTCGACTCATTGCGCTATGCCCCTTCTACGCAGGTTCGCTGCCTGCTGCACCTCCCACGGCCGCTTCTTCCGCCTCCCTATCTGGCCCATCAAGCTCTTCTTCTATCCAGGCTCTGGTGAGCCCTCCCGTCGAAGAGACCCCGCACTACCGTCCGACCAAGCAATTCAGTGAGATCAACATGTCGAAACTCGGCAGTCGGGAGCCTGCCTTGACGCCGTCAAAAAACGTTTCAGCCAAATTTGGGGAAATCGAAGAAGAGGACGACTCATCGGAAGATGACGACGATGACGACTTGGACGAGTTTTCGCTCGACAGAAATTCATGGACAAGTGCATCTGTTGGAGCCGATGGAGGGGTAGGAGCGGGAGTCAGAGGAGGTGCAAGAGATAAAACTTCAAAAGGGCGACTCACCGCACCCGGCGCAAGCCTCGACGGGGACAAAACACCACCAGACTTCATGAAAGCAAGAAAAGGAAGCATGGGGACGAAAGGGAACGAAGTCGACGACGACGGCGGCGGCGGTGGCGGGAAGACGAGAAAAAGCGGAAGTTTCGGGAAACAGCTCACTGTCAGTGAGGATTTATTCCTGCTGGATGATTCCCCGGGACCCATGGATCTTGCGACGTTAGTATATGGGGAAGTGCGAGAGAGCCCTCTTCTCATTCAAAAAGTTATCGACGCCGGTCCGAATCAGCCGTCGTTATCCTCGCACAATCTGACGGAACTCTACAAGCGCAAAAACGCTCCTCGCAAGTGGCTGTCGTACTCGTCGACGAAAGACGCGATTTTCTGCCTGCCGTGTTTCTTGTTCGCCGTCCGAGACGCGGCCTCGTACGATCCGACTTTCACCGAGCAAGGTATGAGTCAATGGGACAATCCAAGAGATGTCGTGGAACGTCATGAAACGGGCAGGATGCATCTCTTGGCGAATGCTGTGCTGAAAATTTGGACAAAAGCTCGGAGCTCCACGGAGAACGGCGGCTCTGCTCCGACGAACAGCAGGAAAGAGCTCAACTTGCTCCGGGAGGCAGCGCATCGCGTTCTGGACGTCTTACTTTTCTATTGTCGGCAGCCATGCCTGCTTGCAACTGATGTAAAAACAAGGAAAGCTTCTCTCTTTATAGACCTCGTGCGGTTGGTCGGCGAGCGGGACTGTGCGCTCTCTCTCTACTTGGCGGATATGGTGACCCGTCCCGCCGCCGGCCGGGTCGGTGCTGCCTGCGTCGAAACTGTTAAGGGTTTCAGCGGTGCGACCGGTGGCCATGCCACCAACGCGTCCAGTAACGGTCTGTTGGGTTACCCGGCGCGACTCGAACTCGTCGGTCTGACTGCGAAGCAGATCACTACAATGATCGCTCGGAAAATTCGCGCTGCCAACTTGTTCTCGCTGATATTCGATGCGTGCGCTCTTAACCAAATCGCTGTCACGGCACGCTATGTGATGAGCGGCGATGCTCAGACGACCCTAATCAATGAATCATTTCTGTGTTTGATGACGGTCTCCGATGGACTGCCGAGCGGTAATCTCCTCATCGAGCGACTCAAAACAATTGGCCTCTCTATCGAGCGCTGTCGAGGTCTGTCGTTTGATGGCACCCTAAATATGCGCCGTCACTACGATGACATCAGTGATGAGGTCCAAGCGGTGCAGCCCTCGGCGGTTTTCGTTCATTCGGCGAACCATCTGTTTAACGAGATTCTCGCCGACGCGTCGCTCATCCATTTTGAGGTTTCGTTGTTCTTTGGCGCAATACGGAGACTCTTCGAGCATTTTACGGCGAACGGCAAAAGGTGGAATACCCTCGAATGTTGTCTCGTCGGCAGCGAGATCGACGAGAAGTGGGCGATATCCGGTCGCTGGGAAACTCACTTCGAAAGCGTCGATGCTGTGATCGTCTCGTACGACGAGCTTACGTCACTGCTACAGCGGACGATATCTGAGGGACGCTGCAGTCAGGACGAACAAATCAATTTATTCATGATCCAGACACAAATGAAACGATTTTTATTCCTGGTCCTGCTCCAGATATGGCGGACGGTGCTACAGAGAGCGAAGGTTGTGACGAAACTGCTTCAGAAAAACGACTGTCTCCTGTCGAAGGCGTCCGTCATACTCGGCGGCTTGGTCGAGGACCTCAAAGAGATGAAATCGACGTTACATTGCCACATAAATAAAGCGAAAGCGTTCGCTGAAAGCCACTCGCTCGAATCCGAATGGAGTACCGATGGAAAAATCTGTTCACAGAAAGCATTCGAGGCGGAAATATTTTCACCGATGATGGAAAGTCTGATAAATCAGGTGGAAGCTCGTTACGACAGCGTCACAAAAACTCATATCTTGTTTGATTTCCTCAATCCGGTAGCACTGCTCGAAGCCCAGGAGAACGATCTAAAAAACAGCGTCGCCAACATTAGTATCGTATACCGAGACGACCTGAAGGAGCAGCCTTTGCTCAACGAAATCCTCTCGTTCCGAGTGGCGTTCCACGAGGAGTTGATGGCCATGAAAACACCGAAGGATGTTCTCGATTTGTTAGTGAGCATGCAGCTCACAGACGATTTTGTGAATCTCAGCACTCTGTTCAAACTCTCATTGTGCCAACCAACCCACGCGTCGACGTGCTTCTTGGAGAAGACTCGTCAGATACGAAAAGCTGCTCAACACGGCGACTCGGATATAGCCGTTATATCGCTTGAAGGCGGAAACGCCTGCAGCAATCCAGCCGACGAGTCGGAGTTCCTCAATGTGATAGACGCATTTGTGGAGAGTATCACCAATAACTTCGTCTGATCCATCCTCAAGCTCTATCGCCTCCTGTTGACTGAAGCATGACTGATTTCGATCGGATATCGCATTTGGGATATATAAAATACTTCATCCTTTCGATCGCTGACAATTGTTGGCATCGACTACGGTGCCTATAAATGTACATCTCGTGAGATCATTGATCCCGTGCTCCGGATCAGGGTCACATTTGAGTTTTGTTGTCTCGTTATCATTTTGTTATTTATCAATCGATGCTTAGGGGTCAATTCATCGTGTCTGAGCGTCAGACACCTCACGCGTTGTACACAGAGCTATTTCATCGTGAGAGTGAAAGGAATCGCAGATTCGTGCACGAAAGTGTGGTTGTTCTGAAAAAGCTCACCTATTTCGTTGAATAAACGGGTTTCTCTCCAAGATATGCGACTCGTCCCTCTTCGATCCCGATACCGGAGTTTCGTGATTGAGGCTCAGTTCTCAGGGTCGACGTGTGGGAGTTTTCCAGGGGGGTAGAGAGACGACGATTGCCGAGAATGTCGCCAGGATTTATGGTAAATCGATGCTATTCCGATCTTGCAGGAAGTGTTGACACCGAAGGAGATCGGAAACGACATTCGGTGTCCAGTTGACCGACGAATCCCCACGACCCGGCTCAGGGGACGGTCCCCCTGCACGGTGTAGAATTCGGCGCGGAGCGAACCGGCCGTTGCCAGCAGTGCACCATCTCCTGACCCCCGCCGTGGGGCGTCCCCATCGATAATCGATTTTCTACTTCTGGAAACTTCAGCTGAGACCATGGGTGGAGCGGAACTGGCCACCGAATTCTTGGTCAATCGCTCCTCCCTCTGAGTGATCATTTCATTATATCCACCCGGTGAGAATGTCGATTCTGGGACGAATTCCGAACGATCCAACCGTATCAATCATTTCAACTGCGTGGACACGGCTTTCTAGACAAAGCATGGTCGGAGTAGATAGCGATATTACCACATCGGGCAGCCTGTGACGGGCAGTGACTCCGACGGTGATCATCAGAAGAGTTGCGCAAGAATCTCTGCGCTCAAATGAATGACATTTTATTAGTCTCCCTGGGAGAGATTCTCGGAAGGGGTCGGACCCTCCAAGGCGAAGCCACGGGGTCTTATTGTATTCTCCGCGAGCCCGAGTTAGCCCTGATCGAGCCTCATTTGTACATTAGACTGTGAATACAATACTGACCATTCTTACGCAATACATGGCGGTGCCCTGGAACTCATTCGGTCCTTCCAGATCGAATACTCGAGTTCTCTCACAGTATACATACATATATGAATACATATATTTGACGACCTGCGTCACGCGCGGGTGTTCCCTCTTATAGATTTGGGCCCTATATCATTCGACATCGGGATGTGCAGAGTTCCGCACACGTTTGTTAAGTTTCGCGATTTTGCGTACTCATCGAGAGCGCCCTCGTTGACTGACCTGTGGCTGTATTGAATAAAATTTATTTATTTATTCAACTTTCGGGATACGGAATGGAGCGTGCTTTGGTGAGGGAGTTCGCGATAGGCTTCATTCCCTTATTCACTCGAAAAGGCATCAGATATCAGCGATCCGGGACTCGAAGAAGCTTGGAACATAGATAAATAGCGAACACCCAGTATTTACAGCGACGCGCCGCCCCCCGCCGATTTTCAAGCGGCAAGGCGTTCCAAAATCATTCTGGGTGAGCCTCCAACAAATTATGATGAGTAAAACTCGATATAAATACCCCTGCCGCTAACGCTGCTTCCGTCCGTAGCGGATCGTCGTGAACGCTCAAAAAATGACGAATGATCAGATTTTTCCAGCATCGATCAAGAGTGCTCCTTCCCTCAGAGCTCTCAACAACCGGAAGATTTTCCATCCGTTGCACTTCATTGAGGGTATCGATTCCGAGAAAATCGTCTTCCTCGATATGCACTCTTTTTCCGTATGATGGTATGCCGGAATGTGAGATCACGCGCGAAGATTTTTTGGTAAAGCCCTAGACAGCATAGTGTTTCCAAACTCAGCGTAATGCAGAATTTCGAATGGCAAGTCTAAGAGCCGTATTTCGAAGCGGCCTGACATTGCGACTGCACCACGAGCTTCGGGTCCGGAACAAAGCAGACGCAGCTTGAGGGGAACAGAAAATGTGATACGAAGGGTCCCTTGTAGTGGTTGTTGGGATCGATAACCAGGAGTGATTGAATGTTGTACCGCTGTTGACAGGAGCTATGGAAACATGGCGCGATGAAGGCACACGCTGTGCCCTCGGAACTGGAAGGTACAGAGACAACGTTAAGATCGTTCCGCGGAAATACTGCGTAGGGCCGATCCACGAATGAGAAATCTGACACGATCAGAGCAGATCCGGTCTCGGGAGACGGACTTCACGGCGCAGATTCCGCCCTGCCCATATCTAATCATTGTGAGATTGCTCCAACCCCGAATACGGCTCAAGAAGAACCGTAAGCTCGAAAATTGAAGCGTCAGCCTCGGCCCCGCCGCGCCGGCTGAACGTAAGTCTGTGGTCAGCCAAGCGTCAAATCTCTCGTGTAGGTTACCGCAAATGAAGGGAACTGACACTCATTGAGTAAGATTCAGTTTCGCTTCAAGATACAGCCGATGTTCCGTTAACTCTTGGACGGAATTTTTCTTCAGTTTCCGCTCTCGTTCCGCCACACTTGCTTCCCGAAACTCTGAAGGTATCTATGGGAACGAGTATTCTGCGGGGAATCTATGCCATTATCTGATACTTGCCGACATTTTATTTCGGTGACTGTCTGGATATGGTAGGCGGTGTTAATGACGACCAGCCATTTGCCATTCGTGTTCCGAGCCCATCCTGGTCGAATGATTCTCGTGATCGAATCACAAACGAGACTTCCCTTCTCGGAATCCGCAAGCGTGGGAGGATGCAGATCGCGGAGATCTCGGAACAGCTTTTCCAAGGGCCACTTGAGATATTTAGTGACCTGGTTAATCAGCGCCCTGCGATGGAATCACAATCCGTTCTCTTAATAACACGGCTTCCTCCATCAGAGGCATCATTTCCTTTGCTTCCATCGACAGTGGGGCGCTTCTCGGCCATTTCCTCGTCTTCTCGCTTGCCGAGACGCTCCGATGCGGGCGAATTCTCACAAGCAGAGTTGTAGCCAAACCCATTAGCAAGGGTTTGAGTAGTCCCACCTGTCTGCGCCTCGATGAGGGTCCGAATGCGCTGCGTTATACGAGAAATTCATACTCACGTGGGGTAGTCATCCGATACGTCGCAGTAGAATTTATGGAAACCGGCACAAGCGGGAGGATGAGTGCTGCTCGGCGACCCGTCAACGTCATCCTCGGGAGGGAATTCCCTCGACTCGTCGTCTTCGTCGTGATCGCCGCCGCCGCCGTCGTCGTCAGAAGAATGAGTTTGGTGCTCGTGCAGAATAGATTCTCCTGCAGTCGGGTTCTTCCTCCTATGGATGTTGTTCGCTCCCGCGATGACGGAATCTCTGCGAGTCTGAGTTGTTCGTTTCGAAGATGAGATAGCTGGAAGCGCACGCCAGATTCTTCGGCACTCTGCTCGTTTGGACTCGAAGGAATTTCGAGGATTTTCAATTCGGGGAAGATATTCCCATGAGCTTCGGTCAATTGAGAGAAAAAGTGATCGGACTTACCCAGGTCTCCCATCCAAGAGCCCACAGAATAGAGTTGTATCTGATTATCCTTCGGAGACATTTTGGCTGTGCTGTAGAACTTCGATCGGAGAGCTTCGGCTTTCGGTGAGTCCACTGAGGAATTTCGGGCCACTCCGACGCTTGATTCAGCAGCCGATGGAGGCATTTTCTTTCTCTTTTTCTTCTTCAGTGTTCGGGCTATGCCAGATGTCTCATTCCGCGATCCTGAACTCACCAATGCAGATTGCGTGGAATTTGCTAAGGTCGTGTTGAACAATTCTATCGGAACCCAAATGTCGTGCAAGGCTGTGAGGTTCCCATCGGAGATCTCAGTGGCGACCAAAAAAGAGGCCATGAGCAGCTGGCAATATAATGCAAAGGGAGGTTAAAATTCTACCAAACTCCCTCGCATACCCCGGTAGCACCCCCGGAGAGATCGTTCGAGCTCTTGATAGAGCCTGGCGCAAGGAAAATAAAATATGGATAGTATCGAAAGCTACGGGGGGAAGGATAATCCGATCTCATGTGAAATTGAGATTGGAAGCAGGAAGAGGATTAACCCTCGACAGTGGGAACTTGGAGTGCGTGATAGAGCGAGCACAGCGTGTTCGGGCTTTCCGTTCGCTGCGTTGAACGGGCGCGCGTCGGTCAGGGGACATACGGAGATTCCCTTACTGACTCCGATATTTACCACAATGACGAATAATATCCAGAAGAGCACCGCACGTGATCCACACATTTTAAGCTCCTGCCGAGGCTGACCACTATGCCGAGCACGTCTGGCAGTGTCACTCGACGAAGTCATCAACCCGAATCATATTCGGACACGCTACTCTCTTCGGTCGATTTTTGCAATATCTGTATGGGACCTACAACTTCCGAATCACCCGATGCAGCCTTCCCAGCAGACTGTGATATCTTTTCTTTGACAGAAGATTGATTCGGCAAGCGAGAGTAACTTCTTCTCTCCCTGTGAAGCTTCACTACCTATTAAGGTTACCGGCAGCAGTGAATAATTGCCGCCAGACGCTGAATCATCCGAATTCAGAAAAAAAAGCAGTCGGTTTGGCAAGAACGTAGGATGTGAAAGTGAAATCATAGGAATGTTAATCCGGAATTCTCGCCGCGGACAGCGAGCGGCGCTGGATGCTCTCAGGCGTAGCAGACTCGCGCCAGACAGAAGCGAGAAATCATACTTCACCAAAATTCCCTGTCGACACACCGTTTAGTCAGTGGCCGAATGTATCAGACATTTGGACTCCTCGTAGGGGGGAATTCGGCAAAAAGCCGATATATTGGGTTTCCTGCCCTTTCAGCTCCGATATTCCGTCAGCTCCATCGTCGAGAACCGATGTCGTTTGGTAACCCGAGAGTTGCTAAGCTGCTGTTCGAATCATCATCTGGACATGGAGTACCGATCATACGGGATGTTTATCCAATCGGAGCCCCAATAGAATTTCTCATCCGTTCGCGCTCGAGATTCACAACGTTCGAGGGCGCCTGTTCGTGAATAACGGCCGGTCTGATCTTTCAATCCAACGCAAACCTGCCCATGTTCAAGAGGCCGTCCGTGTTTGCGAGATTTCCCGCCCCGGGAGAAAATCAACGATAAGCAGAAAAGGATTCCACTGTCGAGTTTTGCTCACGAGAATGGCCGATCGGCCTCTCGCAGATCTGCGATTCCGCGACTTCGCGAATACCAGCTCCTCGAATACAGGGACTCGTCATCTTCGGAACATCTACTTCCAACATCAATTCACCTAGCCTCCCAGCTATATCAATGAACATATATTTGAGTGCCTGTATCCAGACGACTGCATCCGCGGAATCTTGCGGGGGAAACTCGCGGATCCGGATCCTTGGGAGGGCCTCCGTTGTCCCTGATAAAGCATGTCGCATCTCATGATGGCTGCCGAGGAGCCGTTGGAAATCTTTCGGAGGAGATCGGCCTGACCATCAGCTCAAAGTACGATTCCCGCCCATCTTCCAGAGCGCGGAATCCCCACGATTAGATCGGTGTGTAATTTTTCGGAGTCAATACTGCGTATCGGGCAATAACGGGTCATATTAATATACACTCAGAATATTTATTGCATCCGCTCCTCATTCTTCTGCCTGACACAGCCATTTGGCACCAAGACGCTTGCTCGACAAGTCGGACACTCATGAAATTTCAGAGAAACAATGGAGAGAAGAGAAGACTTCACCTCGGGTGATCCTGCGGAGTCACCAAGGAAGTTGTGCGGAATCTGAACAAGTGACGGGTGGTGTAGAAGTTTCTCCCCGAGAAATTTTCGGGACTTCTCTGCTCGAGGTTCTGGTCCTCGATAATGGCAAGTCTGACCGATTCCCTGGGGACGTCATGATTCCCCAAAGCGGTTGAATACAGCACCTGCATTCGTGGAGAGCATCGCTGCAGTAGCTCGTCACTTGAAGTCAAGCCGAGGACGTTGTCGGCTGATCCCCCAGGGTGGGATACATATAAACAAAAGGAATCCATAACACATCGATGAGCGACTCTAAAGCTTGAACATGAGCAACGGTGCTCCGGTGATGAGTGTACGTCTTGGAAGTATGATTCTCAATGAATTAGGAGGATAAATATTTCCCGAACGTGGGCTCCGATAGTCTCTACATAAGCATGGTACATGAATGTCGTCTCTCAAAAGAAGCTGTATCCTCCGGTGGACATGACATACGCATCCATGACATTGAAGCATCCGGTCTCATTCTGGAATTCACCACAGTCAAGGCCCACATCAGGCCGCTACTGAAGGACTGTCGGAACGCCACTATCTTTACGCGAGTCGGGGAATCAATGAGACATTCTGCGTTTCCAAGTCGATAAAGTGGGAGACTCGGCTGGCTTCCGGACGGGATTCTACGATCCGTATTTCGGAGCCGCTCGACATTGAGCTTGCAAGACAAGATTGGGGTCCGGGACGAAGCAGACGCAACTCGACGGAAACAAAAACTGCGACAAGAACGGTCCCTTGTAGTGATTGTTGGGGTCTATAACCAAGAGAGATTGAATGTTGTACCGCTGCTGACAGGAGCTATGGAAGCAGGGCGCGATGTACGCACAAGCGGATTCCTCGTCCCTGAAAAAGATAAAAGGATCGCGTTGATTGACGACATTTATATCGGACAAGCATCAGGGCTCATCGATGGATGTGTAATTCCCTCGAGGGAGCACGAGAAGATGAACGGGGAACTGTAGCTCGAACTCTGTTTCGGTAGGCCGACTTTCGATCGGAAGTGAAGCTTTGCGAGACATTGTTTCCAGTCAGAAAAGTTGAAAGGTTCGTCGCGTCAAGAAAAACATCCGCTCGAGGGTCTCATCCACTAGAATCGTCGGAGCATCAAGTACCGGTGCTTAATGCTCTTAAACTACTTAACGTCGGAGCAAACACCGTTCCCCTAGCACCGAGGCTCCGCAAGGCCTCACCCGCTTCCCTTTGAGTCTCGGTTGAGCTCTTGAAAACTTCATCCCATGATTCGTAGCATCGATTGACTGCTGCGGTGGAGAGATCCACATGATCATGAGCGGAATCACGGCCGATCATGCACATTTTGTGGGGTAGGTCTAAAAATCGATCGAAACTATAGAACGGATTATCTGACCGAAACCCTCAGAGGGAGCTTGCAGGAATCCCTGCCGAAGTTCTTTTAAGGAATGGTCACCCGCCGCTCTTAATCGGCGTCGGTTCGCGGCGTGGACTCGCGCATTGAAGTCACGGATTGAAGCTACGAAGTTTGAGCGGCGACTCACCGACGCACGTTCCGCACCTGATGTGCTAGACGAGCTAATCACCGGACCATCTCGCTGATCGGCTTGGTCACTTACCGGCACTTGATTTCTGTGACAGTCTGGATGTGATACGGTGTGTTAATTACGACGAGCCATTTCCCGTTGGTGTTCCGTGCCCAACCTGGTCGTATAATCCTCGTCATTGAATCGCAGACCAGATTTCCATTCTCCGAATCCGCTAGCGTCGGGGGTTGCAGATCGCGCAGATCTCTGAAGAGTTTCTCCAAGGGCCACTTGAGGTACTTAGTGACTTGATTTATGAGCGCCCTGAGGGATTAGAATGGGGAAGCGAAAGTTACTTTTTGGCATGGAAGGTCGACGCTTCCTCCGGCTCGTCTGGTTCCGTGGCTCGTGAGTATCGGTGGCTTTCGCCACACCAGTATTCTCCACGAGGGATCCCTATGCCAATTCGGTTTTCCCCGAGCAAGCCTTCCGCTGCGGGGGGGAAGATGCGTGACCCTCTGAAGAAATAATCTAGATGCCACCGATGCGGTGGTGATTCCCTCCTGGTCTTAGCATTCGGCCACCATCCCGGCATTCTTTTCAGACTTCCTCGGGGGAGCTCAACGGCTTTTCCTCGCAACTATCTAATGGTGCGGAGCCCTCGAGTCTTGGATTGTACCTCTCCTTCGAAAATCCCGTCGGGGTGCCTTATTGCCGCTTGCTACATGGTTCCCTCCGGTTTAAACATTTTACGTGGGTTTCAGGCGGAATGTTGTAAAGATCAGTGATCCGTCACAGGATCTGTATGGAATCCCCTTCTGCCCCTTCGGAATCATCGGATTAGGCTTCTAAGTCTCGCGAACACGAGATCTTTGGGAACCATTAATCAAAGCCGAGATGCTGGGAACGCACGATTCGCATTAATGAATCTTCGAGCTCCGGATCGCTCGAATTTACTACTTCTTCAATCGAACTTTTTTCCTCTGTGATCCTGGTCGATCCTCGGGATCTCCACCGAACGAGCGGTACTCACGTAGGGTAATCATCTGATGCGTCACAATAGAAGCGAGAGAAGCCTGCGCAAGCTGGGGGGTGACTGTTGCCCGGAGCTCCACCTATTTCCTCTTCGCGAGGGAAGTCCCCTGCTTCGGTGTCGGAAGTATGTGTCTGATGCTCTTCATTGTACGATTCCCCCTCGCTCGGCTCCCTCTGGGCGTATTCGTTGCGATCTTCGTCTTCCCCATGGCCACCGCGCGACACCGTGGCACGCTTCGAAGATGCGGCGGCAGAGTTCAGAGAAGGATGGATTTTTTGGTGGTTGCGCATGCTTGCCGCTGCTAGATTCCGGAGTTCTTGCACGCGAGGCAGCGGTAGCTCCGCTGTAAATATTCAATGCTGAAGAGCGACCCAACGGAATGGAGATAGGCTCCGGGAAGGAAAACACGTAATTTTTTCGAAAGGTCTCACCTAGGTTCCCCATCCAGGAGTCCACCGAAAAAAGAGCTTTCCGATTTTCCTTCAAAGAAGTTCTGCCCGATCTGGACGGATGAGACCGCAATGCCTCGGCCCTCGGAGCCTCGGCGGAGCGATTTTGGGGCGTCAAGGAGGATGTCGTGTTCGATACCGATTCCTTGTTTCTCTTCGATTTGGAACTTCGATTTTTCCCTGGGGGCCCCCCATTGGCCGATGAAGTATAGGACGAGTTGCTCGAAGTGGAATTGAATAAGTTTGCGGGAATCCAAATGTCATGCAAGGACGTTATGTTCCTGTCGGCGAATTCGCTCGCAGCTAGTATGGACGCCGTCAACAACTAGAAATGAAATGGAATGTCGAAGATCCGACTATCAGCGCAAGGGAAGATCTTCGTGCGTGTGGTCGGATTGTGGCGAGATCGCACGTATTTGGAGAACCAAGTTATCCTCAATCGATCCCAGTGGATTCGCGCATGGGGACTTACCAGGAACAGCACCAAAATCCATACCAGCACCGAACGTATTCCAAACATATTCCGTTTCCGAAGCTCGGGATCACGCACAACTTTCTCACTCGACGGCGTCATGAACTCGAAGCATATTTCAGTTTCACGTACTCGGAACACGCGCGTTTTTGTGCTGGGATCTCTCACTTGCTGACAGATTGATGCTCCCCCGTAAGTAAACTATAATGTCGTCGCCATGGATGGCAGATTGATTCGACGAGTGAGGGAAGACTTCCTCGCCTCCTCCCCCAGTGAAGCTTCACTACCTATTAGGGTTACCAGCGGCCGTGAATAATTGCTAACAGACGCGAACTCATCCAAATTCAAAGAAAAAACTTAGCGGAACCACCACTCTGACGTGAGCGCAGGAAGAGAGAGAGAGAACCTGAGGGGAAGATTATCCGGCGGGTGATCCATGTCTGCTCGCGGACAGCCGCTGGCGTCGTACGCTTTCAGGCGTGAATGACGAGCCAGAGTCGACAACCGACAACTCTTGTGTCCATAGGGTTACTCCGATCGATGATACCGCTTGAGCTGTCAGTGCGAAAATTCCGACTGTGGAGGGTCGCTCTCGGAAGACCGCATCGATTCCTCACCGCTTGAAGTGCGGAAGTAGTCCTGGAAGCCACGCTTCTATGTCGGCACGTTGAACAGAAGTATTCGACCGAAAAACGCGCTCAAGAGGCACAACGCTTCGGATAGATTCCGATCTTTCGGATTTGCGTACAACTCGGTTTTGACGGTGATCCGCCGCTCGTGTTTACTACTCATAGCGTCCACTGGAAGTGGGCAGCGTCACGCGCGTTCCGGTGCACAGTCGCGTTTTTCCCATCTTGTAATCTGGGAGGAACGATCGGAGCAAAAAAAATTTTTTTGTCAAGAATAAACGGCCCGTGGAAGTGGCTCCGGAAACATCATGAAGATTAATTAATTGCACGTGGAGCGCGTCGTGGAGAAAGGCTTGCGGACCCGATAATAGACATTTGGTGGAATAACAATTGATGCCCCTCGGCGGAGGCAAGTGATGCCTCACTCTGATTTATCGCTCAGTTGTAAAATATCTCATGGATGACAGGAGCGCCGATCGTCAGGCGGAAGTTACTCAATACAAAATGCCTCCACTTCTTACCCGCCTCCCACACCTACGAGACTCGAGAAGCAACTCATGATCGCACCGGTATCTTGACCATCTGCCTGAACCTATCGTGCTGCTATGGCCCGAGTCTCCGGACCGTCTCCCGGCAGCTTCCAAGCCTCCGAGCTTCCGACTTTGCCGAGCCCGAATGCGGGCCATCGCAATGCCCATCTCGATCTGTCGGCTGCACACCTAGGGATGGAATAAACGCTGATCTCAAGGAGGTATCAGACGCAGAAGACTCACCGATCCTCGGGGGAGGCTATGTCTAGAATAACTGCTGAACAGTAGGATAATCGACAGGAATCATACCCTGACGGTTTGGGCTTTCCATGGAGGATCCCCTTTCGAGACTTATCAATGCGTACGAACCTCATCGCCGATCAGGAAGGGAAGAATATAAAAATAAAAAAATTACACGAGTATCCTCCGCTTCGGACGCGGAGTGCAGATCGAGCGGTCCCCGATATGGTCTCCTGCGGCTCACCGCCCCAGATCAATCCTCCCGTGATCTTATTCGAGGAAAGAATCTGAATGAGATCCGGGAGCACACTCCCCAGCTTCTTATCCGTGAACGTTTTCGATGTGCTCTCCTGTAGGATCGAATAGATGTGGGGGAGCAGCCTAGCGCTACCGATAGTCTGGACATTACGGTGTTGGGCACATTCCGCTCAAGACTAACTAGGAAGGATGTCAGGCTTCAGCCAGGAGACGAGACGTGAAGTCGCCGAATGATATCTCCTCGATGACTGGAGGAGGTTCCAAACTGATGTTCGCTGATCAGACGCGACGAGCGCAGATGCCATGGCTCGTGCCACACAGACCACGAACCTCTTCCTTGGTCGGAAGAAGAGCGACACGAAAGCAGTGCAAAAGTGCCTCTTGATCTGGAGCGGGAAACGAATCCGTTCTCCTGGTTCCCGGAAATCCCGATTCCGGAGCGAGCGCCTCCACTTTCGATTTCGAGTCTGTCGGTTCACATCCATCGGGCTTGTTTCACGTTGCCGGTAGGCTTCATTGAGTCACAGGTCACAGCCCTCGGAAAGGCCCATATTACCCCGAACATGATAATCCGCTTCATTATGTAATCAGATAAGCTAAGCCCTAAACCACTTACTGGCTAAAGATTGTTTCAATTCTGTTCTTTCGCTCGCAGACAAGTCCCTATCGAGCCCTTCGATGGATATCTCAGTCGAGCATTCACTGTGAAACTCAGCATGCCGTGTGATGTTAATTAATTATTAACGGAGGGAAGACTGAGCCCCTTAGTGAGTCATAATCCTCAGTCACGCTATGAACTGCAGTAAGATTGTGCTTTAGTCCTCTTCCCACCGAATCATCTTCCCGTGAAAGGATGACTCGATCTCTCGCTGAATTCGTTTGGGCGTTCGAAGCGAATTTCCCGAAATGCTTGGAATAGCAGGCGTGCGCAAGAGATACCTGAAGTTCTCGCGATTCGGCCATACGGCCGAATCGGCCATGCGGATACAACACGAGCTCTGTGGGTTTGGCGATAAGCTTAACCTTCCGTGATCCCGAGGGAGAGAGAAAGAGTCTCGAAGGAATGTGCCGTCATTGAAGATCGTTATTGCGATTCAGAAGAAGCTTGTATCCGTAAAACAAGCAGAATGACCGTTCCCTGTGCGTATCAATATCAATAGGTGATCCTGCTCTGGAATCACTAAGCGGAGTCACTTTCTCCCTCACGATCCCAGCTCTGTCCAACACTTTTGATGCTGTCCCTGCCTATCCCGAGCCACTTCTCGGAAGCGTCAACGAACCCATCGAAAAGAATTCTTGGAGAGCCAAAATCTCCGGGAGAGAATGGCCGAGAGCCCCGATAATAATTTGCTTTGCTACCCGTGGCGGTTCATACGATTTTATCTCGAGCAGTGCGCGGATCGCTTCGCGGACGGGTGGACTTCACGGATCGTGGCGTACGAGGATCACGTAGTCCTCAAATGGGGGATGGTCGGTCTCCCAGTTCCGTACATCCCTCGAGTACGTCTGACTCGCTTCGGCTGTGAAGACCACACCCTTCTAGATGATGATTAACCGAAGCTAATTGCAGCAGACGTGCAGCCGGCACAAACCGGCCACTCTGAGCACCGATCCAACAGCCGCTTGGGTAAACGCATGGACAGTATGCCTAGAGTATCCATGGGTGATTTAAAGAGCTTTCCACGCGATCATGAAAGCCTCCGCCCGTTGTAGTTTTCGGGATGGCAGAGCTGAAAGGGGACAAAAAAGGCCGGATCACTGTCAAGGCGATCCGAGCCTCCGCGGAACGACGCGGGACATGAGCCCGAGGGTGGCTCATCCGATGGTTCCAATATCCTTGACCGGAGAAGCGACCTACTGGTCGATCTCTGAGAAGGGACACTGGGAGCTCGCGAACTTCTCGATTTTGAGCATAACACGAGTATGCTCTGCTTTCTCGAGCCTGGTCTCTACCTCTATCTGAAACTTTTGAGTATGCTTTTCGGACGAGGGAGTCCGATTCGGGAAGACCGCTGATCGAGTCGGTCTCTGGGGAGGTGATGTTCATCGGTGCCGTAGAGGTCGGTCGCAGCCCCGAGCATCGCGGGGTATTCCGAACTTGCCAGCAAAATCAGAACTCAAGGATACTCTTGCAGACACCGATTTTGGAGGGGGCACTCAGGTCCTTGAATCCATTTTCGGAGCTACGGAAGCCAGTCACCGGAAGCCACCAGTAGATGCAGAAAAGGACAGCCTCCGGAAAGTTCCAGAACAGCGATGAGACATCTTACCCACGAGGCGTACTATTTGAGGGAAAAAAGGAAAAATTTTCGACGATAGGAGGAGCCGTTCTGTGGCCAGATCCGATGATGTTTGTAACGCCGATGGAGGGCGGAATGCGCTCATGTTTCGCGCGGAAGAAGTCTCCGGGAGCAGCGGCTTGGATGTATTTTCAGGCAGCGATCGCTTTGAGAGATGTCTCTCGATCCAATATGCATCCGCTCAGGCAATTCATTCACAATGGACTCACCTGAGCGTTCGGTACGGACCAATCACGCGGCCAGCGTGTCTGTCCGGGGGTCCGGGGGCGGCAACGTCGCCGCGCGTGACCGGTGCCTTATGAAGAATGTATCGGAGCCTCGCATTCCAGATCATGCATTTACAGCAGAGAGACACCTGCCCCGGAGCAATGCGAATTCACAACTCATTGTCATGAGCGGAGTGAAAGGAACAATACCGCGAGAAAAAATCGTTTTCGAATACACGAACTGTAACAGTCCTTAAGAGGGGAGCTGATTCAACCGAACGCTACGGCTCAAGATGGAAAACTTCAGGAAGATTCAAATGCCGTGATGCTCCGGGGAAGACTGAGCTCAAACTTCAAATGCAGCGTGTAACTTGCATGTCTGAAACGGTTCTGCTCCAATGGATGCCGAAAATGACCTGGCGTCCGATGTCGGCGTCGACGTTTCCACACCGCAATTCCGTACGACGAAGATCCGATGACGACTACTCGACTGGGGGGAACTCGCTTCGCCGCAGCTTCGGTGATTGCGACCACGACCAGGACACCAGCGGCCCGGAGAGCATGCTCAAGTCATCTGCTGCTCTGTCGGAATGAGAGATCCCGAGAGCACTTCACAGATATGTAGATGCGCGCCTTGGAAACCGCCAAACATAGAGCCATAGCAACGGGGCGTTCGGTGTGATGGGGGCTCTCGAAGCACCGGAGCTGGAAACCTGAACGTGACCGCACTCACTCTCTTCATTATGATATTGTCCGATGCAGACAACTGGACAACGATCTCTGAAACAGCTGAACACGGTCTCCCAATGGCCATATTTAATGTATTTTGTACAGTGAAATTTCGATTGCGGAGCAACGCAGAAGATCGGGAGCCCGGGGGATGGGGCTGCTCGAGAAGATGAATTCCATCATTAGTTTAGCAGAGGAAATGTGCGGTCGAATTCGGGCTCCATACTCGTCCCATTAAGTCTTCACGGCCTCTCACATTCCCAGATTGATCATAGGAATCAAATCCCCGTTAGGCTCCGAGCGGACTCAAGGGGCTCACGTTGAATCGTGGCAAGTCAAGCCGGCCCCTTGCCTGAGGCTGGCTTTCAAAGTTTTTTGCATCGAGCGATTAGATAATTAGGAAGATGGTTCCGCGCCTGTTTGACAAATCGTGCCCCCTTCTAATAAGAGATTCTGGGGGCACTTTCGAGGAGATATTAGAAGATCGCCTACGAACCCGCTGCTGGAATGATGTTACCCACAGCTTGGTATCAGCGATCTAAAAAGCATGATAATTGATGTGATCATATTCAAGACTCGATTTTGCGGAGCACGGACACGATATGATTCACACGCAGAGAAATGGTTCCAATATCCGTCATGGGGACGATTTCCTCATCCTGTACTCGGGGGAGGAAAGCGTTTGACGAAAAGCGAACTTTCCCACGCCTTGGAATGCCACTCGAGTTGGTGGAATGTCATGTACCTACACCACGATCGGGCGAGAAGTATTTGAGAAGCTGGCTCGCGGCAGAATGCGTGTGCCAGGGACCGGTGCCGATCAGACGGCGGGGCTCATGAAATCCCATGGAACAGGCAACCGACTTTAAGCTACTGCGTAGGCGCTCGAGGCCACGCGGGCGCCACATCTATCCGTCCCGAAATCAGAAGCAGGATTGAGTGCGGCTTGGAACTCGTGCGCTCTGGCCGAGTGGGTAGTTGGAGGCTCGAACACTGAATGTATTCGATGCGCAGGTCCATTCAGCCAAGGAGTTCGGTGTTGCTTTGCTTCCGCGGAGCGCTTCATTCGACAATGCGATGCACCTCAGCCAGATTCCAAGGGAGAAGCATCCTGTCCCGGGTTTACTTCTTTTCGTCACTGCTCCGTATCGAAAATATGTTTTTGAAACGGAAATATGTTGCAGAGGGTGATTAACTTCACTCATCGGCTCCACAAAATTATTCAGAACGAAAATTAGAGAGAGTTCTCAACAATCCAGAGTCCAGCGAAGTCTTTGTGCCGCCACGAATCTCGCGGCACGAAGCTGTAAGAAATGTTCGACGTGAGCATCCGACGTGAAGTCTCCACGTCGGACCCGACTTACGAAGCTCGTATGGCACTGGCGGTCCCGTTCGAACTCAATTTCAGTCATCCTGATCGCCAAAATGATGCTGATCAGTTCTCTTTTGTTGATCTCTCTCCCGGCCGTGACACCGACTCTTAGCCCAGCAGGCGAAGCTTCTGACGAGAGGTGATCTCGCAGTGATCGCTTTGTTTCTCTTACGAATCATCGAAATTCGAGATCCAGATTGTGTTCCCGGAGGGGAGCTCGACCGCTGAGAACAGAAAACTTCTCCTTCCAGGACCCTTTTCTATGGCCCCGCATCAGAGCATCTGAGTCAGTGGGTTTCGTACCTGCGACTTAAAGCAGTCGTTAAAGAGAAAGCTTACGATTGTAAACGAATCCACTATTGCACAAAAGGGGCTATCGAGTCCCTGCTGTTCCCGTCGCATCCAGTCCTCGATGATCTCATGAGGTATGTGTCTCTTGATCACGAAAATTGTATGAGACGGTTTTTTTTCGGAGTCCTGATCAGAGGCTTTGCGTTGAGACTCCAATCATGACCCGGGAAACTGTTTTCCGATAGCGCGCCGAGAGAGGTCGGACATAATTCCATTATCGAAACTCCTCTGATTTCAATGTGTTTCGAGAGATCATCGTTCATTCCTCGGCGATCCGATATTGCAGATTCCTGTCGAAGAACCATCAGGGTATCCTCGGGGCTATGGCCAACGGTTTCTTGCGCAAGGACTGCGAGAAGCTCTACCCCAAGTGCTCGATGAAAATTCGCATCAAAACCAGCAAGATACCGTGCGAGTCGGGGGAGGCCTGTTTCAGAATTAGTCACTTCGGGTTGGACACGAGCTCGGACGAGGAAACTGATCCACACAAGTTGAAACAGGGGACGCTCGATGCGAAAGTCGCTGAGGTTCCGAACAACACGATCGAGTCCGCCGAATCGAACTCCTGATGTTCAATATGATAATCACGCTCTCAAAGCCCTCTTCCCAGGAGCGCGACTAAGTTAGGGCTCCCCCATAATGACAAATACCTATAGCGTGGAAGCGAGACGGTTTCCACAATAAATTACCGGAGTGAAAAGGTGCTCTTGAACATGTAAATGAAGCTTCCGCTATGGTCGGCGCAATGCGGATGGAGATCTACAACCGAATGAATTACTCGCTTCCGAAACACGTAATCGGTTTTGTTTCAATATTTTATTCAAATGGCTATTTACACATCAGCATATATTTACAATATGCACCAGAATTTCAGCCATCGATAGAAATTTTCCGAATTAGAAATCTCTCCCTAATGATCTTCTCATTTATCTTCTACCATAATCGCTCAAAGTGTGAAGTATTGTCTTCTTACGATAATTCTGACTATTGAATTTTTCGCATTCACCCATGCTCCACGTGCTTTTCATCGTCATATTCCTTGCCGATTCCCCTTCGAAGACATTGTCAACAGAAGGAACTTCCGTGAAGTATAGTTTAGTATAACCGAGACTACCCGACTCAGAATCTGCGAATTCCCTTTCCTGATCCAGAGGAGTAACGAAAAGCTGCCCGCGTTCTGAGTCCACGTTAACTGGAATCCGATGTCCGAACGACGTCAAGTCCGAAAACTTATGTAATTTGCTGCTACAAGTCACTTCAGGGAGAGGAATAGGGGGGAGTCCAACAAGGGAAACGCTCTTCTCACTGGAATCTTGAGCGTCTCTCGATCATCCTGACTTCCTTGAGTCTGTTTTTTCTCTAAATATACTTTCCATGGGGGAGACCCCTTCTAGCCATGTCGTCAGCAACCGGGGAAGTGATAAATGTACCAATGCATAGAAGATCCAATAGCTCAATCGGGAGACATCGCGAGCGAACGGGACGGTGAGCAAAAGAACGCCCCGTCGGAAAATAAGGAGCAGGTACGCAGCCAGTCGCTCACCTACGGTAACCCACTTTAAACCGCCGATTTGAGAATATTTTGCCTAGATCAAAGAATTAGAGTTCGCTCTTCTCCTTGCTGTTGGGAGAAGCTCGTTTCGGAGCCTCTGTTGGTTTGGGAGTCGTCACGGGCTTCTGTGGGGCAGCTTTCTGAGTTGATGGTGCCTGAGTCGGTTTTGGAGTTGGTGCTCGTGTGGGTGCTTGGGTGGGAACCCGTACGGGAGCCTGAGTCGGTGCTGCGGTGGGAGGTTTGGTAGATGCTTGGGCGGGCTTGGGTGCCGCTGTGGGACCGGCTTTGGGCGTTGCGGGTTTGGGTGCAGCAGTCGGTGCCGATTGCTTGCCGGACTGGAATTCCTCGATTTTCTTGAGCGCGAGTTTGTAGTAGATTTCGACCTGCTTTTGCGCTACAGCGAAGTATTTCATCGACAGCTCCTTGAGATCACCGGCTTTCTCCACGGCCAATTTCGTGTATCTCTGTAATTACATGAGGACAATGGACTACATAAGCCCGACAAAGTTCCAAGGAGACCACGCCAGCGTCATGAGCTGGAGTTTCGCGGCATTTCATGCGGAGATTGAGATTATTCCCCTCCGTTTAGGGAAGGCTTTTGAGAGGAGTCGAATTTACCTTGGTGTACAGTTGAATGGTTGGGAGGTACTCCTTTTCGAATTGAGCATAGTAAACCTTGGTATGTTGGTCAACGATGGCATAATATTTTCGAGCTTGTTCCGATCCAACATGATACGATTCCACGGAGAAGTCCACGAATTCATTGACGGTCGGAACCCGCTGCTTGACATGATAGGTGTACCCAGTGAACGTTGTCACGTACAAGAAAGCCGAAATCGCAGTCAAGAAGATCAGCTTGCGGATTAAGCTGAAGATGCTGCTGCAACCTGCGAATGAGGATCCAGCAGAATGTCAGTGACAGCTTGAGCTCACAAGGAGCTCATCGGAAGCTTTCGCAGATCAGAGTAATCGGGGTGGATTTTTGGATGAGAGGCGGTAGGAATCGGTCTTCGATAAGCACCGATTCATTTGGCTTGCCTATGTTCCGCTATACTCTCTGCGTCTGCCGTTAAATCTAGGCTCCTACTCGCTGCAACTCAGCTACAGTCAAAGGCCGCACTGCTGTTATGGGATCCCGAGTAAGAGTCTCGGATTCTGCTCCAATGAGAGAATTCAGAGGGAATCGAGATCGTCAGATTGAGACTGGGCGAATACAGCGGCCACGAAACTTTTTCATAAAGCCTACTCACATCCTCTCGAGGGTTTGTCTTTCATCTGCTTGGGGTTCTGCTGACCTCCTTTTTTCTGTGACTGAGCTTGTGCTTGTTGGCTCTTTCCTCCCTTACCCATTTCGAATCGTCTCGAGATGTATTCGTTTTCTGACCTGGAAGTTCAAATGATTGATCAGCGAAATTCTGCAAGTTGTGGTAAATGACCGAAATACTGGTCAAATCACTCAGGGGACAGTGCTCCTTCCATGAGCCTGTATATGAATGTTTTTTCCTTTCGTAAGTCTATCTACGAATCAATTCCAGATCAGCGCCCGGGTCGCGCATCTACAGCTTTCTCAACAATCTGGGATTCCGCCGCGCTGCTCAAACTTTATCGATGGCCAGCGAATGTGATTTGAGCACAGATGTTAGATCGTCGGATTTCCGGATCTGTGACGAACTTGTTGGGGAACTCGGCAGATGGTCCTGTTGACACGCTGGAATCCAGTGCGAGAAAACATTCTGTCCTAAAATGGGTATCGCCTAATCCGGGATCTGGGGAGCTATCGGGTACTCTGAGTACGAATCTTCGAAATGACCCATTCGTGGAGAAGAGAATCCGGTAGATGGCGTCGGCAACGAGGAAAACTACTTAACGAACGCTCGCTGTGCAGTTCGGTCTTGGAATGTGGCTTCACGATTCTACTCGCGGATTAGCGATGCGCGGTGAAGCTCCTCGCTCGCGTTAGAAAGTTCAATGGTCGCTCGCCCCAAAATACAGCGCTCGCTAGAGTCCTTCTCGGAGCGCTCTAGAGTCGAGATATCCGTCGACACTTTCGAATCTCATGCTTGCCGAAGCCTTGATACCAGTGCTCTGCGTTAATAGTCATCCGCCTCCGTCACCTACTTGGTTTAGGATAAGGAGATGCATGGTCCTAGTAGCGAGCCCTCTTCTTAAACAGTGTTTAAGAAGACCCTGGTGTCTACTCGGGCAAAAAGCGGATATAAATACCACCTGTGTCGGCGAGCACGCAGTACGAGACAGACAAAACAGTCGGAATAAAGCATCACGAATCACGAGACAGTTCCTAATTCAATCGACCCCACGAGCGTCTATGCTTCCCGTGAAAAACGGATGCGACGCTCATACGCGATCGATACTATTGGAAATCATTACTTGAGCCGAGAAGGAGGAGCGGCATGAGAAACCGGCGGAGGATCCGATCTCAGTTCTGCAAAACATCGCATCACAACGAGGAAGTGACCGGTAGTGGTATGGCCACATACAAGCTGAATTATCCTGAGCTCGGCCATCAATTGTGTCCGAGGATGTTCCCGGACGTTTTGGAGACCTCTTCTACTCAGATATAATCCTTCAATCGCTCATTCCGTTGAGAATATGCTCCGTGATCATGTGTCGCTCCGACAGTGAACTGCGGGTTCAGCATTCGCCAGGCGAGCCACGCAACCGACCGAAGATAAGAGAGCCCATGATGTTGCCCTGTACACGGTGTTCAAGAAAAAACGGCACCGACCAGGTTATCCCGCGACCTAGGACCGAAGCCGAGCGGAGACCGCGTCGGGAACTCGAATGATTGATCGAACCAGCGCTTGGGAACCTGAGAGATGTCTCGCAATCGAGACCCACAGGAAGATCGGGATGAAAAAGGGCCCGGTGTCGCCGTGACGTGTACAAGCTTTTGACGTTTCGCCGGCGAGCAGCGCGGACAAGAGTCGGTGGATTTGAATCGGTAAGCTTCATCCCAATCGAGTTATAACTCAGCATCGAGTATACTCACCACAAACTCGTAGCGAGCAGATATTTTGCCGCAGAACTGGCTCAGAGATCCTTCGCTGGATGGCTTGTCAACTCTCAATACACAGCGACCAACGAACATGGCGGGAGAGAGAGGTGTTGGGCGGGAAATTCAAGTTGCGAAACCGCCATATTCGAAATCCTCACAAGTGCAAGCCAATAGATGGTGCATATAATTGAGCACTTCGTCTCGCGTTCATGAGCGTCCATCCATCGCTCTTCGGTTGATCCTGTGCCATTGTCACCACCGAGATCCTTGCTCAAGCCTAGGGGAACGGGAGCTTCCATTTTTCTGCGTTCCGATGATCAGCGACCGGCGAAGAATGCTTCCCGGTCTCCCTCGCCGTTAGGTTCCTTATGAAACCACGAATCTTTGGGCAACGGCTCTCTTCGTCTGTCACCAAGCCCGAGAAGGCCGGGCTGTCTTCATCTTCTATCGAAAATTAATATGAATATCTGAGCAAATTTCTGTTTCAAGGCCGGAGTTCCCTCTACGGAAGTTTCCAAGAAGGAAGGACTCGAGAAGGCTCTCGCAGGTGTTTGCTCTCCCAGAATCTTGGGCAGCACTGATGGCGAGATTCCGCTGGCGGGTGACCATTCGGGGCCAATGTCATCCGATACTCTCTCTTCTGCCTGCTGTTCGGAGTCGTTACCGCGATCTCCCGGGAGCCATTAGCCTGAGCGGGATGCCTTGGATGGCGATCTTCCTCCTCCGTAGGGGGAAGACCAGATCCTGGAGTTTTGCCCTCTCAGCTATCAGCGACATTTGGGTGAGACTGCGGGATTCCTTTTGCGTCGTGCTCCGAAGCCGTCATCGGCTTGCGAAGCTCGACTAAGATTACCTAATTAAGCAAAGTCTGAAGGCAGAGGTCGGAACAGTTTTCTTCTCTCATAATTACTTATGTTAACAAGCGAATCGATGCCAGCTTGGTGTTCATCGTGCAAGGAGCGGGAAACCGGTGGGTCACCATCGGTGTATGCCGCTTCTCCACCTTCGGCATCCTCTGCGCCCGCATCCGCAACGGGAGGAACCCCCCTGAGCGACAGAGCAATACCCCCATCAAGAAAATGTCCTGGAATGTAGCGCTTTCGTATTGTTCAATCACGTGAAGACTTCATTTCTGACTTCCGTCATAGAAATGGAGTCTCGGAAGAGCAACGTTGAAGTTCTCAGAGGGCGAATCCCATCCCTAAATCGAGCTTAGAGGCGGTAAAACACAATTGTGAATCCAGCATGATGGAACTGAGAATGGAATAGGTCCCATAGAGGGACTCCACACGAGCTAACGCCGTGCGTCAGCAAATATGCTGGCGAACCATCCTGTCGGGGAGGGAGCCTTCGGAATCTCAGATGATTACCGTTTCACGGGGTCTCGCTGACGAGATTCGGAGCTTATGGGGATCGATTGACTAGGTTGCGAGAACGAATTCTCCTCAAGTTTCACGAAGTGAGAGATTTGAAAATAGCTAATGAATATGGCCTTATAGAGAGAATCGAGAAGCGAGAATCGGGAAGCCCCATCGGAGGCCGTTCTGCATCGCAGATTGGGAGCCGCGTAGGGAAGCAGCTGCGGCACGGCTCGATGTTCTTATGGGCTCAGGATCGAGTCGAGCCGTGGTGATACTTATATAAGCCAGCGAGAGCCGGGAATGATGGTTGAAGGATCGCTCCCTCTGTTTGGAGGGGCTTGGCTTCTTATGATGATAGAGCTGGATGCTCGATTGAATTCGTAGGACTCCTCAAAGGCCCCGGAGTTGACGGATAATTCCCATGGATTGAGATCAAGAATTATTAACGCTCGCGCTCGCCTCAAACCTCAGTCGCTCAGATTCTTCCAGGGACGGTATTTGGGGATCTTAGTGCCTCGCAAGAATGGGATCGGGCTCGAGCGGCCCATCGCTGACCACAATCGTTCTCCTCAGACCGGCAAAGCCGCACAGACGGCGCGGCGCCAGCGTATTTACCTACTTGACATATGCTACAACATCTCAAGTCCCCGACCGGCTCCCACGTCAGCGATCGCGCAAACTACTTAGTCCGTGGAAGATTTTCCCCGATTTCCGGCTGAGCATTGGAGCGAGCGGGACGCCACAAAGAGTCGATCGGACTGTCAACATTGCGTCAGCTCACACAACGAGCTGCGGAGGCAGGATGTCGAGACGCGGAGGTGTGCATCAATGTTTGCGACGGTAGTGTCATTTCTCGGGGGTTGAAAAGTGGTCTGAATGTCCGATTTTCTGTAGTATTGTGGAATACCAAAAATATTCTTCCCGGGCTACGGCGTACCGAGACCGCCCAGAGTCTCTGTAAGAATGATTCCGAAACTCGCGCGAGGCTCTGAAAGGGCGGCGGAGTTTCGAACGTGAGTTTTCAGAGAAGACCTCTCCTGCTCACCATGATCTGCTTCGGATTGGGAATTTTCTCATCTTCGAGCTGTGATCCAGAGACTGAATGATCTCACTCGAGGGTTGTCCTCGGATCTCCTTCGAACGGCATCAGATCGAGATGCGAGCCTCGCGAATCCTCTGACGAAACGGCGATACGACGGCAAGATTCGAGAGGCATTCTTTAATGTCATGGGCGCTAGCTCTAATTGTAAGTCCAGGAAGACAAGTTTGGAAAACTGAATCTCGAAAAAGGAGACTTCATCAGCGGTCATTCACAGGCATAACCGAATCCCGGTGAAGAACTCGTGAATCTCTCTCGATTGTATCGAGAGAGATTCTCGCTAGTCGCACGTTAAAACATTTGAATGGAAGCACACGGACGTTAGTGAGCGAGTGGTGAGAACGAGCATTTCCAGAGGAGCGTGAGAAATACGGATCTTATGGAAACCGCCGTCCCCGTCATAACAACGCCGCGAGCAGATAAAACATTTGACCTCTTCGCTCATCGAATATCCGAACAATCAGATCCGCGGAATCGTTATGATCGAAGGCAATTAGTTCTGCTCTTTGCTCACAACTCACAACCCGACCGTGGATTATCTCGGACGGTAGCTTGCGGGATCTTCTGAGACGTTGCGCGATCGCCTCATCGATGGGAGCGTATTTCGCCATCGCACAGCGTGGCCCTCCGTCCATCCCACCTTGCCGATACTCTCCGAATGTGCGACCAGACTTTTCGGATGCACCATCTCCCCCTCCGGGCTCATTGGAACCCACTTGCTGACTCTCGGGAATTCCATGTCGCAGAGTCGTGTAACAATCATCGGAGTTATCTTGCGTCCTCGCTCTCGGGGTCTTCTAAGCTTCGATCATCTAAGGGCGTCGATCTCCTTCCGCCCGTGATGTACAAAGAAACACCTCTAATCGGACCACGCGCGATGCCGTTGAAATTCGCTCTGATAACTTAGTTGGTCCGACTACGGCTCCAGTTTACAATAATAGGCCTCTGAGGTGATTGGGGGGAAACGGTCCGATGAGTCATAAGTAGGGATGTAAATTTTTCGCGGGAAATATCCGCCGAATTCGCGGCCTTCATTGAAACTCTATAGGGAGTAGCCGGAAATTTCCGCGGATATTCGCGGAAAAATGGCGGTTCGCGAAAAATTTACATTCCTAGTCATAAGGTCCCGTCGTACGGTGGTCCCTCGAAGTCAGGACTCACTGTGAGTCGGATTCGCGTAATTTAAAGGACGGCGCGCGAACCAAGAGCCTCACTAACGGGCGGTTCTCCAATCTTCTTGCTTTCTACACCTTTGAGGGGTAGTATCGAGCTCCTTATGAATTTCTCACAATGAAAGACGTGCTTCCTCTCACCGGCTCCTCCTCGCCGATGGGCGGAGCGTTGAACCTACAGCCGGGTCTCTCTGTTGTTCTGCGATCAATTCGCTATCAGAGCTTGAAGATCGACGTCTGAAAGCTGGGACCTCCTTAAATTCCATACGGTCACCTACCGAATGTGGTGCGTGCAACTCTGAGGAGTTATACCTGTCTTGCGAACACGCTCCCGGAGAATAGCGTCTCCCATGATGATTCTCCAGTCACAGTTAACCGACAAGGTTGAGCAGCTGAGGCTAGGCAAAGAAACCAAGACGGATGTGGTTCTTGCCAACGAAGAATTGGACGTGCTAAAAGTTCTTCAACAGCTGCTCCCGATCCAGAACGACAGTCGGCAGAAGATGACGTCTCTAGAGATTCTACAGTGCGCCATAGACTACATCGCGGACTTGACTAATATCAACGAAGAAACCGAAGAGTTGTGATGAGTGCTCATGAAAATCATCTCAACGCTCACATGGCTGTCCCACGGGATGGACGCGGCTCCTTACCGACCAGGACTTGGTCAATCAAAGCGCTACAGTATGCGGAATATCCACAGAACACACGACAACGATACTCATAGAGACTTGTTTCAGAAGTTTATCCCGAGACTTCGACGATTCATTTTATTGTTAATAGTATTCCATTTTCGCTGATGACATGTTTTTGTTTCACGTTTGTGCAATAATGCGATATAAATAAAAATCTAAGCCAATCCCAGTTCAAAATTGACCCTTATCTGACTCCGAGGCCCGTGCGCGGCACGACGACTCTACGCTACCTATAGTAAAGACTCTTCGTTATCTCCAATTGTTTATTCTACTGAATCGTGCTCTCTTATATACCCTCACACCCCCGGACTTTTGATCCAATCCCTTCTGGGATTGAGCGTAAAATGGGAATCATTCGGACACTTCTTGGAAAACTTCAATCCAATGGGGCCGAGATTTTCGAAGGGGGACCCCACTCGGACTGTAGTGTAAGGTCATTCCGGCCTCCGATTTTCTTGACGCCCTACACCAGCACTCAATTTCTACGGTGCCAGACTGAGCGACTCGCAGCTTTGAGCAGTGCCTTGTCTCGGACAGAGACGGGATCCTTGTATTATTGAAGTTCTCCAACAACTCTCCATGAATGAATCTGCGTGACTCACAGATCTGTAGGCATAGATCCGGACGGTGACCCAGCCATTCTCCAAATCGACTGCGCCAGTAAAGACTCTTCGTTATCTCCAATTGTTTATTCTACTGAATCGTGCTCTCTTATATACCCTCACACCTATGCAGCTCTGGAACGCAAAAAGTTAACTCTGGACACCTTGCAGAAGGGTGCGCTCGTCGGAAATTATTCGGCTCCGACGCTTACGCGCGGATAGACTCTCGCTCTCGAGAGTCCTTCCGCACGTTGGGGTACTCTGGAGAACCCTCTTACGCCCTAAGAATAATACAGATACCAAATCAGCATGCGGCCAATCTTGATCAGTCGTGCTCGGAAATCGATCTCTCTGCTCAAGAAAGGCGAGCCAGAGTAGCCTCGCCAGACAAGTGAGCGCCCCAAAAAATTGTCTTTCGGAAGGAGTTTATCGAGTCGACCCCAGGTGGGTAGAAATGCCTGACCGCAGGCACGCGATTCCCAAGCTGGGCTCGTTGGTGAAATCTAGTCGGACCTCAGTGAGATCAATTAGAGCACAATTAGGGTGATCGGAAATGAGGCGAGCCGCGAGGCTTCCAGTCGCTCTCGGAGCCGAGGTCTGCATGAATCCCATATGATGACGCTGAAAACGACGTTTAGCTCGTTCGATTGCCGACCAGATCGGCGGGTGTTCGACTGGGTGTCCGAACGCCCACCACTGCATCGTGATGGCCGATGAAACAATAGAATCAATTTATTTGTTTTGTTCCATCATGATCCGAGACATCGTCACCTGTTCATTCTCGTTGATGTTGCGCATGTACTGCGGTTAGCTTCCTCTGCCATCGCTGCCTCCTGTTCCCCATAATTGTCTCTGTTGAGATTGCGCCCGTGGCTACATCGATTGCTGATTGTCGGTCGTACGCCGACATCCATAGAAGCCATCCCCCGGGGGATTCGATCACAGTATTTACTGCTCGTGAGCTGCTTTTGGATGGCATCGCTCCAACGGCAGCGTGACAGGCTTCTCGCTCATCAAACTAGAGTTCCTATTCTGAATCGAATAGCAGGGATTTTGGGTCGATTCAAGATCTTTCGGAGAAGTTCGAAATCCTCCCAATCCAAGACTGGTATAATACAACGAGCCTCCCGTTTCTGGGAAACAAAGAACGCTGTTCCGGGCGTGTGTTCCACACGACCGGAACCACGCGCTTGAGGGGCATCCAGTGCCCATTGCTACACTTGCTGCGAACGTCGTGATTTGATCCTCGGCTTTATGCATCATTGGAATGACGCTCGCTACAAAGAAGACTAGTCCGCATCTAGGAGATGAAAGAGGACAGGTGGCTCCGCGCGCACGACGTACCGACAGCTGGACAGCCAGCTGCTGACTGCCTGACTTCTTGCCTGACTGACTGCCCAGCTTACCAGCAGGCAGGCGGACGGACAGAAAGGCACGCAGTCAGGCAGGCCGAGAAAGAAATAGAGAGCCGCGTGTCTTAGCCGACAACGTTACCGGCACTGTTTGTAATGATATCGGCGAGCTACCCCCCTCAGAAAGCTCGTGCGGGTCTTGCAGTCGGAGAAATCTGTAAATTCACTCGGGAATTTCCCGAGTACAGAACCAACTCGCGACGGTGACGCATTCGGCAAGAAGATCCGTTGAGGTCAACCCCGCGTCGGCCGCGTCGTATCCAGCTCCGGGATTCTGGCAAACATTCGAGACATGCGGCGGGCTGGTGCGCGGATGCACCGGCGAAGTGGCGATGCACGCTCTGCGGCGGAGCTGTCGATGAGCAGCTGCTAATTCAGAATATGTGCGAGTTCAAATCGTGAGGCGATTCCCAATTGAGATATCCGTCGACTCATCGTAATCAGCTGGCGATCGACTACCTGGATTAGCGGCCATTCACTGTGGTCGATGATTTTTCATAGAGCCGATTTTTCCTCGGATTGCTTGAGCACCGACTCCGCTCAGTCGGGGCTGACCTTTTTCCGCGCTCCCTGGAGCGCTCATTCCAGGTGTTGGGCGGTTCGAAGTCGGCTTCAATTGGAAGAAGGTTCCGAGCGAGAGCCAAGAGTGATTTTGCTACGATTTCTTAGCTCTATGGATGAATTAGAAGGACACGACAGACGTCAGCCGAAGGGTTCGCGAACGGCCGCAGCTGAAGGGTTCGTTGATTTTGTTACTAACCAGAAGCAGCAAGTAATCCAGTTGGCTTCCGGCGGAGGTGGGCAGCTGCGGACCGATGCAAGCGATTCCCCAAGCGAACGTCTGGTGGCCCTCTGTGTGTTCACCATAAGGGGACCTGAAAGGGCCCAGATGGTGACCGTCTTCGCACGAACGTCGTTTTCAAACGAAGTTCCGTCTCGCTTGCACTGTATTGTTCTCGAGGTTGCTCCGCGGCCAATTCACGTGGCTGCGGCTGCTCTCGCTGAACTTACATAATCCAGCGTCTTTACGTGTAGGAGTGTTTTCTTCGTGTGCAAAAGCCTTCGATCCGTGAATAGTGTCTCGAGTCATAAATAGTCTTCGAGGCTCTGGAAAGACACGAAGAGTCGACGAAGACTCATGGAGCTCGAAACGAGAACTCCTGTTCCCATGCGGACCCAGCTGGCCGTCGAATTCCCAGGCCAACAACCGAATCCCAGTGCCGTCGAAGGCCGCTATTGTTCCTGGTCACTTGGCCATGTCTGTGGCAGTCATCTCCAGGTGTAGCGCACCTGAGCCGTCGTTTGCTTCTGTTACAATTAAGAGCAGAAGGGCAAGCAGACGGACGGACGAAGAATTCTCAAAAAGCCAGCAGTGCACTTCTCGACCGAGAGAAACAAAGAAAGGAAGTTACTCCTCTCTGTCTTTCTCCCTCGAGCAATCGGTGGGTGAAACTTACGCTGCGGTCACAGCTGTCGGGTCGAGAGTCGAGTTAATGTTATGATTCGGAATCGGATGAGCCTCGGCAGGAGCAGATATTCGATCTTCAAGCACCAGTAGGTCTGACGCGTAAATCCTCACGACTAGAGTCAACTCAGAGTCGATTTCGGAGCAATCGTACGGGTGTCCGGCGAGCTATCCCGCCGAAGCTCCTGTTGCCGCTGGAAAATGCTGACATTTTCGGAAGAAAAAGTTCCTCTCGGCGTCAATGCTTCTGCAGGAGATGAATTTTTTTTTCTCGGATGCTGAATAAATGTGAGCTTCGGTGCTGGTCACCCGGTCGAAACGAGAAGTTCTCAGGCCCACGTAGGTGAACAGGTGTATCCAGAAGAAAATTCTATGCCAGTCCACAGTGGCACGGACTGGTAGCGTTACATTACGTTGATCTTCCCAACGCGTAGTGGCTGAGAACGGATGGACAAGTCCGGATGCCAAACGCCTGATTCTCATCATGCACGAGAAAAAAACGAGCTGCTCAACTTCTGTTGTGCCATTTCCCGCGCGAAGTTCCGACGACACCGGAACTCATACCTTGCAGAATCGAACGCTCGCCAAAATTGCTCCGCACGGACCAAGAAAATTTATCCCGACTCGATGTTCTCGAACCTGCAGCCTTTAGACCACGGATTATGATGTCCTGTATGAGCATGGCTGCTTTCGAATACCGACAAGATTCAGAGTTTCCTGTCAGGCTCGAATCCATGGATGAGGGTATCCCTGCGATCAAGTCTCTGGTGATCGACGCAATGAGACAGATCATCATTAGAGCGTCGAGCGAAACCGAAACCCTACCATCAATCACAATCGCGAAAACTCGATTTTGACTCTGACGTATCCACCGGGCTTTGTTCAAATGGACCCGATAACTAACTCATTTAGTTCGGCTCCTCCATAGCCTAGCTCCCGAGTCGTCTGATCCGATGAGAGATAATTTGCTAACAAACTTTAGGAGATCTCTTTCTAGATACGTCAATGAGACCCGAAGATCTCAAATATTCAAATCGGGTATCTACGCTAAGCTGTTCGCGATAATGCCCAGATTCTAATTGTCCTGCAGGGGTTACTCGGAGATTCCCTTCGCGATGTGGGTGATTCCTCGAATAATTGCTGAAGATTTTTGTTTGAATACTGAAATACTTTGAAAGCCGTTTTCGCCATAAGATTTTGTCGAGATCTTAGCTCGCGAGCTTCATGCCTGAGATTGTCTATTTTTCCTTCCGTCATGTCATCAACGAGAAGCACTTCACGCTGTGGTCGAGGACTCGTGTCGTCTCGAGTCTAGACGATGGAATGTAGATGTATTCACTCCGATTGCTTAGTCAACTTTCTGATAGACTACCTGAGTGACTACTTGAGAGGGAGCGGTCTCCTCCGAGCGTTCGGTTACCTAGAGAGAGAGAGAGAGCCACTGACGAGCGACTCGAACGATAACCAGCCATTCGGGTGCACGAACAAATATATTCACAGGGAAATCGAACACCGACAGTCGTTCTCTAGTGAGCAGGCAGACTACAGGCCATTTGTCCGTGGAAAATCTTGGAGCGACTCCCAGGTTCGGTAGCTCGTCATGATTTCAACATCAATGCGACTCATGTTAACGCGACCTTAGCATGCGCGCAAACTGGTAAGGCCTCTCGTGTCGTATGTACATTGAAAGCAACTCGGCGAAGCAGTCCGTCACAGACACCTGTTCGTCTACTGAGATGTACCAGCCATCTAGGTACGAGAATGCCAAGTGTTCTTTGCTTTAAACAAAAGGGGCCAACAGAACGCTCATCGATATTTCAGGCTAACGAGCTCTCAATGTATGCACAAGGCATTTTTTCAATCACGGTCACGTATCTGGCGAATTCCTCCCCCGATGATACGCATCAGGATGCTTTCCGATGTCACTCCTCCGCTGGTTGTTGCTTGACTGGCCGAGGGAACAAGTCGAGCCCAAAGAGCAACGCAGAAGGGTTAAATCTGGTGAGCAACGGATAGTGTCCTGAGCTCGATCGCGACCGTTGAACAGGTCAAGTTCAAACGAGAACCGATGAAAAGGCACTGTGTCATCCGGCTCAGATCGATCGAGACCCAACACTTTCGCGTAATCTTCGGAACTAAGTTGAGGCTTAGTCGTTCTGACCAGCCATTTTTTCCACGTCAAAGCAGACCCGAGGCATCAATCCGCTCCTACCTCGATGCATTGACTGTCCTTCCCCCTCCTCCCTCCCCCGACCGCTCGAAGGATTCCTAGGTCCGCCCCTGCGTGGATCCGCAAAACTTGTTGTCCTGAGGAATTCTACAGCCATACGTCCACGACGCTTCCAGCTGAACAATTTCGGACTCTTCTTCGCCAGATTCTAGTACTCGAGTGGCCATTTTCGTCTCATCGATTACACGTGTGTCCCTGGAATCCAATAGACGCAATCAGTTTGTTATGTTTGGAGCTCCATTCCATCTTCTCGATCCCTCCTCCCTCGTTCCCAGGCCATTTGGAACGAGAGCTGAGCAGCGAGTTTGATTATTGTTACCGGCGACCGATGTCCTGGTCCTCCTCCTCGACTAGCTACATATGA
Organism: Galendromus occidentalis; assembly: GCF_000255335.2. NCBI lineage: Eukaryota > Metazoa > Arthropoda > Arachnida > Mesostigmata > Phytoseiidae > Galendromus > Galendromus occidentalis. The sequence goes on along the minus strand of NW_003804940.1, from coordinate 687,960 downwards.
AAAGACACATCTGTGGAACAGAACATTCCGCTCGTTCAAGCTGGAAGCAAGCGAGCCGCACGGCTAATTTTCTCTCATGACGCTGCCGTGGCTTTCCCCCAATACAGATTACATTTGGTGGACATGTGCGATCCAGATGGACATCTATATCTATATACGGCAGGCAAACGCTCACATTTCCTTCGCTCATCACCATGTCAAACATTTGCGTTCGAGAGCTAAAGCGCATCAACTGACCGAGGAAGAGGCGGCTCGCGAAACAATCGGTTAACACTCATTCTCAGTCAGCGGTCAAGCTGCCGCGACAGGCTCGCTAGGTGATACCTTAAGTCAAGTGAGGCGTGACCGAATGAGCGTGACTGCTGTCGTCAACTTCGTCGTAAGGGATTCGCGACCATTCTGTGTATGCCTCCGGAGCATTTCTCACCTTCATCCCCTTGATATTGTTCCAACTCCCGGAGTAGAACAGAATTATCTCTTCCCGGGAGCGAAGATAGAGCGGATCGTGTGGATCAGCAACGAAACTCTTCAGGCATTGATGTTCCGCGCATGGGAATCCTCTTCCCTCCCTCGAATCGATTGGAGCGCGATTGCCGTGCGTGGGAAGCTGCGTCGCTCCGAAGTTAGATTTCAGGCCGTTCCCCGTGACGTGGAGAAAATTACGTGAGTCGCTTCCATTCCGGCGTCATCCCGGCGGCTCTCGAACCTCGGGCTCCCCAGAGCCGTCTGACGATTCCGAAATAAGAGAACAACTTAGGGAACAAAGCGGCAATTCAAACAGTATCATCAAACAGCCCACATCATTAATCATCTTTTATCATATCTGTTAGTTTGGGCTGCTCATCGAGCGCCTTATCTCACAGTCGGTGGCAGCACACGAATCTTCAAGAAATCGGCACACACTTAGTGAGGCTGCCAATTCGATTATGTGGGTTGAAGTCACGTTACGCCAGACGCGGTAGCTGAGAGGAAGAAGATAAAAGGATACGGAGTTTCACCGAAGGAGAAGAGTGTAGATTCAGGCCGGTATCATGCGTTCGGTCGCTACGAAGCCTTTCGGGCCCGAAGGAGTACGGGTCAAAATCGAACCGTATTTTTCTTCCTAATGATTGTGAAGCGTTCATCGCTCGGTTTTTTTCGTTTAAGATTTTTTCCACCTGCAACACACTCGTAGATTTCCCGTGAGATTCTCCGCTCGTCGGAACCTCCGAAGAAATTGTTTCCGTAGAAACTTCCGACTTGTCGCGACTTTGATTCAAAGTCGGGCATCGACGAGAACTCTTTCGGCGCCGTGATTCACGGAACGCCCAAATACTACAGACAGGAAATGTCTAATTGAGCTCACAGTCGAATATCCGATTTCGAGTGAAGGATGCTGTCTGAGGTGTGAGCTTCACAGATCTGCGGCTGCCTCGGTGGCGTCAAGTGCTCCACCCACATTTCAGATCGAGTCTGCTTCTTTTCTGTCGTTTCTTTCGTCTTTGGTCGTACTTCGGCGTAGCGGTTATCTTCGATGAAGCCTCAAGAACAAAACCTTCGATTCCTCGAAATCCACTAGTCTTTACGGTCTGAGGCAAAGACTCGGAGTGTCTTCGAGTCGTAGAAAAGCGAGAACGAAAAAACTTCGACGCTCCGTGGCGGGGTCTTTGCGTGTCTGTACGCCGGCTCTGTTTTGTCTCCTTGCTCCGGCGCTGACGGTACGCGTTCGATGCTAAACTCAAGAATGCGTGGGCCCTTCCTTCCCGAAGAAGGTCACCTCGATGAGCGCCACCAGACAAATGCTGTAAAGTTTTCTAATCTAGTAGTTATTGCGGACCACTGAGCGCAGTGATAACGATCAACTTAGTCGAAGGAAAATAAAGAGACCGACTCGGCGACGAAACACCAAACTGGATCTACTGTTCAGCGTGAAGTCGGCACCACACTCGGTGAACAGACCTTCAGACGACCTTCGCAAACGCTCGTCCGCTGGGAGAGCCATCCCTACAGGGAAAAGCGGAGCTCACATCTTTCGAAAGTCGAGCCGCCCTCCATCATTCTGGCGGAAGAGTTGAGTTCACCCCGACAGCCTCCGTGAATGTGTGCAAGTAGGCACGATCGATCCTTGAGGGTGATCCACGGACCCCCGCTCAGTCTACGAACTCCCTCTCGATGGGGTCTCATTCGAGGAAAGGGAGACCAGTGAGGAATAAACCCAGGAACGGGTGATCCTGGATTATTTTCTCTTTCGCTTCGGTCAATATCTAGTTGTGACGCTGAAATGCCTGATCTTCGGGAGCCATCTGGAGGGTCCGAATCCAGAAATGCGTATATGAACAGGCCAGACCGCAGTAGAATATATGCAATCGACACTAGACCAGTGACCAAAAACCAGACGAAATTTCAAAGGAAGACACGCCAGAGCGGCCGCCGTGACTTAGTGTCTGGTGTTGTGGTAGCGCTGACCAGACTCACTCTTCGAACGTCCTTTGTAGCATCCTTGTGATCCTGGTGATCTTTTTTCTGGTCGGCCTTCCTGAGCGTGTATGGACAGAATGTCATTCGCACAGTTGTTGTCCGTCCCCAGTATCACGGAGTCGTCTGGCGGCTCTGGCATTTTTCTTTTAAGCTGCGTGATTGCCCCGAACCCACTGACGCTGCTTCCAATCTGAGGAAAGCCAGTTACGAGTCAAGAAGTTCTGTATCAGCGTCTCATCTCCACTCTCACAGACAAGTGACTGCGAATCGAAGCTCATGTCTGACATATAGTCGAGAGGATGACTCAGCTCCTCGAGCGCGGTCCTCCCGAAAAGAAAAAGCTTATAAGTCTCGATTACGGATTTCGGCCACTAAGGTACATTCCGGATCGATTCATTCGATCATATGTGAGCCATACGGATCAAATTCGTACGTCGGGTCGCGCACATCTGCGTGAGACGAGAGTCGCCTGGCTAAACTTCTGGAAATTAGCGCTCAAGCCGCTTCCTTCAAAGAGCTTCTCGTTGTTCATCGACGACGAGAGTGTACTCGAAACGAAACCCGAGGCGAAACACTTGTTAGAAACTCGTCAGCTTTCGTTTCTGTTTAGTGCGCGCTTGGCTCCGCTCTCGCCGCCCATCGACGGAATGGCGAATCCATCCCCCGAAAACATTGAGACAGCCTTCGACACCTTGCGGCGTCACAAAGTCACGAGGCTACTCCGGAGAGCAATAACACGCGAAAAAGAAATGAATCGGGCGGGAAAAATTAGCGAGGGAAGAGCAGGGAAGCGGATCAGAGAATCAAGAACAGAGAAGACAACTCAGCCGACTGAACAAACAGCAGAGCATCTGTTTTCGAATGGACAGAGGGAGGCGGGCAAGCACGCATGGAGATAGGAAGACAAAGATATCCATGAGTTTATATCAGTGGATGAGCGGCAGGAATGGGAAAATACGAGTCTCATCTGCTCGTCTGGGAGTCTGTGGTGTGTCATTGCTCACTGCGAAACGCTTCCCCTGGTGCCGCACCAAGTAGCGCTCTGAAACTCCCACTTGCTGTATTTCGAAATCTTGAAGGGAAACGCGAGATGCCGGAAGAAAAATCCCGCAACGACAAGCGCAGGGTCGAATCTATCGGACTCAGCACTCATTGTACGTGATTACGTGGATCTAAGCTGAGCCCAGAAACGTTCACGAGTTTCGCTCAAGAGGGCGCGATTCGAGCGACTACTAGCGGAGCTCCCGAGTCGGGCAGCTCGGATCTTCAAAGTTCGAATGCGCTGGGTGCTCAATCCGGGCGATGTATAATAATCAATTTTGGCAATAAAGACGAAACGCTATCTATTAACATGCACAGAAAAGCGGTAATGCTGAACCAGGATGTGGAGAGCCAGTGCGATGACGGTGCGACTGATTGGCTGACTGCTGCAGTAGATGGCAGATCACGACCGACTGCATTTAGAGGAATAGAAAAAAATCCACTGAAGCTCGGTGAGTTTATTAATGGCCAGCTTTCTCTCGTCACTGAGCGAAAACGTGATTGAGCTTCTCCGTTGGATGCCCTCGCCGCGAAAACGTCGACTTCTAACATCTAACGGAGACTTCGGAGCGCCTCACCGCACGTGACACGACGGCGATTCACAAGAAGCAAGCATCACGGGCGTCGGCGAGGAGCCAGCCGAGAATTACTCTGCTCAATGGATTTATGCCATGACTTGTCGACGACGGCCCTCACGATTGGAGATAGTCCCCTCTCGTTCTTCCTTCGTTCCTTCCATCGAGAATCAAGAGGGAGATCTTCTCGAGATCATCCACTCCCGCGAGATCAAATCGCGAATAAAACATTGACATCCGTATCAACATTCTATTCGACTCAGAGACGATGTGCCCGAGTTCCTTCTTGGGTGATTGATACTCTATCGTTAGTGTTTTCCCCAATTTGGTACACGAAAAGTAAACTCGATGGGGACGACGTTCGCATGAATGTTTGTTCAGCGCTACTGGGAACCCCTGTGGGATTGCCGCATCTTGGACCGTGTTCGTTCCGGAACTTCTTCGGCTCGTTTTCTGTCCTCACTTGTTCCAGATGTAGGACACAAAGAATGCACATGTGCTTTTCATGCCATAAAAGCAAGTTATGCGGCTGTGTCCATGTGGTGGCTCGGAGTGGGATGCTTGGTTTTCGATCTCTGGAAGCTCCACCAACCGTCGAAAACTTTGCCGCCCGCCTGCCCCCGGGGCTCCCAGATGGTCGCTGCAGAACGCAGTTCTCAAGATGTGTTGTCATAGAGTTTGAGCCGCCCCGATTCATTACATCTTGTGCAGCATAGCGCTTAGAAATCCCGAGATGCTCCGAGATGGATTTTCCCGTTTACCGAAACGTGATTCTTCTCGTTCGATTGTGTTCCTCTCACCAGACAATCGTTACCCCACTACGATTGCTCCTCGATCGAAACGGAGCAGCTCGATTTCATGATGTGTTGATTCCCGCGAATCACGGATGACGTCTTTCGAGCTACTCATTGACGCTCAATCGATTATCATTTCATCAAAGATGGAGCAGGTTATCATGTTTCATTAAGCATACGTAGAATTGAGGAGCCAAACGTCCGAGCAGAATGTACATCGCGTTGGGACGAGGGCAAGGTCAGATTATTTCTTTCCCTGCAATCACAGGGAGAACCTATTCGAGACTCGAGACGCAACAGGAATCCGTGAATTATCGCGCGCCGTAGTCATGGCCACTCCCTTGCAGAATATATTTCATAATAATCCTGGAGGAATTCAGTGAATCGGAGCCCGAACCCAGAGTCTCAGAGGGCCCTTCCAGCTTAGGTGATTATCTTTATCCTCGGTTAACATTCAAACGCCGATACTTACGTATGGGATCCATCTGATCTCGACTTCTTTTTGAATATTGATCTGGTCGATGTCTTGTTCGATTCATTGCTCTGTTTATTGGCTTAGCTGCGAAGTGAGCGGATAGATTCTTCGCGTACTTTCCACAGATGACCCTCGTGCTCGCATGGAGCCCAGTCTCATTCGTAGAATCGGAAGGAAAGAGGCGAATTAGTATCGGAATTAGCTGTAACACAGGTGGGCTCCAACTCGTTGTTGTCGCTGGCCTTGTTCTCATCGCTATACCATTCGTCAGATAGCCTCAGTGAGCATGTTTGAATGTGTTTAGGTGACTGACTGGCGACTGATTCGGCGGCGGGTTGTAGCTTGGATTCGCCGCTGCTTAAACTACTGCTGCTGCGCGGTCCGCCGCCGCTTGTTCGATTGAATGTGAGCGGACGAATACGGGAGAGCAGCACCCCTGAGTTGCTTGCAGGTGTGGGCGCAGACAGCCGGCGCCATGATTCGGAAGAAGTCCACTCAGATATTTGCTTTGTAGGGTAGTCGAGAAAGATCTCAGCATAAAACCTCAAGAGCCGAGGAGTGGCTCCGCTAGTCTCTTTCTCGTCCTCATCTCGGTTGTCGTCATCATCAACGTCGTTTCGACAGAAAAGCGAACTGTTCCACTTTCAAAGGCAGCACGGAATGTTCACGATTGCGAGAAACTCCTTCAGGAATTCTCGCCTTCAAAACGAAGCGGGAGCTGCACAGGAATATCGATCCGGAAAAGTCTGCTCTCTGAACTTCTGCAGAGTGCGGAAGGGAACCCTCATGGTTCGGATACAAGAAAGGGGAAGGGAATGCATTTGATGATCCTTCCTCGACTCCGGTGCCAAGTCGCTAGTAACGAGAAAGAGCAATGAAGTACGTGTTGATCCGTGGGACAGCCAATGCTCCAAAATGGACCACGGCTGGTTATTGCGAAGTCCCCGAGTTGAGAAAAAAACTGAACTTCTCCCCTAAGGAAATGGCACCTCTCGCAATGAAAGCGTCATCGAACGGGCTCATCACTCTGGAGTGAGAACTGTCTCTTACGATGGCTGATGCACGTTTCCACGAAGCTCTGGACGCGCTAATTACTCGACGACTTGTTGGCTTCCGCTAATGCTGTCAAGCCGCCGTCGACATCGCTCTGCTACCAAGAGATCCTCGTATCGGTTGAGCCTCTACTCTAAACTCTAAGCATACACTCCCGGAGATCCGGACGATCCCGCTTTGAACTCGCAACAACTAGGCTCGCGTCTCGGATCTGCCAGTATCGCAAATGGCAGAGGAGCCTCTAGTCCGGGGAGCAAGATGTCTACCCCCTCTTGCCCGCCGCTGGCAACGATTCACGAAGGTAAAGCTCTTGGTAGCCTCGGGCTCGATTCGGGTGGGATTGCGCTGGGATCGAATATTTCCCCGGAGAGCTTCATTTTTAGAGGAAGGTATTCGAAAGAGAGCATGCCGAGGGAGATCGAATGTTTTTTAAACGCATCCGAAAGAGCGCGTCTCCGCAAGAGCTCAAAGTAACCCCGTAGAAGGCGAGCGAAAAAATAAGAAATCGCATAGTCCACCGGGCTCGGTGCACGTTAACGTTGCCGCTGAAGCTCACAGGTGTTCTTGTGACGATAGCGGCCTCTCCACAAGCGGGAGAGAGTGTAGCAGCGGCGGCGGTGGCAGTTTTAAAGCCGCGCTCGACACTCGATCGACTCAGAGCTCCGAGAAAACTCAAGCTAGCAAGTTCATCTTGTGTGCCGCTTCCCCATCTCTGCCCTGCTCGATATCGAAGCAGACCGAACCTCCCAGTCCCGTCAACAATATGATGGTGTACAAGCAGAACTCCACCGACTTGCTCGTCAATCAGATGGAGAGACTCCAGGTCGCCATGGTCGATGAAGATCTCGAAGGAGCGGAGTTACTCGAAACTCTCGCTCAGTTCCGGAAGTTCCTCGGCATGGATGTTTTCGAAGACGACCTCACGGTACTTCGCTGTGCGATCCAGTACATCCAGCGGCTATCAGCTGTGGTCAACCAGATGCCCCAACCAGTGCAGTGAGCGACCCACCGACTCCTGACCAACGAATTGAACAGTATGGAACGACAATCGGAGCGTTCGCCGCATAGTTCTATCGGAACTCCGTTACGCTATCGAATCGTGCCGGTACGCGTTCCGCTCTACCGACCGGGCGACGATCACCGGAATCGGCACTGGAAGAAGTCGTGAAGACTCCCATCCAGGAAGCGGAATGTCTTCATACGCTCACCCTCAGCGTGCCCGTGGACCCTACACTGGAACCTCCCTGAAGTTCGCCATCCGAGCGACGGCAGCCCGAGTTCTTCAACCAAGAAATTGACCGTGTAGTTTTTCGCCGGACAGACGCAATAAACACTACGAACTCACCGAATCCGTTGTTGTCTATATTTTAGCCTCTATATACTTACTCATTACTTAGTAGAGCTACGAGATGACGTCGAATCAAAGTCAGGCTTGTGATCCAGGGAGCTCATTCTGATTTGGTCCAGATATGGTCTCTTCAGCCCGTGCCTATAGAATCACATCATATATCACCCATCTCGTACTTCAAGGGGAACTGGAAAAGTCCCTAAAGCGTCCCGCAATGGGAAACAAAGAGTCGTGGACTCATGTCATTCCTTGGAGTTGACGTCGAACCGAGGCCACAACTCTTATCGCGGTATATTTCCGTGCGAGGGATTTAATGTTGTGGCACTGTCGCTTCCTGAAACATCGGGTACTCAGGAGACGTTTAGCTCCCTAATCAAGTGCTCGGAAGACCACTCTGTCATCTCCCTCGACCTATCTAATTTGATCCAGTCAGAGAGAGACATCCCGTCTCAATTCGTTCCGGTGAGAAATCATCTCGTTTGAAGAACGACAGCGACAAATATGTACGAGAGTCGCAGATCTTTGCCGCCGAGCCATCATCTCTCGGGTAGGTAAGCAAGCAAGAATAGAGCCAACTCGGATATCTTGGCCGGTAGACTGACTGAGATTGTTGCTGCTGCTGTTGTTGAGGCTTCTGCTCATATGTAGATGCCACCTAGGCCTTGGCACTTCCTCGAATCCTGGCGCCAGTAGTCTCGCTCGACACCTGGGCTACACCTAGCACCACAACCATAGCTGCCGCCACCGCCAACACCACCGGCTGCTAAACAGAAGATCTACCGCGCGAACACAACAACAACGACAGAAACAAGCACACGTGCGTTTTCGGGGGTTATGGGCAACTTGGGCCGCCGTCTTAGGAAATGTTTTCAATGGGAAAGTAGTCTTAACAACGCGCCAGCCAGCCTGACTTGCCTGCCTGCCGGTCGGTCGATCGGCCGCTTGTCCGATCCGTATGCAGCCAGTGAGGGATTCGGAGGACGGGTCGGCGTCTTCGTCTAATTATAGGATCGGACGTATCTTCGGCCGGCATCGGGTCATGGGGCTAAGTGGAATCATTTGCCTCGATATGAGGACTCCGGGGACATGGATTGCGCAGCTCCATCTATTAGCAAATCACTCAGCTCGAATCGCTCGGCGAACGGCGACATCCGCTTCGAAACTCAAAGTCCCTCTTCGTGGACGCCCATAGAGGCATCGGTCTGCGGGAGAAGAGTTCTGAACGGAATCTGACGAGTTGAAGGATCTCGATTAAAGCATGGAGCGCATCCCATGGTCGGCGGACGGAAAATCCGTACCGGGCCAAGGGGGAAAACCTGAAGAAGTCCAGATGACAGACGACTTCCGGCAGAGACCCCTCAGGCCGTGTCCGAGTCTGAACAGGTTCGTAGCCACATAAGGGATGAGAAATGAGGCGAAAACGACACAGGTGCTCACGCGAAGTTCCCGATGCTTATCGCTTATTGCAGTCCCTGATCGGGTCCCCCGGAGGGCAGGGAGTACTTTTTCCGACGATTCCCCACTCTGGTCCAACATTGTTCCTCGGCTTCTCTGGTCGAGTCCGACGATTCGCGTATCGGCGAAGTATACCCCAAGATCGCTTCCGAGTTCAGTCCCGGAAAGCCTCCGCTTCCGGGTGGATAATTTACAGAACCTTCCCATTTCCCCGGTGGCTCGTAACGGAGTTCTCCCACGGTCCGCCACGAGAAACCTCTCAGTGAGCGGGGCCGCTGACCATCATGCACGTGTCACCAGCCACTAGTTACCATATCTGCAGACATGGAAGGTGTTTTTAGATCTCAAAATGCCTTGCTTCCCAGGATGGAATCGGGGAAAAAACCGCTAGAGAGTGCGTCTGAAAATTCGCACCGAATTCTCCGAGTCGCAGAGTAGTGTGAACTAATAGTCGCGGCCATTCAGCCTCAGACCGGACCGATGGCGGCGGTGGTCTATTTCCTGGCGCCGGGATCTCCTGTTTAAATATTGTACTCCCTCGACTTCTCGGGTGAAAGCTTTTAACATCCGCCGAAACTTTCGCGGAACTTGTTGTTGTTGCTGCTGCTATTATTATTATTAGTGCTGATGGCGGCCGCGACTCCAGGCGGTGCCGGTGCTCGGACTGCTGCCGTGGCAGTCTTTGCTCCATGGGGTCGCTGTCGGAGATCGCTTCCGACCACTGAGCCGTCTGTACGTCGTCGTCGTCGCCGCCGCTGCTGACGACAGCGCCGCCACAACCTCCAAATTTCGAGAGCAAATAGAGACGCTTTGTTACCGTGTTTGCGGAATGGCTCTCGTTGCAGAAGCATAAGTGAATGGCCGATTGACCGACTCTGACTCAGTGGCTGGTTAGCCGACTGAAGCGATTGTGTTTTCTCTACGAGTTAGCAGCTGTGCGTACTACGAAACTAAGTGATCGAAGACGAATTTCATTCAGTCGTTCGGCCTTATCGAAACCGAAGAAAATCCGAGAAGAGCAATCGACACGCCGCCGTCACTGTCGCCTGGGAACTCGAGCAACAACAATTGCAGCTTGGTCAACCGATCAGCGTCAGATCGCATGCTCCGTCGATTCTGAAGGCGTTTTGCAGACTTGTCGGAGCCGTCATGATGTTTTCGATTTTTTTTCTTGCCGCACCGACTCACTCCCGGCGCCTACCTGCCACTGTGATTTCTCTGACTGACTAGCAACTACCGACTGGTGGACCGAACGTCCGCCGGTCCGTCCGTTCGCCCGCCCACCTCATCCAAGAATGTCTTTCTGGGGGGAGAAACGACCGAGTATGCGAACGAGGTTTGCTCGCCTCAATTTCTTGCCTCCGTTTTGACAGTGACATGTTCCGCACAATTTAACCACTGGATAAAAACCCGAGAATGTTCAACATCAAACGTGGTCCGACTCGAGATTGCTATCAAGCCCCCGACATGGTGTGGGAACGTCCATTCCTCAAACGCACGTCGATTCACGAGGGGATTCTCACGCACAAGCTCGACGTACATGACTTGAGATGAGAGCCAGGATCACAGATGATATCCATGGAATTCATTATTCAGCGTCATTGATCGAATTTGTTCCTAATCCCTTATTCCAAAGATGTCGAAAAATCATTGCCCATGGGACTCGGATGACGTGGGCGGCGCCCCCTTTGGATTCCAGAAGTGAGGAAGAGCTCGATCGATCCGGAATCGAAGTTCATTGAAAGTTCTTCCGTAGCAACTAGGAGGATATCGAACCGTTCTTCCACACGGTTCTGAAGACTGATATAGAGGCGGTGGGCAATACATGAAATTGAAGAAGCCCGGTCGGACGAGGGTTATACCTTGGGGCAGAATAATTCAAATGAAATGGAAAGAAAAACGTGAATGGTGCAGTGATCGAGTCGAGCACAAATGAGACCAACGACAGCAGCAGAAGCTCGGACGACATCTTTTGTGTTCTTTTTCTTCTCACAGTATTTTTTTTTCGTTATGTGGTTCCTTAGGCAGCTGTGGTCGAAGTCCAACTGTCGATTGTCTGTTGACGGTGATGCTTTCGGCCGTGATGACGACGACAACAGCAGCAGCACCAACGACAACCAATATACTCGGCGATCAAGCGAGAGACTTACTTACGCCGGCCATCTGACCCGGCGGCTGTTCCTGCTGCAGTTCGATTATTTGGAGCGTACGCGAGGGCTGGTGGGCTAACTAGCGCGACCAGGAGACCGTGGCTCAGTTATCCGACGGCTTGTTTCTTAACAGCTGAATGACGGAAGGTCTGTTTGCGTCGGCTTGTGCTTACGTCATTCGGTCGCTCGGTCCGTTCGTCTGTCCGTCCGTCCGCCCGCCGTTGGCTAGCTAGCGAGCTCCGTGGAGAAGCGTCGCTTCGACTCTAATCGATTATAAGATGCGTCAAAAGCAGACGGAATGAGATTCCGTAGCGGTCATCACCTCTAGTCACTTAGTCTCCCAGGCCCAGCGAGATAGGTGCCTAACAATAAGCCAAGAGCTCCTGCTTGCCATTGCTCTACATCCGACCGTTTGTTCATTCGTGGGTTGGATCATGCGCGGGTCGACAACAGCTTGAGCCAAAGGCGGCTGCAGCAGCAGATCGGCCATCTAAACGCAGCTGCATGAACACGTGCACTTCTATCTTCTTCTCACAAACGTCCCTGAGATTCGAGAGACAGACTGTGGAGAGTTGGTCGTGTGAGCCTCTATAAAAGCACTGGATGAATTTCGGGTGAGTTCACACGATGTGACGCCGACGACCTTTGACAAAAGTGGAGGCAACGATAAGCTACGGAGGAGTCTAGAATATCACGGCCTGCTCACTTGCTCGACGGGAGGTTCCGTTTACTTCCTTTGTTGTCGGGGAAACTCTCGCCAGATCCAATTTTTTCCAGCTCCTCGTCCGCTAACGCATCAATCTATCAGCTGACATGTTGTAGATACTCTCCGTCGAAGTTCCCTGCGAACCTGGAAATCAATGTACATGTGGGGCTGCCTGTTATTTACCTATATCATCTGCATTGGCGGATTGCTGTGTTCCTGAAGCATCTGTGGTGCAAGAGAGCTCGCAGAGAGGACTCTCTTGAAGCTGTTTGCCAGTTCTCAGAATTTCTCACGGCTGCTCGCAAGTCCCGCGTGAGAACATGTCCGTCTGCCTCCCTGCCCACCCGGTCGTCTGCCTGCCTGTCGACTTGCCCGCTCGTTCCGTAAAGGATCCCTACCAAGAGCAGAGCTGAGGCAAATTCTGAAGTGTATCCCCATTTTCCGATTCGATACACCTGTCAGACTCGGTATGCCGCGACTCGGCTGTTCCGACAAACAGACAGACAGACACGCAAACAAGAAGGCGCATTCATCGATCGCAATCGTTGCCTCTGCCGTACGCTCGTCTATCCGTGGACTGCACCGTTTTGGGATACGATAGGGCGAGCTGAATATTCATGTAGAGCGGAAATGATCGATACGACCACCGATCACTGTCGGGGGATCGAAAATCGACCCTCAGACAGATCGTTCGGCCGACTATTCACACGGAGTTAAATTCGATATCGACAAATCGGAGAAATTGTTGGACGTGGTGTCACTGAACACGAGTTCGACGATTCCGGTGTTCCGGACGAGTTCTGGCTTCGTTTAGGGGGATTTATTTCGGGATCGTCGACGGGTGGATGAAACATGTCGAGGCTGGCCGATGTGCTGCTTTCGTTCTCCAATATCAACACACGGAGTCGACAAGCGAAGATGTTTGGCTTTGTATCAGCACTACAAATTTCATCGGGGACAGTACCGATGGGAAACGGGAGGAAGGCTCTGGGAAGCATCTGCGGTCAATGTCGGATCTCTCCGTATGCTCGAATCGGTTTGTTTAGAAAACGCGCATCCCGAACGACTATTCGTCTCCATGTGTGAAAGCAACAGAAGAAAAAGTACGATGAGATTTTGAGAGCGAGAAACCGAGTAACAGTTGCCAGATGAGATGATTGGAGGTGCCGAAATGTTTTGCAGATGTGTTTCAGCACAAATCTCTTTCAGACACTGGGAGAACGCTCTCCAAAATGCCAGCGGTCGGCCAAGATGCTCCACAGATTGACGGGGAACATGAGTGAACATTCAACAGCCGTCCAGAATCTCATCCCGAGTGCTATACGCCATACCGTCCGGCGGTCTTTCTCTGGATGAGTGGATGCGTGGCGATCGGTGTTGCCGCAGCTCTCGAGACCGATCGAACTCGGATCGGTCTTCTAAAAAGACAAAAGAAACAACTCGGAAGCACGGCTCTCCCCTCGTATACATACATCAAAGCTAATTGAAGATCAATACTCGCGCATGCACCTGGTCAACACTTCAGGGCACTGTACCGACTTCTTCAGCAAACTCCGACCCGATCTCGGAGCCGCAGTGTTTTTAGCGGCCCCGTTCCCATGCGAAGCTCAGGTGCACTCATTGACCGCTGTTGTCTCTGCAGATGTTTCCATGTCGTTCCGCGCGTTCACTCCGAATGATCGTAGGAATTCCCAACAAAATATTTCTGCGGGAGGGCTCCGGGCTCTCCGCGCGCGAGAAGTCGCTTCACTCCGAGCTTATCTTTCTCGATTCCGAGTGCATTTTTTTTTCAATAAAGACCACGAGAATCGATTAGCGATCGTTTGACCATTTCCAGTCTCTACGGAATCGGAGGATCAATGAGCCTCCGACGAACTGTCGTCCCCTCCCCCGACTCTCAGTCAGTTGGATCTGTCGTTGATTCCACGCATGCATCCATTCGTTGGTCGGCCCGCCACCGGTCGCTCGGTCCGTCTGTCGGTAGGTCTTTCAGTCAGTCAGTCAGTCGGCCGGTTTGTTCGACAGTCCGGATTCCTTGCTGGCGCCGGCTGTCTGGCCTTACACCTGCATGAAGATCTCGTCGGACTCCTTCACACCATCGGTGGCTCTGGTTCTTCTGCTGCTCGCCCCTAGGAATTCGCCTTTCTTCGCACCTGTGGTTGCTCTATCGCTTGCTTGCTTGCTCGCTCCCTCGCTGTATCGTTCGGTCTGTCTGTCCGTCCGTCCATCTGTTAGTATATCCTTCTATCCGTCGGTCTATAACTCCATCTGTCGGTGTTCAATCGATGATTCCCAATGGTCACCGATCCGCCTTGACCACAATTGCGGCCATGTCTGAAGGCGGTTCCCGGTCGTTCCCGCACCAGCTCCATAGCGGACAGTGTCTCGATTGAGATCCTCGATGTCGGAGACGTGACCCCGAGTCTCCGTGGGCCGAGCATCGGAATGCCGTCAAACGATTCTCGGAGTCCTTGGACTACTCGGCTGACCGTTGTCGTATCCCCCTTCCGTGTCCTCCAGAGACGGAAAACGTCCACTCGCCCCCCCGTCTTCGGCCCGACCTCGGAATTCAATGGTCGGGGACCGCGCGTGAATCGACAAGTGATGGAGAAGGGATCGGTTGCAGCCGTTCGTCCGTGAAAAGAATTCGATGAACGGACTCGTGGTCTGCCTAGTTTCACTTCTGGCCTCCCCAGGTGGCTGTCCGCCGCTCGTGTCGGTGCTCGCCGCGTCTTTGCCGTTCTCTCGCTCGCTCGTCTGCCTGCCTGCCTGCCTGCCCCCGAGGCACGATCCAAGTGGCCAGTACACTCGGCATCGACACTGAAGGCGCAAGGGCGCAGTAATGTGAAAGCGAACGTCGGCCTAGCAGCGCGTCTGCCGGCTTGTCTGACTGCCACCCAGCCATCCAGCGGCTGTGCATCCAGTCAATGTTGTTGTTGGCAAGGAGCCCCTTGGAATGCCGGAGCCAGTCAGCAACGGGCTCGTTCGCGCACACCTGTGTTACCTTTAAGCTGAAGATAAATCCGTAAGATCATTGCTCTGCTCTGACGTCGCATTCCAACGTCGATGGCTCTTGGCTGAAGCCGACGGCAACGTGGGCCGTGTTGGTGGTGGTTGCGGGAGTGGTGGCACCGACGACGACGGTGGCAACGACGACGACGATCCTCAGCGCCCGGCCGCTGTCGCTTATCGTTCCTTTTTTCTGTCGCTTTTTACTGTTCGGCTTTTTAGGTACGGCAGGTACACAACATAGAATAAGGGCTTGCGGTGAATCCGGGAGCCGCAGGATCGGACCGAGCGAAAGAAAATACTACGCGCTCACAAGAAAAGTAGAGTAGGTGTGAGTGAATAAACGCGTTCGAATGAAGGCTCGATCGTCCCTTCTTCGTTCGTTTTCTCCCATTCGATACGCGATCTCGGATTCGGCTCCGGGATCGGCCGACTCGCTGTGTCCCCTTCGATCTTAATCGGAAGTGACGACCGAAAATTTCTGCTCGGGAAATATTTCCGGCCGGACACGAATACCCGCGAGGAGGAGCGCAGCCTCGCTCTTCTTCGAAAATCGAATCACGGCTCCCCCTCGATGCGCCGGGCGAATGTACAGAGTTCTACGAGGGCAATCAGACGAAAAAGTTCATAAGTATCCCAGCGGTGATCTCTGGCCGCACGCGAATCTTCCCGATTTTTTCTCGAAGCGACTCATATCGATTATGCAACTGTGGGAGCAGTTGGTTCGTTCGTTCCCAGCGGAGTTCCATATGGACACGTCCAGGTGAGGTGAGCTCTCGTGTTAGGTATATGAGCGAGCGACGAGGATGAGTAGATATGTGTAGAAGGCCCTATGAGGGACATCTGCCTCCAGTCTGTTTTTAGCTGCGGGAGCGGCGGCTTCCCTGCTACCGTAGAGGACAGCATCGCCACAGAACGGCAAAAGCTCACTGGTGTGGGAGCAGCTGTTGGAATGCCGAACCCCAGATGGACGACGATTGAATTCGACAGACGAACCTGGAGAGAACCAGGAAGTCCTCAACGGCTGCTCATTGAGATCGCGGCGGAACTCAAGACAAGGTCAAAGAAAAAGTCATCTGCTGTTTCGAGACAGCCGGCGCGTGCCACTGACATCAGCACCAACAGAAAGAGCGTTTACTGCGAGCGACCGAGCTTGAAGTCTGACGAGTCCAGTCTGTTGGGGGCTTGCAGAAAGGCTTCTCCTGAGAATGGCTCAAGGTCCCGACCTCGGCGAGCCCTCGAGGGCGCTCAAATGGTGAGGGGAATTTGAAGATTCCGTAATCCGTTGTGACTGCCGGATCCCGAGATCTGAGAATAATGTTCCCGGACCGTGTCGCAATCAATACTCGTTCTGGAGCGAGCGAGATATGAACCCACCGGAAGGGACAAGCCACGCTTAAACAAAACAGCAACAGCCGCAACGGCGGTAACAGCAGTACCCACACATATGTTCTCACATCTGGTCCTCTTTGCAACGCTCGGAGCGTGTGAGTGAGGAACTGGGTGAGCGACATGGAATCGAACGGAATTCCTCACATATGCCACCTCGGTTGGCAGTTGCTGTTCGTTTTCTTCTCGTCTCCTCTGACAATCTGTGTTCCAACCTGGGCTCTGTGCTCGACATTCTGAGATTGACAACACCCTGCGATCTGGAGGGGAACAGTCGATCGTCACAAACCGATTCGTAGAGGCAAATTCTCGAGGGAAAAGGGAGAGACCTCCATGATCCATTCGAGCGTACGATACTGCGCTCCGGTAAGGAACCTTGCCAGCCAGAGGTCATCCAGAGGTTAATCGATGGAGTTCATACGCGACTTCATATCCGGTCGCTGGTTCGCTCGACGACAGCCTCGACGCAGCTCGACGAAGCGTTTGTATCAATATTTGCACTTTGTCGTCAGCCCGTTCGCGCTGACCAGGATTGTGACCGGTGTTTGTGTTGTTTGCTCCAAGTCTATCGAACCATATTCTTGGGTAGGCAAGCAAGCAACAGCTTGTCGTGAATGAAAGAAAGCTGTCTTTCTGGGCCGACTCGAGACTAGTTGATCGTCCAGCCTGGCAGCCAAGGTGTCTTCTCGTCTGACGTCGTCGTCGTAGGTCGTAGTCATCGTCGTCTGGATGGCGCCAGTGAGAAATCCTCAGGTGGCTGCTTTGATGTGACCGCGGTTACTTCATAGAGGAGGAGGTGGTGGTGGTGGTCTGTTCCTTTCTAGTCCGGCCTCAACTTACTGGCCCGCCGACTAGGAGTCTGCTTATCTTCACAGCTCATCTTAATCGAACGAAATTGGGAACAAGCAACTAGCTTGTTCTTAAACTGTTCTCGGGAAGATCGAACCTCGTGAGAGCAGCAGCAGCAGCTCCGGTGCTCGAGCGAGGGAACGAGAACTGTGACCATGGACCCGACGACTTTGCACCGCGACGTGCAACTCGGCGGAGAGCCCGAATCTTCTTCTCACTCTTCAAGTGTGTCCCTCTGCGCCACGTGAGGTCAGCTCCCGAGCATATGGGCGACACAAGGTATTCGGCGGCGACAACCTAAATGATTACATGACGACGACTAAGGCGACTACGAGGCGTCGATTAAAAGGAATCGTGGAGAAGCATGAGAGAAGATCGAAATTGCTCACTCAGGTCAACGTGCGCATTTGACGGCGCCAAGGTTCTGTTCCCAGACCGCGGACTGCCCCGGAGAGTAGGAGTAGGTAGTAGAAGAAATTGTTTCGGCAGCTGGCTCCACGAGTTCGGTGCCCGAAGGAATGCGGACTCCGCTCGGGCAGACGAGCGCCACCTACGACACCACCTACGAAGAAGCTCCGAAAACGAACATATGGTCGGCAGAAACAAATCAAACGACAGAAAATGGAAAAGAAAAATCGAAAACGTTCCCTTTAGCCACGGGTGGATCCGAAAGCCGCGATCACCTTACTTGGCGCGGACGTGTAGGCCGCGCATTACCGTGCGCGAAAACGCTCCAGTGATGTAAGAGAGCGAATCAGCCTCACGAGAGTGAGCCAGCCGCGAGATGACATTCCGCAGCCATCTGGGTGTTTGGAAAGACGTTTGTTTATGTCAGCTGTGTTTTACTCTGCCGGTGATGGTCGTAGTAGGAGTAGTAGTTCAGAAACGTTAGCTCTATCGATGCCGTCGTCGCTCAGCTGCCCGCCCGCTAACTCGCTGGCTAGCCGGCCGACCGGCCGGCCGATTGCTCGCTAGTTGGCAGGCCTCGTTTTGTGGGAAACGGACGAAACAGGACGACAGCTGAGAAGCTCACCAAGAGCTGCAGCTGCGATGATGACGACGAGCCGCTGTTTCATTGAACGAACGAACACGTGCTCGCTTCCCGCTCACTCACTCACTCGTCAGTCCGCTCAGCGCTGGGAAAGAGACGACTGAGGACTTTTTGGGGGTGGCGCCTGCTCCGTATAAAAGACCGACCTCACAGCTACGACGACAGTTCGACTCGAACAACAGCTCGATCAGCAAGCGCGCACCAGTGATTTCTCTTCGAAGAAAATCCTCCAAGGAACGTTCTCCAGCAGCAACATGATCTGCCAAGTGCCCTCGGAACTCATCGTCCGCAAGATGGAACAGCTGCAGCTGGTGACTTCGCCCCGGAAAGCGGCCACCTGCGAGGAGCAGCTCGGCGAGGAATACTTCCTGCGCCAACTCCACGGGCTACTCCCTGACGACGTGCAAGGAATGAACGAATTGCAGGTCCTGCAATGCGTCATCGACTACATCCAGGACCTCTACTCTGTGCTCGGCGAAAAATGACGGCCCTCACCGGACGGACATTCTTCATCACGTAAAATGTGTCTCCGAGTCGATCGGATCCGAGCAGTGACTCCGGCGATCGATTATGGCTCTCACATACAGTGAGAGACTGAGAAGTTCGATCGACGCCGCATCGATGATCTCGATCTCTGCAGCTCAGCATCCCCGGACTCGACGTCCGCCCACCAGAGGATGCGACCCCAGGACGGTGAACGCGCTCCTACCGGAGAGAATTTCGGCAGCTGAGGAACTCAGGAACCGCGCTCGAATCCTGGAAATTCGGCGATATGATCTGTCATTCAAACATCGAATTTCTTGGGGGGATATGTATCCGACACAAATAAATCGATGCCATCGACAATAATTATTATTGTCATCAACCCGATGAATTCGTATTCCATAGCTCCGCTCCAGAAGCGATTTATACGTAGATACGTAGATGATCTCCCTCACCGGCTCTCCTGATCCTCGGGAGCGAAGATCCGGGAGCTGGTAATTTCTCGGTTCATGGTGTACCCTTCGATAACCACGTCCGGTTCGGCGCACATGTTCCAAATCGTCGCCCCCTTCCCATGCGAAGGTGGCGAGCTTCGCGGAGATGGAGGTTGCGGCTTTCTCTCCGGTACCGGTCGAGATATTCGCGCCGTATACCTTGAACATTTTCCCGGCCAAGCTCGGGTCTATTGTACTCGCGCAGAGTCGCTGCACCGTGAGAATTTGTTCAGCGATTGGTCGTAGCAGAGATCGCTCAAAGGAAAAAAAACTCTGTTGTTGCCTCCTTCCTTAATGACGGGGCGGTGAACGTCAAAACCATCGGAATGCTTTGGACTGACGTCGTTCCATGCCGAGCTCGACGCAGGGATCAACCAGCAGAAGACGATGGCAAGCCTCTTCGCCGTAGGTAGATTTCTCTGAAGAAGACTTCGGCAGCAGCAGCAACGGCGGTGGTGGTGGTGGCGGCGGCGGCGGCACAAGGAGAAGCTGTTTTGGCAGCGCTGACATCAGCAGCGGCAGCACAAACCGAGGCTTAACCGAGTTCTTCAGTCGGTGGCTTCATAACTCCGTTAGTGGCTCGGTCGGTTCTCACGCTGGCTTGACTCACAGCTGTGGAATGTTGCCCTTTTTGCCTTGCCTTGCCGGCTCCGAGAAGAAGAAGAAGAAAGAAGGTAAGCATGGGACGAAGCTGACAACGACATTCCTGCGAGGTGGGACGATCGAAGAAAACGGGACGAGACAGACCGACACACCTGGGTTAGCTGCGCGAAGAGCGGAAACAAGAAAATGCCCAGAGAGGAGAAGGAGCCGAACGGGAATTCCATCGCATGCGTCAACAGAACCTCATCATGACAACTGTGAGAATTCCGCACCAGGATCGCGAGGCGGACCCAGAACACAAAATCTCCTAGCTTTGGTTCCGCGCCGAACTCCTCACGTATTCGTCCTCTGAAATCGCAGCGTCCCTCCAGGCGAGCTGCAGCATCCCAGAGTCACCAAATCAGATGTGTACTGTCTGAGCCCGAAAATGAAACGAGTTCCCCTGCAACAAAAAGCTGGTTCGGACGGTCGGTCGCCCGGATTGGAGCAATGAGAAAAATATAAAAAAATGGAAGGAAACCGTTTTGTACGTGCGAGCGAAAGCAGTCGGTGCGTAAGCATTTCATGGGAACGTGACGGTCAGGTGGCCCTCGATCCCACGGAGGGGCGGAATCGAAGGAACTGAAGAACCTACGGAGCATGGTTCCTCACTTCCTCAGGAAGAGCTTCGTATACGGCAGGTTGTGACGTTCTGGCGCTGTGACCACAGTGATCGCCAAACGCAGCGGACCGCTTAACCGGCGGACGGAGGAAACGGCGACATATCTGGTTATGACATTCGTACCGATATCTTTAGCGACGGAGCCGTTATGGGCGGCGGCGGCGGCGGCTGCAACAACAACAGCGACGGCGGCGGTGCTGCCCACACTCGCAACATGAATGCGGCGTCGCTCGCCGAAATCGCTCTGAATGATCACCTCGACGCAGTGGGTGAACTCTAACGTGACTCTTTCAGTGCGACTGGCCGTGATTGTATTCATGGGGGCTTTCATCCACGGCAGACTCGGTGGCGACGTTGAGATCTTCGACTTCCGCGAACGAAGGAGATCGCTGTTTTGTTGACCAAGGAGACTATCTAGCTCCAGAGAATGACGGTTTTGCCGGGAAGGCTATTGAGAGTCGAGCTCGTTCGAGTCATCTCCCCGTTTCGAGGAAAGACGAGATTGTTGCTGCCGATAGTCTGAATCCGCACCTGGGCTCTCACTGCACTACTCATCGACCGAGATCAAGAGGTGTCGATCTCCTAATTGCCTGCCCTCTGACCGGGCGCGTTTTTCGTTGAAGCCCGCTCGACGAAGTCGCGCTCTTTGTTCAGTCGAAACAGAGAAGATTATCTTTGCATGACTTGTTTAACGAGCTCTCGCGGATTGTTCGATCACCGACTGATTTCAACCCCACCGAGGGTTGGTTTCGCGACGAGATGAAAATGAGCAGAATCCTATGGATTTTCTGCTTTCTTTCTAAAAGTGAACGACGGAGCGCTTATCGATGCTCGTTCAGAGCGATCGATGCTCGTTGAATAGTTTGAGACCAATCATTGAGACTGTCACCCGGGTACCGGCGCGGCGGCTTCTCTCGGACAGCGTTTCGCCCGATTTTCCACCGGAACTCGAGGAAGTGCACGACGGATCCATGGACATCCTACCGGGGAGCATGCGAACGAGGATACACGCATCTTATTGTTAGCGGAGGAGCTTACTCGCGAACAAGGAGCTCGCTTCCCACGAGCGATATGTCCTCTGTTCCCACGCGAGGTCGTGTGTCGATGGGACCCGACTCCATTCGAGCCCTAGCCCGGCGGTTTCTCCCCCTATCAATATCACGATGTGACGAGCGACTCAAATGCCAAAGCTGCGAGTAGTTGTCGAAATGACAGACTTGTTCAAGTTATCACTTCTCGGCGATTCGACTCGTGGTCGCATCAAGGCGCGTGGATTGCACGCCTTGCAAAAGTTCACGACTCCATTATGCTGCTGAGTTCGCCGCCCATGTCGAGAGCTGAAGACACTCGGACAGCATTGCAAGCAAGATATCGAAATGAGGTATCATTATAGTTAAGAATTTCGAGGTTGTGGAGTTTAGTTTCCGGAAAGTTCCCGCGGGCGAACGATCGTGGATTCTGCACATCGAGTCCGGTCCCGCGGGAGATACCCGAAGCCTTCGATCGAAGTAATGAGTGAGCGACATCTGTTTGCTTGGAGTGAATTAGTTCTATCCGGGCTGGAACCATCTGTATTTGCTTCTCGTGGAGCTGAATGAAAAGTGCAGAAGCCTGCCCTGAACTCCCTAGAGTCGGTCGGGTTTGTTGCAAGAGGAGGAGACTCCACAGCATTTAATCAGTGACTCAGTTATCAAACAACGAAAGCTCAATTGGAGTAGCATGTCTATTAAATTATTGATCCTGTCGGCTCGGCTGGATGGCTGGTCGACGACTGGTTGGTGCTCGAGACATCTGCAGGAAACCATATGTCCTTTGCCGAGGAGGACATACCCTGTCGAAAACTGCCGCCGCAGTAACAGCAGCAACAGCACATCGGGCTGGCCTGCCTGCATGCATGCATGGCATATGCTTCACGCAGCCAGTTGCACGGCCGACCAGCTGCCAGCGCCCAAGCTCGCCTTTAACCAGCCAGACCTCAACTTCATGAGATTCGATCTCAACGGCTCACAGCGACCACGTGCTTCGGTGTGAGAAGGAGAAAACTTCCCTCACCATCAACGCTCGAATAAGAACAACTGACAGCCGAGCGGAATTTCATTCGTTCGTTCGTACACCCAGTCGACCGGTCGGTTCCTCCTTCTCCGCTCCTGGAAACAACTCAGTGCGTCGTCCATTCGCAACTCAGAGAAGTCAGACGACTCCTGAGGAAAACTTCGCGTCATCATGATCCTCGAAAGAAGTTTCCAGCTGGAAGAATCGTTCGAGATGGACGTCAACAACACCGTGAGCGCCGACGAGCTCACGGCGGACGTTCTGGAGCTGATGATTCAACTACAAGGAATTCTGCCGAACAAAACCGATACCAAACTGGACATCATCGAGAGCGCCATCCACTACATCGCAGAACTCAACGCCATGCTCGGCTCCGTGAACTGAGAACACGCGATCTCTGAGGAGATATTGATTCTCACACCTTCCGAAGGCTGCTCTGGCGAGTAGTCGCAACGTGACGCTGGAGATTGACCCCGCAGAAGACGGAGGCTGCTTGGATCCGACGCTGCGGTACCGAGGAGCCAACGGGAAACTTCCGGCCAGCAATCGAGATCACCAAGGAAAACAGCTCACGCATGGACATACGGGGCGCGAACCTCGAGTGTGGAGACCCACGACTGCGGAAAAACGTCACATGCTGTTAATTCGCTCTGGAAAGCGAAAATAAAGTTGATCCACTCAAAAACTATCCCGAAATCTTTGCTTTTGGTGATATATTCACACGGGAGAGATTGCTTTCCTAACGGTACACATTCTCTTATCTCAATGCTGCCCAAACTTCGCCGGGCTAGACTCGGCAGCAAGGCTCGGAGTCCCGGGCATTGTCCTCCACCCCAGATACCCAGGCGGATCGAAGCCGAGTATCTGCTGCTGTTCCTCAAGCGAATTCCGTATGGAATCTTCCACCGACAGCGGAGATCGAAGCCAAGCTACCTTTCGAACGAGCAGCGTCGTCGTGGCATTTAACGAAGTGGAACGCACGTTTGCACGAGAGTTGACAAACGGGCGCATCCCGATGCTGCCTAACCTGTAACTGCCGATTCATTCAAATTATAATGGTCGTCTTCATAATATTCATTTATCTTCCATTCGGCTCGGAAAATGAAGACTTCCACATTATATCAGATGCTTCCCTTCGACGTATCATGTTCTCGGAGTCTTGTTCGGCTCAGAGCTCCGGGAAGAGCTGACATCCATGAAAATGTTCCAATTAGCACGTCAGTCGATGGACATTCCCTTCCATTGCGCTCGAACGAGATTGATTTCGGTTGGACGCGTCATTGACGTGAGATTGACGCCGGATCAGCACAGACAATTGATCACTTGATCTCTCTCCGGACAAACTTCACTTGGAAGAAGTCCAGCCAATAGGTCTCATTCGGGAAGGAGCCTTCACCGCAAACCCTCCCAAAGAAGACCCCGAGGGATAAGCTGACGTTGAAACTCGCGCACGATCCTGTTCCGGGAGCAGCGAGCCGAGGTGCCAGAGGTGCCGAGGCGCTAGCGTCGCTGCTTCGTGACCTCAGCACTCGGTCCTGAGCAATTTTCGCCGACAGAACTTGTCTCGCAGGTCGGACTTCCCTGCCTCGCCTGAACCTTTGATATGACGCAATGTGGTAGGAGGATACCACAGAGTCGAATCGTTAGCGACGTAAATCTTCCGCAGCCGATCTCCTCATCCACGACCGCCGGCAAAGTCTCTCGGGACTCTCGAATAGCAGAGTTTTTTCGCGTTTGCTCTCAGACAAAAGACACTCCGCACGATTCCTCACCCGCGAAAGTTTGATGCACGGGCCGAACGTTTCGAATGACCAGGTGTTGATCTTCCTCAAAAACTCGCCGTTTCCATCTGCCACACGGATGGCACAAATCGTCTGAACAGGGCGATGACTAGAGATTTTTTTTCTGCTAAAAACAAGGCAAATATTTCCCAAGAATTCGACAGCAGCTCACCGACATTATGCCCACCACAATATAATGCGGAGCCAGTTCGTCTGTGCTTCGTTCGAACAGTGCAGCTCGCGCTGAATTGTTGTGCAGCGCCTCTGGAATTCGTCACCTGCCGCAGAACTGACTTTGCAGCTCGAACGGGATCGGTTCTGCTCTGCAAAATGCAATCGACAACAATCCACCATTTTACTGGCCATCATCACGCCCTGGGTCGATGGTGCGCAAGCTCCGGCTTGGAGCTTCAGCATGAGGTCATTCGCAATTTTATTGTGAAGAAGGAGGTACATCGGAAGATGTTCCGCGGACCGTGAAATCGACGGAAGTACTGATCGACGAATCATGGGGGATGCGGACTCGTTGAGCGAATCCGCGAAGGTCCACATTCGGTTGAATTGAAATCGAACTCGGCCGAAATCTCGGTTTACGACGTGGCTCCTCCCTTTTCCCTCGTGGAGATCTAATCGTGTAGAGTCCGCTGTCACGACTCAAGGTGCACTCGACAGCCCCAGGGACCAGAGTCATACACGGCGGAATGAGTCGGAGCGGCAGACCATCGTCATGTATGTACATACAAGCATGCACTCTTGGGTGCATTCAGACACTATCCATACATAGTTTTGGAGTCAGCCGCACTCTCACATACGATACCATGACTCAATGCCCGACCAAGTGGTCGTTCGCTGTGAGCGGGCACAGGTGTTTCAGCAAGGCAGGTGTGGACGACCAGGACAAACCCGGTGGGAACTCTTGGGACACGGCTCCGAAGAACATATCTCAGCTCCATCTGCTTGACGCCAGAAGGTACTACTAGTATGCGGCATCGGTCGCGAAATTCAGGCCGACCATCCGAACGAGCATTCGGTAGGTGATTCGTTTCAAAAACACTGGAATGTCGCGAGACAGAAGTTCGCTAGGTACCGAAACCATGAGGTCTTGGACCGAGAGGCGAAGGGGATTGCGCAAGCGACGGTTAGCCGTGCCATATGACATTCTCGTCGGCGGCGGGACACGTTAGCTCCACTCTCGGGTCATCGATCGATCGAATTTGCGCGGTGGTGTTCTATTAACCAGCGTGTCCGAGGCATTTCAAGAGCTATAACTGTCAGTCGGAGTCACCGATCGAGTTTACTGCCTCATCAGCGATACCGAGAGGGAGCGTTGGGTGTCGCAGAATCTTCTTCCCACCCTTGACGCTTAACTCTAACGTTTATTCTTCTCAGGCTTCTCGTAACCATCTTCACATGCATTGAGCCAGAAGCCATTCATCCGTCCATCCATCTGTTCGTTCATCGTCTCTTTCTTCGTTGCTTCTCCCCCTGAAAGTCTGCCGTTGCTTCTTTCTTGCTACTCGCACCTGCATCAGAAAAGAGCAGATATAAAACTCAGCTGCAACTTCCGACTTCGAACTCTAAGACAAGATAGCCAAGCTTATCCACTGCGTTCAGCTGTCCGACAGAAACTACCATGTCAGCGCATTGCTCTGGTCGTGGATAGTTTGTAACAGTTTTGTAGGACGAACGAGCGTCGGAACGGGTGTCGATCGATGATAATAATGCAGTGTTCTCTTTCCCCCTTTCATTTCCCTGCATAGAGACCCCGCTCTCGTTCCGCCGTTTGGCGGAATCTCGAGGTCCCTGAAGTCGCGATTCGGATATGGAAACCTCGAAGATCGCCAAACTATCCACTCGTGGACAATACACACACGCACGGTTGACACTATTGACACATGTGTGCATCGAGCTGTCGAACCGCCGTGGAGGTAATGCTGAGCACCCTTCGGTGCGACTAAATTGAGCCAAGCAGCGAGTTAGTCAGTCAAGCCGCCAGTTCGTCACAGAGCCGTGGCCACCTGGATGAGCTACTACGATCGAAAGCAGACCAGAAACAACCAGATGGGCCCTGGTTCAAGTTCTGTACTTCGGAGCCGGTGCTGTGGCACAACCGAGCAGTCAGCCTGGTTTCGATGGCGGAAGCGGTGTGAGGCGATCTCCCAGATGGAGGACATGGAACCGGAAGGACACCGGAAGCAGCACTGTACTCCTTCGTCAGCTCCCACTCACGAGCGTACTCGCGCACAAATGCTCGAGCTCAAGGCTGTAAATTGATGCGACGACATCTGAACTTATAGCGGGATAATCCTTGCTCCGTGATTTTCAAGCAGTAAAGTCATTAGGCGCTCGGTGTTCCGTGTGAAAGTTCAATGCCGTCTTCGGACCCGCATACAGGAGGTGGAGGAGGGGGAGGGGACTGTAGCGCAGAGAGATGCTTCTGGAGAAAGCGAAAAAATTCTCGTCTGGAGTCAGGGAGCTTTTTTTCACTTACTCGAGTCTAGGCCTGTCCGTTGAAATTCCCAGGATATTCTTGAAGGACACCTGCTCCAGATGAGCGCCCAGCTGACGTTCGCTTGTTTCTACTCGTGGGGAAGGCTCGCACGACTACAAGCACCTACAGAAAGACGTCCGTCGAAAAAAAAAGTTTACGCATGTAAACAGATGTTGAACGTTCTTATTAATATGGGACAGAAATTATTGTGACAAAATGAGTCGAAGTTTCACACGAACGTGTTTCGTTCCCTTTCGAACGGATGCAGAACGCAATACTGTTCGGTGATAGCACGCAGATGCACCGGAGAGCGACGGCCGACAATTTTTCTTCGTATCCTCCTACTTCGGCAACCAATTTCGGTGGTCATTTCCTTCGTTGATCGGAATGTCCTGCGCTCGTCCCGCGACCGGATCGCTCATCGTCTCGAATCCCGCGCCTTCTACCGTGCTCTAACGGGGGAAGCGGGAGGGATGTGCATTCTCGCTCATTGTATAAGATCGTAGGGTGATCCATAATTCCCTCGATCATTCGGTTCGCGCACGAGTTCGAAAATTCGTGTAGGTACCCATCGGATGAGCTCTATCTCCTCGGGTACGAGCTACGGGAATACCAAGTCTCCTACGACCCAGGTGCGTAGGGATGAAATATGCAGTGGTAGTAGCATCACACTGAGTGAGATCCACAATGATTCGGATCCGTGGGGGAGACAGAGTGTGGCCTTGCTTATCTTATTGTTGCATGAGAGCTGATCTACTTCCGTTGCTTCGTTTACAATCACTGTGATAGGATCCGAGACAGAAAGGTGAGAGCGATCCGACATTTTCCAACAATCGAAAGTGGCAGAGTTCATTTCGCACATTTCCGGATCTCCTTCGAAATGAAAATTTGCCAATCGTTCGAGCTCGGCTAAAGACTCGATGCCGAATGCCGTCAAGGCCCGTGGAATCATAGACATCACAGAGGACGATCGAGTCGGATGCGGATACCCGAATTGATAGTTGTAATTCATTAATGATCATTATTTAGCGAATTGGGGGAACAACAGCCAGAAAGCATCGTTCGCTCAATGGAATAGGACCACAGCGTGCGGGAGGGTCATATCTGGCGTCAATGATGTGTCTACCGAATCGAACCAGTAAGTCAGAGGTTGGTCTGCCTCAGTGAGCAGCAGCAGCAGGCGCAGTACTACGAAGAACATCAACGGTTCTTCTTCTTTCTCCACCACCACTCCAGTGTAAACCATATGTTCGTTCTACAGCGCGAACGACGGACCCAGCAACTCGAAGCTGCACACAACCCTTGGTCGCTTACTTTGGTCTCATCTGTTCGGAAGTCCCTTAAGGCCGCCGCAGCAGCATCAGCAGCTGTGCAGGCGGCAGGCAGGCACACCAACACCAGACAGAAATAGTCCGGTCCCCACAGAGAGTAGGGGACCTGGCAATCGACAGAGAATCCGGACCAGACGTAGTAGCATTCATGTAACGGCCATCGAGCCAGCCATCCGGCTGATGTCTGTTAAACGCCGATCCTATCTCTGTGTCATGTCGCGATAGATACAAGCATTTGCTATTCGAACTCACCCACAGCAGAGTATCGGTCACTAATTGTGAGCAAATCGGAATCAATAATTAGGGAGGCGGGGGCTGCTTCCGCGAACGGACTGGAGACTTCGCAGATCGAGCCCCAGATGAATTGCGAGGTTTCGGTCGTACTAGGTCCAGCGGCGTCGATCACGCCTCGAACGCTCCAGTATTTTCGGTATACCATGCATATGAGCATGAAAGTTCTCTGCTGGAGAGCAAAAGTGTTCCAAGCAGTGAGCTCGTGCTAAGTAGTCGCTTGCGACCGCTGCGACCGGCGCGGCAGCGGACGTTGCTCAAGGTGTTGGCATTCAGCGATGCGTGAAGCTTCTTCGTCTCCGTTGCTCCGACGTCGGTCGCTCCTTACGCTCGTTGCACTCGCCTGGCTGCTCCTGGCTTAGCCAAGCTGTCGCCGCCCCTGGTGACGATCCCCCGTAGAACTGCAGCAGCGGCCGCCGCTGCGTAATATGAGCAACGTTCCTTACCACCGCCTGCCGCCCCCGTCGTCGTCGCCGCCACCATCAGCCGCAGCCGCCGCAGCAGCAAATCGAATTTAATGTTTCTGGATGGATGGCTAGGCGACGACTTGCAACTTGCTGGATGGAAGCAAGGACTAATTCAAGCTGACTGAGAAACAAGCGTCACAATTGTGAGGCGGGCGAGGATTGTTTTGAGTTAAGGGCTGCTAAATTAGTGGAGGAACAGCTGAAGAGCCGCTCGCAAGGCGTGGGCTGCGGTTCAACAGCCGCTGCATCCGCGCGAGCGAGCGACCCCATCGAGGTTCCGTTGGAGGGGACCGACGGGGGTCTGATTTGACTTACGATGGTGACTGTCTGGCGCCACAGCTGATGAACTCGAAATCAAAACCAGATCGGAAGTTCGCGATCAGCGAGAGTGCAATGCACCTCGTATCCTCCCGGCCGAGCGAGCGAGCGAGCGGGCGGGCGCGCCCTCAACCATTTGGGTCAGTCAGCGACCGTTAGAAGGTCAGCTGGGTGACCACAGGATCTCTCCTACTGGCATGGGAGCCAGGAGAGAGTTTTGGACTTGGATCTATCAATATTATGAGAAATCTCATATTCTACAAGACTTGGAATTCGGAGTTCAAGATCCGGCTCGGAAACCTGACGATTTTGGAGACGCTCGCACCGGTGTCGATGACTGTCCGGGATCTTGAGCGATTCCTGCGCGAATTCACATACAAACATTCGCATCCGATATCGGGTCCGAACGAGTCCCTTAGAGGGGCTTCGGAACTCGCGCGGCTCATCTCCGGTACTGATGCTTCTCCTCTTACAATTTCCCTCGGAATCACAGGAAAGTTCCTGAGGATGCAAGTCTGCGGGAATCCGGGTGAGTTTGTCGAAACTTTTTCAAGCGTTTCTCATTCCGAGATCGAATGGGCGGTATGCGGGTATTCAAACGGAACTTCAAGCGATATCTGCCTCATTGCTCCCGGAGATATCCGATCGGAGTTGCAAGAGTTCCAAAGAGTAAATATTGAATGGAGCAAGCTTCCACTTCCGCATTCGAAGAGAGCTTCTCCGTTATGAAGAGTTTATTTTGGAAAATGTTGAAGAATACAACAGTGTTTTTTCACAACAACAATAAAATGCTCGAAACACTAAATCCGTACATACATGCATCGAGGATGCGCATTCGCTCATGTAATGAAAGCTCATGCCTCCATGAACCTGTATCAATAATGATCGCCAGGAATGACGGTCTCCCCGACCTGGGACTTGGAGAAACTGCGCCAGAGTTCGCAAAACACCGCTCGCAGCCCGATAAGTTGCATTTGAGGCTGGTGCTGGGACAGAGAGAGTACTCCAGTCAGGCTTCCCATGTGCGCGAAGACCCTCATCCTGGTCATTTTGCCGGCTACGGCTGAGCAGTTGATGTGGAAGATTTTCATATATAGAAGATTTTCATACATAGAAGCAAAGTGTGGGTGCATCGATTGGAGTTGAGCATAGAACCACGAAATTCCAGAGCCGAAAGCTCCGAGAGAGTGCGCCATCTAGAGAACCGAGTACTTGCACCGACGAGAAACATGTGAATCGGGAGATGCTCAATCCATGGGGTAATTAAGGCGGTGGCGTGGTCAGCAAATTTGATCAGAGTAGAGACATATGGCCGAGTCAGAACTATGCCGAAATGAAACGTTTCGAGAACTGTCCACGGCACATCGAGTATGTCGAGCACAACCAGCTGGCGATGTGTTCAGCTCTAATAAACTAATAGTACTGGAAGCTGATCAGAAAGACTACTGAGTCATGACAACAATGCTCGCCCGCGGTCACTGCCTACCACTGTGGCTCGCTGCATGCCTGCCCACGAATCGACAGAGCGGTCCCTCGGCGGGCCGACCGACCGGCCGGCTAACCGACCTACCAACTGGAGACCAGGTGCTAAAGGGGGCTTTCCTACCTACATGTATGACAAAAGCTGCATTGTCATGATTAAAACGATTCCTCCCCTCCTCGCAATCAAGTCAAGTACATACATTCATCCGAGCCATCCTACTCACTATCTGGATCCGAGTACCCCGGAATGAGGTCGTTTCGAAAAGGACGCGCACCGGGGAAAAAAGGTTCTGAAATTCGTAATCAGAAGCGGAGCATGAACGATTATTATCGGATGCTTGTCACCTGGCGCAGCCTTCCGTCATGAGCAACACCTCGCTTCAAGATTTATAGAGAACGTCCGAAAGATCGAAACGTTCGACAACCCTTCTACGGTCACCCGGTAGACGCGTGGACACAGCGTATACGGAGTGCTCCCGAACATTGAGCTCAGCCTGCCTGCTGGTCCGTCCGTCTGCCTGCCTGCGCCTAACTGACTTCGGCTTCTGCCTCTCGTTGAGCAATTTAATCAACATCTGCTTTCGTTGATTCCAGCTGTCCATTGGCAACAACAACTGCTGTTGTGTTTACCGTGCCTGCTGCTCCACGACGCTCTGTTTTGCTTGCCAGTCGGCTAGCCAGCTTGTCAGCCTGGCCATCGGTCGCTCGGTCAGTCGAAAAGGTAGGTAGGTATGTGGCTAGCATGTCTGGCGATCCTCTGGTTCGGTGTCGCTTTCATCTTCCCTCCGTAAGCTTCCCGCGTGAGCACGCTTACCAACTGTAGCTTTCTTGCCATATGTAGCCCCTTCTGCCACGGGTCTGCTGTCTCCAGCGTGCGAGGATAGTGTTTCTGTTGCGAACTTCTGTTCATGTGATTTTCTTGTTGATTTCGCCGCTTGTCCGTCTTCTCACGGGATGCAGGCAAACGGCTGTCTGACCAGAACAGCACTTCAGTCAAGAAAAAAACTTTGGACCCCATCTGTTGTTACGTTCATTGACAAGCACTGCGTGGAAAGACGCCGCGCCGTCAAGGAGACCGCCGCGCCGGTCAGGCTTGGTCTTCCCCGCTGCGCTGTTTTACCAAAACCCGTACTTTACGTTCTTCTCCTGATTTAATCGAGTCCGGTCGAGTTTGCCTGCTGACAAACTGAATGAACGAGCGAAGTGTCCCACGCGACGGTGTTCGTCATCGCCGTGTTTGATAATCGCGATGGTGGAGGCAGCATCCGTGGGCCACGTGCATAGAAGCGTCCCTCGCCACAAAATGCTGTCGGGAGAGAAAGGAGGGAAGCTCCTTGGCCACTGGTATGGTCCTCCTGTTGGCACAAGGCTTGTGCCGATCTTGCCTCTCGCTTCCCGCCGGTCGTTACAGTCTTTCGTTGTTGTTCGTCGTCATCTTCCTCGTCGTGATGATCCTCCAGAGGAACCCCGAGCTGCTTCCGAGCCTAATAATGGATAAGGACGTGATCGATGACAGCGAGGTGTTGAGTTTACTCCAGCGGCTCGAGGGCCTACTGCCGAAAAAGCGTCCGAATCTGACCAACCTGGAAGTGCTGCAAAGTGCCATAGACTACATCCAAGACTTGAGCTCGCTCTTAGAGAGCCGGCGACCCGAGCAAACGCTGATGGTGTGATGTGGAGGAAGAAGAGAGTTTCTCAGACTCTCTCGGATCGGAGCCAAAGATGTTTTATCAAATGGACAAAGTGCAGTTGAGGTGATCGCATGGCGGAGAGGCCTCACGGGCCGTGAATTTCAGCCAGAGCGAAGTGGAATCTAGTCCTTGAGGAAGATGCTTGCGCACTCGGTTCACATTCGTTGGGTCTGCGTCGATCCGATGAATGTGGATTCAAAGATGACGAAAGCATTCATCGAAGTGTATAATATTGACTATAATATTGGTCGGATATGACGTGCGGAAACGGTAACTTCCGGATCAATCAAACCAAGGGGGAAGATTCCGTATGTTCGAAGGCATATGGGACCCCCGTGACACGATTCCCGGGAAACCAGGAAGAGAGTCGAGAAGCATTGTATTCATCATGTACGTGTAATGATCGAGTGAATATTTATTTCCGGAAATGCGAATGAGCAGAAGAGCCCAACTTGTGGAATAAAAATGTTATCTGATAATCCTTTGGAGCCGCGAATGGTCTTTTATGGCTCCGAGTGTGGTCACGTATTTAAGAGCTTCCCGCGACGATCTGATGGACTGATTGTGGACCGCGTTATAATTATACGTAGGCTATACATTTATGAAGGTTCTCGTTATGTAAAGTAATAATTTCTCCGTCCTCCATCGGTCTCGACATCCTGAACAGAACATTCTCCTTCGGTTTACGGTCGAGGGGCTCCGATGGGAAAACTCGCCGGAAGTGCGACGCCGACACCTTTTCCCGCTCCCGGGCGCGGATGACTGCGAGCTTTTTTCTCAGCCCGGGTAAAAACATCTAAACACCCTCGTCGTTCGCCTCGCTGGCTGCGTGTTCTTTCTCTTTTTCGTCCCCAACATTTTGTTTTGGATCGAAAATCCGACGTGTTGTGTAATCCACCCTTTAAACAAAATGCTCTCGAATCTAAGTCTTCCATTCTCCTGTAATCCTCCCCGAGCCTCGTCGCTTGCCTGAGTGGCACCCTGGCAAGCGGGCAGGCGGCTGGTTGAGTGCCAGGCGCGAAGTACATTACAAACTCGAATGAGTGCGATAAGTACACAGCTGCCGATACTCTCTGAGACCAAATCGAGTTACCTGGCATCCTCATTCAACCCCTCCGCTGTGCGATCATCGCGGCTGTTTCTCGCTGCTGATCCTACCGCACGGACTCCGGAGTCCACGGTTTGGCAAGAAAGCAGGCAGGTGTGCCGCAGTGGATATCTGGACCAGAAGGTCAGCTGGCAAAGCCTCGTCAACATCTGCCACAGGCCTAGCAGCTGCCGCAAAAAGACTACAGCTGCGCATTGGTCTTAACGTGGGTAGTCGATATCCATGCAAGCCATGCGCGCGGTGCCCGTCGACCCCGCCCCGCGAGGACTGTTGCTGAGCTTCGATAATGAAAAATATTCCCAACGTTCGAATGTTCGCCGGCTTTTGACACTCGACTCGGAGCGATGATTCGTGGGCTCTCGCGTCTCTAACCTATACGACGTTCGGAGAGCATCGAACGTCGTCGAATTTTCTTACTCAATAGATCGGTCAGAGACATAAACACAGATGGAATTCGAATCGGATCGCGCATGTGGTCCGTCCACATCCAACGAAACATGTAGGAAACAAATTTTGTCGGCCCTAAGAACTCTTGGAAGAAAACTACCTAGCACTCATAGAACCGAGTTCGCGAGGGGAGGAGATCCTTAAAAAATCAACGTGGAGTAGAAGGTTTGAGGAAGAAAAATTCCAGCTCTAAAAACTCCCAGGAGCGGATCGTCTGCGAATCGGGGAAACTACGCGTGAAACTTTCCTCGAGCTGTTGGCTCGTTGAAATAGACTGTCATTCAACGCATTCTTTCCATTGTTAGTTCTCCCCCCGTTCAGTGGAAATCGCCCGAGACGAGCAGAGCGCAAGACAAGGTTTAGCGAACTCATTCTGAAATATCTCATTCAAGCTCTGGATACTTGATTCGAGCACGGTCACGAGTTCGGACGAGTTGCTCCTTGTCGCCTGTCGAATGGACGTCTTGGGTCTCCTCCTACTTTTCCTCTCCTTCCTGACCACTGTTGAGTCGGGCCTCGGGTATTTATAGAGACGGACGACGAACGTGTCATCTGGCACTGGCTGTCTCCCGGAGGAGCCCAATGCCGGTTTGTTCGTCGAGTCTGGCCATCCACCGCTTATCGATTTCTCCCTGCGCCGAAACTTTTCTCACGCAGATCTCCGATTATTCCCTGCGACTCGGCGCTCCGCAAAAAAACGAGGAGCCGGGTTCGTTTGAAGAAAGCTCGCGTACGCACATGGACGTATGAGGTCTGGATTGCTTTCTGGAGCCCACCTCAGGATAGGACCGAGGGAGGTCCACGATGCGAGTCTCGATGGAATCCGTGCCGAAATCACGGAGTGAGGGGACGGTCAGCCCTCCTGACAACGTTCGGTGGCCAACACCGGCAAAGGAAAGAGACAGGAAAAGAAACACCGGATGGTGCTCTATGAATGTGCGCGACTGTGTCTGCGGCCAATACTATGCTGCGGGCAGCATGAGTTCGTGGTGCTGGTAGGGTAAATATAGAGCAGTCGTCATCATCGACGAGATGTGCATCCCTCGAGCGGCAGCGCTTGTAGCGGCCGGACAGATGGCCTGGAACCCAGACGAGATGCTGGGAAGCGCGCCAGCATCCATCCCACAATTCGCAACCGCCCGCCCGTCCGTCCGTCAGCCCGCCGGCCGCTCAGCAAGCCTGCCTGCCGCCCGTCCGTCCGCCCGAACGGAAGAGAGCCTATGGGAACCAGTGCACGGACAGAAGGAACGAACTCACGGGCTGCGGCAAACGTACGAAAAGGAAATTGCTTCTCAAGTAGAGACGACGACAGCAGCGGCATCAGCTACGGGGACCGGCAACTAAACAGTGGGACGAACGCTGGCGAGGGTGGGCGCCCCGACCAAGCGACTGTTTGCATTGCGGGGTGTAACAAGATCAGGGAACTTGCTGCGTGCGCGCTCGCGCAACGGGTTATTAATGTGGAAAAAAAAAGATGGAGAGCAAGACACGACCGAACATGTGCGGGCAGGCGGAATGGGGACGGACGGGCGCGCCAACGGATGGACGGGCAGGCGAACTTCGCGCAGGAAGATGAGACAGGATAAGCTTCCATTATACAGCAGTGGTGTCCGAGCCACAACAGCCGGCCGCAGAACTTTTTCTCGAAATTCCTTCCCCCGTTCGGCCGCTCGAGCGCCCAGCCGCTCGGCCGATGGGAAATTCGCAGAGTCGACGTCTGGACTCACCTGGCCTTTTTCTCACAAGAGGGAATTCTTCAAACGAACATACCACTGTCCGCGGAATTATTATGAGCCTAACATTCGCCAGGAGGAGAAAAAAACTGATGACTAGTAACTAGTGACTGAAAAACTCGACTTCGTCGACTGTGCTGAGAGGGTGACATATCACTTGGGAGAGTATTCAAGCTAGAAAAGTCGACGGCTACCAGAAACGGATTTGGCAGAAGTATGGGGACTCCCGAACTCCGCTCCAACTGAAATTCGAGAGAGATGATAGAGGACGAAGCGCTGAAATAAATCGATTGCATAAGGAAGAAAATTTATTCGGGCCGGGAATTGTGGCGAGTACCAGGATAGGGGAAATATTGACAGAGGGAAGCGCTTGAGTAAACCAGGAACTTCTCAAGAGGGGGGAACACGATAAAATATTTGGCACCGAGGGCGAAGAGTTCAGCGATATACGCTGGAAGGCTGATGAAAAGCAATAAATATTTGTGGGAACGATAGTTCCCATCGCGCCTTTCCACATGCCTGCGTAGGTAAACAGTTAACGACACCTGCAGTCAAGAGGGAAGTGTTTGCTAACAACGTGCTTAGGCTCTCCTCTTGTAGAAAGCGCCTCGTACGGGACGGAGGGCGGCGAAACCTTGAGCGGCCGGGGCAGGAAGATATACGGGAGCAGCGAAAGTGGAACGAGCTTTCAATCGTTGAGATTCGAAAGCAAAGGCGGCCTCGGGTCCTGTGGGAGCGGACGATTGAATCGTAACATCGGCAGGGTTCTTGGATTCGGTTCCGAGTTCGTTGGTGACGACGTCAGCGTGGAAGCCGGTCTCGTCCGCGTAATAGCTCACGGTTCTCTGTCGACCGTCGGCGAGCGAGATCGTGTATTTTCCGGTGACGCGTCCAGTGCCGTCAGAGCTTTCCTCCGCGGAAGAAGATCCTGGCGGGAGAGGGAGCCAAATGAGGAAGAAACGTAACGTCCAATGGGAAACCGAGGATCCACGCTCAAACTCTAGTTCGAACTCGGAGCACTGATTTTCCACGGAAGACACGAATTCTGAGATGAAGCTGAATGCTGAATTTCCATTCCGTTGATTCTCTCAGTCAGTCAGAGACGTCGGTCCTTACCTTCCACATCTTGAGTAGAGTATCCGTACGTGTAGGGTGTGGGGGGTCCGTAAACTTCAGGTTGAGCGTATTTCTGCGCGGACACAGACGCCACAAGAAGGAGCACGGCAGCGAGACAACGCATCTTGTTATTCTTTGACGCAGCGACCCAAAGTTCTGTAAATGCCTCCATTGTTCGAAGCTTATATACCCTCTCAGCGGTCGGATGACCATCGGGGGCATCCGGATCGGAAAGAGAAGCTTATTACGACTTGGCTAGCGAACACCTCCAACGTTTCCATGAACTCTGTCCAAATTCTCTACGACGCGTTCGGCGTAATAATGTCCAACTGGAATCTTAAGGAGCATGCTCTTATTGACAGAGCCTTGTCATCTTGTTGTGATTGACTTCGGGCCGCTCGAATGGGGTGAAGCGACGAGCATCGATCCTTGAAACAGGGAGAGGTTCAATGGTTTCGTTTCGTTCGTCGATATTTCCCGCCAGAGACTAAAATCAATTTTGATCTTAGCTAGGAACGAGAAGGCTATAGTTAGAGCTCAAGGTTCGCGCTCGGGAGAAATGGGATAAATCAAAAATACGACGCTCTCGGTTGTTGCTCCCGGGGCGACTGATTCGGAAATGATATTGAGGGGGTTTTTCACCGCTTGTTGCGTGTGCCATGTTTTCTCAACGATTACACAGCTCGACAAAAAAAAACTTTTTTCGCGTTACAAAGAAAGTGAAAGCTATTTCGGGGTAAACCGGGGGCGCTGAATCCGAATTTCTTAACAGATTTCCTCCATCAGGTCCAGTTTTTCCGAAATTCCACTTTTTCGATTTTTTGCCATTTTTCGTCTTTAAAAAATTCTAGCTCCGCCCCTGAGTGGACTAGATCGATGAAACTTTGGTGGCGGATAGAGCTCGGTTGGGGCTATACCTGGCCGAGTTTTGGTGCGATTCGTAGCAGTGGTCTCTGAGCTAGAGCCATCGGAAACTAAAAAAAGAAGAAAAAAGTGGGAGAGGGACCTCTTAGAAAGCACTTGACGGAAAAACTAGGACCGTTGAAGCGGTCTGACCTCGACAATTCGATAGAGGAGGCTTTTACGAGCATTTTGAGACCAAGCAGAGCAAAATCGGTCGATCCATTCAGTTTTTATTCGCAAAAAACATTGAAAATTTGAAAACGCCTAAAAGTCGGAATTCGTCTGTTCCGGCTTTTAAGCAGAAGCTTCGACCGTTGGGCCGTTGGAATCTTCCGTAAAATCAGCGAGGTCGATCAATCCGCATCAAATCGAGCCGTCAGCGATTGTCTGGAATGTGGTCGATCAGGGGCTTCCCTCATGAGGTTCCAGCAATAGTCTGCCATCATAGACTCATCCCACCTCCCTTGGTATCGCTCCTCCATGGTGCTGATGTCTTGATGGAACCTTTCGCCTTGCTCGTCGCTCATTGACCCTAAATTCTCAGGGAATAGATCAAGGTGGGCGTGGAGATAATGAACCTTGATACTCATTCTACATCCGAGAATGCGGAAGCTTTCTACAAGTCTCTGCACCAACTCCACGTAGTTGGAAGCTCTCGTGTTCCCCAAGAAGTTCGTGGCGACTGAGACGAAGGATTCCCAGGCGGCGGCTTCCTCCGGGTTGATCGATTCGATGAAGTTTGGGTCCTTCATGAGTCGCCGGATCTGCGGCCCGTTGAGCACTCCCGCTAGCAGTTTCTGTCTGCTCACGGGACGGAGCTTCTGGGCTACGTATTCGAAAGCTTAAAAGTCGGCACAGACGAATTCCGACTTTTAAGCGTTTTGAAATTTTCAATGTTTTTGCGAATAAAAAACTGAACGGACCGACCGATTTTGCTCTGCTTGGTCTCAAAATGCTCGTAAAAGCCTCCTCTATCGAATTGTCGAGGTCAGACCGCTTCAAAGGTCCTAGTTTTTCCGTCAAGTGCGTTTTAAGAGGTCCCTCTCCCACTTTTTTCTTATTTTTTTTTGTTTCCGATGGCTCTAGCTCAGAGACCACTGCGACGAATTGCACCAAAACTCGGCCAGGTGTAGCCCCAACCGAGGTCTATCCGCCACCAAAGTTTCATCGATCTAGTCCACTCAGGGGCGGAGCTAGAATTTTTTGAAGACGAAAAATGGCAAAAAATCGAAAAATTGAAATTTCGGAAAAACTAGACCTGATGGAGAAAAACTGTTATGAAATTCGGATTCAGCGCCCCCGGTCTACCCCGAAATAGCTATCACTTTCTTTGTAACGATTTGGCTGTCGAGCTGTGTTATTGAGGTCCCTTGAAGACCAGCTGAGGCTGCAGCAGGAGCTGACCACAGAAAAGAGCTTAGGGAACTTTGTGGCATGCGAACATTTTCCGGTTACTATATCGAGACGATACGACTTCAGCGGGAACAAATTAAGCACAGAACGACCACCGATAGCCGCACAAGATGCACGAATCGACCGAATGGAAGTCATCGCAGAAAATGATATTTCTTTTTCCTCAGAAGTCCTCGCAGAAAATTATTCGAAGTACCCGAAGTCAGACCACGATGATTCACAATGGCGTCCTTGATCAAATTTGATCCGATCTGAAACCCGTTTAACGACGAGCAGAACTGAGCCGCAAAGTGTGACCTGTGTCGAATGGACACAGATTTCAGGACAGTGGTGATTTGAATCGAGCGGGTGAGCGAAAACAATACGCTAATGTCGAGGACGAATGAAGTCGACCAGAAACCAAATAAAGATGAATGCCGCGGTGACCGGAGACGATCTTCTAGGGACCGGTTCCATTCACAGAGGAAGAGCGTGGCTGGTTCGTGACGTTGACTTGCCGCCCGAACGTGCTAACCCTGCGACTCTCTGTCGCCGATGATGATGATCAAATGAGGAATATCTCCTAGCGTCATGGACGGCCCCTCTGACGATACGATCGCTAAATTCACCGACGTGCCGTATAGTGGTCAACCCGTTACAAGGCACAGAAACGTCGAGTTTTCCAGATTTCCTGCGGTTACAACGGCGGAACTGGTCCGTGATGTACCCGCTATAACTGGTTTTATTTTCATCGCCTAGCAAGCTCAGTCAGATACTCTTCATCGACGGACATGATTTATTGTTTCCAGCCGATTCAAGGCAGCATGCATGAAAACTGTTGGCAGAAACGGCGACGTCTATTGTAAAAACCGCCTTATCGGCGACGGCGTTGATTCGCGTGGAACACCGACCTTTTCTTGAACAAAGCCCCATTCCAATTTGAGGGAAGTTTTGCTCTTCTGGATCTGATATCGTCGTGATCGTCGGCGTCTATTGTGGAACACGACTGCGAAATCCGGCGTAATCATTAATTAGTATATTTATGTCATGCCATGCTGATATTCTGAACTTCTCGATGATGAACACGTCGGGCAGTTCCCCGTAGCGAACATGACTCGAATGTCGAACAAAAGTTGGGAGAAAGGCTCACTGTCGCCCTGACTGATCGAATTGTTTCGGTGAATCAAAGCCTTATTCGAATCAATGCGGGTTTCCTATATATTAATCAAGTATATCGCTCCGGAATCAAGAGGAAAACCTTCTCGCTCCTCCGGTTACAGTATAAGCTCATCGGTCGTACTCATGGAACACTGCCGAACAGCTCATTTTAGCGAACGACTTGCATTACTTGCAAGGGGCCGCATTCCAAAAATGTCACCTACGTCTCTGATGCTACACATCGGCATTTGAAGGGGTGAGTGAGGAGGAAGTGTTTTATTAAAAATTGTCTCTCAGCCACTCGAGGTACTTCGTGATCCTAGTGTAGGCGCCCGGATAACCTGGAGTTGCGCATCGTTTCCCGAAAGACACTACTCCGATCAGGTAGAAGCGATCATCATCAAAATAAACCAGCGGTCCTCCTGAATCTCCCTGCAATAGTCGGATGCTCGCATTTCCCAATGTAATTTCCAGATTCGAGTCCCTCCGCTCATACATGTCATTTGTATTTTCAGGTATTCATTCGAGTCATCGGTCTAAGGATCACCTGACAAGAGTCCTGGAGGCCTTGCCCATCTCCTGCGCACAAATACTCCTGCGTAATTTGTACTTCTTTCTGGAACGCTTTGGCACATTC
The DNA here is from genome assembly GCF_000255335.2 of Galendromus occidentalis. Classification (NCBI taxonomy): domain Eukaryota; kingdom Metazoa; phylum Arthropoda; class Arachnida; order Mesostigmata; family Phytoseiidae; genus Galendromus; species Galendromus occidentalis. The sequence continues at coordinate 646,969 of NW_003804940.1, read as the reverse complement.
TTCTTGGCTCCAAATCCTGATGAGGGCTTGCTTGAGAACGTTGCTCCCCCGACCCTCTGCGAACAGGTGATATTTTGATCTATCAGTCGGGAAGCTTTCAAACAGATCGCGAAGCTTTCAAATAGGAGTTCATCACGTCTGCTGCGCACAGCCTGTACGTTTGGGAGCCATGTATGGCAGGCTCCCAATGTTCGGAGAATGGCTTCATGCCAGTCTCATGATTCACCCTCAGGTCTTACCGTATTTCGTGTAGCCCCATCCAGTGACGAACGCGTGCTCCCCGGTAATGTCATCCGGGACAGCTTTGAAGGGCAAGCACACCGGATGTATGTAACGCGTGAAAGGCGCGTCCGCGGCTAGGTAAAGCAGGCCGATATCATTGAGGTACGAGCGGGGATTGAACGCTGGATGTCTCTTGACCCTTTCCACGGCTACGTCAATCGTGCTCCCTTTGGGGAGCTCACTGACTTCGGCGATGTTGTGGTCCCCTAATCGCACGACGAAGACACTCGGATGGAGTCTGTTGAAGGATTTTAGTGGTAGGGCTTCTTATATTTCGATCTCCCCTCGGAAGACCATCGGGTTCGGGTTCGAATGTCAATCAAAAACTAAGACCTCGTTCGAAACTCCAAAAACCTACGTTTGGGGCCTGTTTCCGCCGCCGAAGCAGTGAGCCGCTGTGACCACGTGCCGATGCGATACGAGAGCCCCTCCACAAGCTTGTATGAAAGTACCTCTATTCCGCACGAAAATGGCCGCCTGAAATGATTCGCTTGAATTGCCAAAGCTCGCGGGATACTTCTCTCGAGACATTCGATTGAATATGGTGGCTTACCATCCACGGCCAAGCCCCAGGGTGCGCTTCACTGCCGCCCACGACGCGACTCAAACTGACATTCGAAAATCCACAGGATGTCGGGAGGAATTTCGGCTGTATAGGTCTACCGTTGAAACCGGCCAGAGCTGGCCGAGGTTTCGGTTTCGGAGTCGTGGTTGTTGTGGTTGTTCTCGGAGGATGGACGCCGTGGGGAAAAGGAGGCTTCTTCAATCGCTGTGGCGGCGGCGGGGTGTGGTGGGGCAAGGCGACGACAGGGCGGGGCCGTTGCGGTTCAAAGGGTCTATCGGGTGGATACACGACACTCGTGCCCTGATCTGGGAATACGGGGATTCGCTGAGGCTCCTGGGCCATAGGAATCGTTGAATTCGTCCTACGGTAGCCGGGTGGACAGCAGAGAAGCGGTGTTCCGGCCTGAAAACGCTTGAACTCAATGGGCGCATATTCCGTATGTCTCACAGAAATATATCGGAACCTCGATCAGAGCGAGGAGGGAGACTTACCTCGAAGCCGCATATAAAGCTTCGAAGGAACTCGATGTCCCGAATTTTCAGTAATCCATGGCACCTTCGGATGCTGATGCATCTGCCGATATCCCCGGTCGGCGTGTCACAAGGCTGCTCATTCTCTGACGGGAACCGCCATCGAGCTGGAATTTCGAAAATGTCTAAAAAACCTGTCAGAGAAATTGAAGTTTCAAATCGAGGTTCGGGATTTTGCTCCGAAGACACAGCTGTACCAGGACGTCCAAGATGCTGGATTCCTGCAAAGTCCGTCTCGGTGATGCCCTCCGTGCTCAAACAAATCATCGTCCCTGGGTTCCTTGACCGAATGGGCCAGGGACTGATTCTATGAGCTTCCGGGGAAATCTTTTCGGCTCTCAATCCCCATCTCCGCTGACGCATCCACACATGGTTGTCTCACGATTTCTAGCACTGGGAGTTCCTCGAGTCGTCGGTTGCGTTCTCGGAAGCGCCTGTTTTGAGACCGGTATGATGTCACAGCGGTCCGATACCGCGCAACGCACGGCTGACCTGAATTTCTGGCTGTGCCGGTCCCATTGCGAGTTTCAACGAGCTATCGCCTCATTTGAATACGAAAGACAGTCCTGGTGAACCAGATTCTGCCGGCATCGAGCAGAACGGAGTTTTCAACTGATAGCCGATCGACTATAATTTCGTTTCGAACGGCTCTTGACTCGACAGGAACGCCGTCCTCTCTGAAAAGTTCCAGAATTCTCCTACCGACTGAGCTATCCGACTAACCTTGTACACCTTTCTTCAGAACTTCTTCCACTGTCGAAATCTCGGTGTCCAGCGATCTTCCGCGAGCAACTATCACTGAGCCCACCAGCCAGAAATTAAGCACTCTCGAACGTAACATTCCGAAGCCTGAAATCATGGCCTGCAGCAGATAAATCCCCTCAATCGGCGATTCGGCCTTCTTGCGGGCCGCTGAATCGCGCCGCGGGCCGGTGTGGTCGGACTGTGCGCGGGTCGACGGGGATCATCTTCTGAAAGCCGCGTGGGAGAGGTGCCCACTGGCCGAACATCTGAATCACCTGAAGGAATGGATGACATCCGTTGAATCGCTCCATTTATCAAATTTCACCGCTTCTATCACGGCAGGGCTCCCTCCCTCCCGGGCTCCGTTCGTCGGAAAGCTGCGGGCTGGACCACGAGCCGAACCTACCTGATGCGGGTACGATCGATCCAGTATTGCAACCGAGGACGGCTACCGGAAGCGAAGGTTCCAGGAGGAATCGAACCAACGCAATCTCCCGCCCTGAAAGAGTCGTGGCGGCCTAGTGAAGAGAGGGAGACTCGTTCGATGGTGGGACTCCTCGCGCGAGAAAGAATTGTTGCGCGAACCTGGCCATCATTGAACTCGACCACCCTCTGGTGGGCTCCGCACAACACGGCTTATTAAACTCCACTCCGAATGGAGATCCTCGGAAACTTGTCACTTATCCATGCTGGATCTGCATCGGGAGAGCTGAACCTCCTCAAACCATCCAATCGGTCGAAGTCCTCTGGACAGTTTCCGCGGAAGTCTAGGCTAAGTCACATTGACCTCACGCCATTTTTTCAAGCAGCAAGAATGATGAGGCAACCACAGGACTGAAAAGCGCGCAACAGAAGCTGCGTTGCATGGACATTATTTGGATAAAAGGTATGAGATGACTTGCAGTGCCCGGGCCATGAGCAAGGACGAGAGCCTCGAGCCGTACAAGGCGCATACAATCGTCTCCGGTACGTCGAGGTAGGTTCAGGAATCATTAAATTGCCCGCGGCTGATGGGCTCCTTGATTTCCCACTCCCGGTACCGAATTTCCGGGAACACTTTTCGGACAGGTCGCGGCGATTTAAGAGTAAAAATTTCTGTATGAATGAGATCTTGCCGATACAGCCGCTCGAATAAGACCAATCTTCTACTGAAGGAAATGGAAACTTACGACTCCGTAAGGATGTAGGTCGACACAGGATAGAAAGGCGGAATTCGGAAACCGATTTTTACCATTTTCAGCCTAAAACCAATGAACGAATCGATCCCAGCCTGACGGGGACTTCAATCCCCAGTGGATGCCAGAGACAAACAATCATTCAGAGTGAAAACCCCGAGAGTTGTTCCGGACTTCTTGCGGGAACGAACCATAAGCCAGCAATATTCGGTTGACGGTAGCCGCCGGGCGCTACTGATGTGAATTCGAATCTCTCCATAAGCTTCTTCTAGTATCCTGACGGTCCATTCGGTGGTCCAAATCGGAGACGACTGGACCTCCCTACATTACTCGGCCTGGCGAATCTGTAGCCTCGAGTCCAAAACATGGAGAGTTTGAAAAGTTCCGTGATCGCGCCGATGCACAAGTTTAATAATGGATTCCCTTATCGCAAGAAAGGCGGACACCTGGATAGCATTCTCAAAGGTGAGCTCAGAGTAATTAGCCCCTAGATATAGCGGAAGGAGGCAGCGAGGGTATCTGAAGTCCCCGGCCGGCCGGTTCGAGTCTCCCGATTCCGCGCTGAGTGAAGAATTCGATTAAATGGCCAGGTCCTAGTCGCCGGAATGAGAGCCAAGCGTCTCCTATATTGGCATATCTAGTCTGAAAATAATCCGATCGGCATTTCTTAGAATCACCGTCGCCTTTCGGATCTTCCTCTTACCGATCCACTCAGAATTTATCGGGAGCCGAGGTGATCTCTGATTCAGTCACGACAAGTCGGGGGAATATTCCCGAAAGATACATTCAGTTGATCTGATGCGTGCTTCCGAGGGAAGGATGACGGGATACCGCGCTTCCCGACGAAACCAGGATCTCAGCAAAGGTTACATTCGCGAACAACTCACATCAGAAAGTCGTATGCCGCGCAGAACATGTCAAGAGGATATCCTTCATTGGTTCTCCCTATCCTCGGCGAAGGACGCCAATAGAAGCATTGATTACCATTGATATTGGCGATCCGACTGGGCTCGGCACTCAATCCATGACTCTCTCGAATTCGTCTGCCAAGTCCCGCCGCGCTCGCCCGAGAATTCAATGCAGCGCCGAAGATTCGAGTCCGGCTCGCTGGTTAACCCGAGTCATTCTCTACGGGCGTCATATGATCATTGCTTGTGGAGGTTGGTCTTAGTTCCGGAAACTGCAATCGATAGATCTCACTAAGGGCTTCCCAGCTTCAGCTCTCTTAACCTGGTAGTTGACGGCGGCTTCGAGAGTCGCATCGATCGTCAATAATACATACAATACTTATTCATACTCTCGAAAGTTGGTCAGAGTAGCTGGCGCTCGCGTTGTATTCGGAAACTCCTTGGAGGCGATACACATCGCTTGGAAGAAATCACGATTCGAAACTCTCTCCTGATGAAGACTGATTTTCGGCACCCTCCCAAGTCTGATCTCGCGTCACGTCCGATGCCATGGGTGTCTCGAACCTCCAGTATATCAACAGTCGGTTTTAAACAAAGCTGTAGTGCATCACAAATAAAGGCCGCAGAGCTTTTGCGGGAATTTCGCAATGACCCGTGGAACATTCGTAGCCCAGTGTCACAAGGAACCGGACGAGAGCTGGAATCGATGATGAGCGCTCTCCTCCGCACCGCCCTCTCCGTCAGGCTCTCTCTGTATATGAGCTCGGGTAGAACATTTCTGTGACTGGGGGAATTGGTTCGTAGATGCCCGGGTAATTTCTCAAAAGATTGAGTCGTGTTCCCGCTCTGTGGACTACTAATGAGGCTCCCTCGATTAGTCAGTCTCAGATTACTTTCTTTTCCCGATGCGGAAGCCAAGTGAGCTGTGATTTTTCGAAGAGCTCATGTCTTATGGATTTCTTCACGACACGCTAGCGATTCATTTCGAAACCTCCGGGAGAAGTTCCGGAGGAGTCGCACCATAATTCTGTGACTCCGTTCCGAAATTTCGTCTGTCTACATTTCTCACCGTTTTTGTACTTCCGTAACACGTTTGAACGAGCTTGCGGCTCTTTCTCAGGAATATATTCAGAAGAATGGGGAGCGGAGAGAAATCTGTCAATATTCACGTCATTGCAATCGGTAATCGGTAGTCGACGGTTAGCTTCGATGTCGCGAATGATGTTCACCTCAGAAATGGAAGACCTTGACCGATGGGCTGTGATGGACGACATGATGGCCTAATTTACCAGTCTCAATCGTGTGTTCTGGGGTATGGTGATCTCAATTCAATTACGTCATCGGGAATTGTAAATCTTCGAGCTCGGCGAAAGCTCTATTGTCGCTGACACGCTCGGGCCACGAGCGCAAAGACCTAGGCAGCTCTGCACCTGGAGCAAATCACAGAGGTGCAGCGGCTGTGTACCTCCAACTGACTTGCTGCTCCCCCTGAGTTTTCCTTTGGGAACGACTCGGCTACAGTTTTTCGCCGACTCCTTCCAAACCTTCTGCGTCACTCAGCGGCTTGTCATAAGGACATGAACTAGATAACTGACTGATGGAAACGCCAGAGAGCACCTATTCTAGGCTCCACTCCATTCCTATTCAAATTAGATTCACTTGACTCTAAATTGAAACTAGGAGAGTCCAACGCGCACCTAGGTCTTCGACGCTCTTCTGCGTCAGCTCACGAGACTCGCTTCTGACTTCTGAGGCTGTCTTTTGGTATCGCATTCTTTATTATATGTATTATGATGAGCTGCCATAGGGCTATGGCAAGGAGCCAGATCAGCATTGTTGAAACGCTTGGGCCAGAATGAATGTTCAACGAGGTCATTCCTTCGGTACGGGTAGTATCATGGGTGGTATGGGGTAGTGAGGAGACGAGAGCCACAACAGACAAGGGTGTATCTTGGTAATTCGACGCACTTGTGAGAAGTGATGAAAGATGAGTGAGGATACCTGGTAGGCCAGCAAGCTTGTGTGGGGCGAAAGTCCTCCTAGAAGCCAAAGTATTACAGAGACGCAGTAGATATTTGATGACGAGATCATGGAACGGGTTGCTTACATCATCATGAACTTTGAGACAGACTCCGGACAGCAGGAGAAAGGAAGAGGGAGGAAGTGCCTAAGTGGTCGGATTGGGTAGGTGAGGAAGGGGTAATCGAGAAAAGCTTTATCGTTGAGACCTCCGTAGTTCGGGAGATCAGGTCGGGAAGATTCCCACTTCGATGAGGCGAGGACGCGACCAGCTGGGGGATTTGCAAGAAAAGGATGAAATCGCAGGAAACTCCCTCCTTGGAGGGTGATCCATCAGAGGAAATCAGAGATATAGAGAGGCATGGCCAAACGGAAGCTGGAGAGTCGTCGGGATCGGCACAGCGGATTACGGGGAATCAGATGAAGATCATCAGGGAATGAAGACAAAGAGGCGTACGACGCTCCCTGCCGGATGACGGAATTACTCTATACTTCATGTCCGCGGAGCGGACATCGATGTTTAATTCCCAAAAGCACGAGGTCACGGGGCCCCAAGAGAATACTCCGCGCACGAAGATGCGGATGCCCCCATCTAACTGAGGGTCGGGACCGTCACGTCGGGACATTGAATATTCGCCAAGAGTGAGGAACCTGGTGGGCTTCCACCAGGATTTACAGATGATATCACATCCACAGGACTGTCGACGCAATCAGACGGTGGAGTATCGAGTTGCCTGAGGGGCAGGGGACGTTCCTTTCGTGGGTTTGCGTTCTGAGAATTCTCCCGCTGGAAGTTGGCGGTGCGGTCTTTAGTCCGCCCATGAATATATCGCCGCGGAAAATAGTCAGACCTCCTCTGAGTTAGGAAAGACATGGAGTAGCATGCCCTTGGATGGGGCGAGCTCGAACAGTGATTGAATTCGATATTGGAAAACTTCACGAATGCTCGCGTTGGCCTCCGCAAGCTCGCCTACCCTATTTTGGGGAGCGCATCGGAGAAATTCCATTTGCGCGTTTCCAATGTCAGGCTCCACGGACGATTGGAGGCGGCTTCGAGTTACAATCGTATCAACGATTCGTCTCTCGGCTCCATCCGCATTGTTCCTGATTATTTCTATGAATGTCTGCGGACGTCAATCTCATTTCCAAGCGGCGCGCCGATGTCACCAATGTTCTCGAAAGGCGAGTTCGGGTTCACAGAAGGCTCGTGCGCCTTCTGCCATCTCTAGAAAACACCCGAAATCAAGTTCGTGACATCAGGCCACGGTCCCGCTACCTTTGTGGCTCCGTTCGCTTCACCCCATCTTTTCACCGTTCACGATCGAGATATCTCTGGATTCGGAAGCGGCACATCGTGAAATTGTCGGAGACTCATAGTAGTGAAGTTGGATGCAAGGAAAGTCGAGGGGAAGAGAGAGTGGCGCTTTATCAGCGCCAAAAAGGGAACCGCTCGAGGTGCAAGTGCGAGGAAACTTCTCCAGAATCCCTACCTCCTTGAGACTGCGAATTCGAGATGCGCCGGAGCGAATGATGTTCGACCTTATTGGTTCATCCTCGACCCTGCTAAAGGACGGCTGCTGAATGAGTCATGCCGTCGAATATAAATGCATACCGACGTTAAGCGTCAGCTCAGCTGTGAATTGATCCCAATGCGGCTGGAAACTTTGGAAAGACTCGCCCAGGAGGAGCGTTTCATCCGAGAGATTTCCTTTCAAGTCTCTGCTCCACATGACGGGCACGCGAGCAAACATTGGGAATCAGCCTCGCCCTCGCTAACGCGTGACCTTGTGTAAATCCGTCGATGGTTCCCCTTTCTATCCGGTCGATTCTAGCGACAGATTCCTGCGGGATCTAGCTTGTCAAGTGTCGAATATATTTAGAGATCGGTGTTCGGTTGGCGACCAGTTTCCGAGTTGGCGCGAGAACGGTTCGTGACGGGAGCCTTCTTGACTCTCCGCCGTCGTGGAATTCCGCTCTTAGGGAAGAGAATCTAGTCTGGCAGACTAGAGATGACCGAGGATCCAACAGCTCAGTGAGAGGTGCTCCACGCAAGGCAAGGGCCTATACCCTTCCCACGCGAAGCCCGGAATTCCCTACTATTGGAGAAGGGTGCACCTGTGCATTATATGCTCTGAGTTCGCGAATTCGGGGAGCCTGGAAAACCCCGAAGTGCCGGAGGCAGTGAAGTGCTTGAATACATAAATTTCGCCCCCTCTCCTACCAAGAAATGCACGTAGAGATGCATCTCACCAAGTCGATGAACGGTGGCCGCTTAAGTAATGGTAAGCCGACCAAGACTACGAGGACTGCCTCGAGAGCACGGAATGATTCATGTTCAAAGGCGCCAGAAAACGCAAATCTCGAAAGGGAAACGCGCGAGAGCTCTCCCCTCGATACCGCTGACGATCGATATCATAGATCTCTTGATATGTTTTCGGGAACCGGTTCCATCAGCGGACGGGATCAGATCTGCGCGAAAGCCCCAACGGAGTTTTCCTCGCTCGATTCCTCGGTAAACTGTTGGGCCGCAATGATCGGGACGGCCTGGAGAACCAGCAAATTTTCTGTCACGTGAGTCGGCCGATCTGAGGAGCGATGGCGATACGGAACGGCGACGAAAAGAATCAATCTTTTCCGGGAGATCCCCGAGTGTTCGATGACAGAATTTCAGGGAAAAGTTGCTGGTTCGTGTCACTAGATTGAGTAAGTTCCGATCATCTCGCACCGCTCCCTCCGATACTCTCTCCTCCTCTCTCTGGATCAGCGAGAGCAGTAACTTAGTTACGAGCTAAACTCGCTTCTGGCTCAAAGACCATCCGCCAATCCACGGGAGATTTGAGACCCCTCGGCCAGTGTGAGCAATCCGTAACATCAGCAGCGATCCATTTGAGGAACTGGCCGAAAAATCATTTTCCCGAAAGTCAGCTGCTGGTCTCAAAGTTAGGTATTGGCATCCGATCCGCTAGTGGTCCGTTGTCGTGAGAAACTCAACCGCGTTCGAGATAGTACCTGGTGGCTGCGAACAAGTGAATCGTCGTTTCAACGGAAGTCGTCAGAAAACCGCAAAAAAAGTATTTCTATCCTTGATGCCCACCAGGACTCGGACCGATGGAAAACGAATGAGAAATACCTGAAATTACACACGACCACAGGAGCTCCATCGCCCGGGGATACTCCGAGGATGAGCGAAAAAAACTATCAGCATTGATGTCCTTGGCGTGTTCGCCACAAAAATCGACGATTTCCTCGCTGCACGACAGAATCCGTCGAGACCGTTTTTGCTTGCCTCCATAATAGCTTATGGATTCAAAGGCGGATTTCAGCTGACTCCCCCGTTTCCGCTATGAGTTAGCGAGAAATCAATGGTGCCAGACGGAGCCAGATGATGTCATGGTTTTTGATGCTGTCCCACAGCGCTTTGGAGCAGATAATACGGCATTGCGGAAAACAGCAGAGGAATACAATGACGCACCGATACCGAGAGAATCTTGAATCCCGCCTTCCTTCCCGACTTCTTTCCAGGATCTCGAAGGGATTCACACTGCGAATTTCGCGATGCGTAGGAATACTCCTAGAATGCTCCCGTGAATTACCGTCTACCGATGCGTGTGAGAGGCGGTTCTCCAGACTGAGTTTCGATGCGAACGATATGTAGCGACATGCATCCTCATTCATCAAGGCTAGCATTCCCGTCAGGAGTCCAACAACGCACTCACCCCCACCGAGGATTGATCAATTTCATAAGGGATTGGCGAATGTTGGGGTCCCCATGAGCTTCAGGGGAATATCAATGTTCCGGCCATCTGAGTCATTCTCGACGATATCCCGCCGAAGGGCTTTTACGATCAGGTTGCGAAGATCGGAAGCGAGATGCTTGGCGATTGGCGAGCTCTGAGGGGAGAAGCTCTAATGACTCGCGAATCGTTTTCTAACGATGAGATTAGGGTCGGATCTTCAGCGAGCTAATTCGCCGATGCTATCGCCTGTCCTCTCATAGGAAATTGCACCGTCGAATTGTTGGCAGCGACTCAGAAGCAAGTCCACAGCCAGCGTTAGCGGCTGCGAAGGAATTCTCTAATGACGGCGGAGCCAGATCGCAGTCGATTCTCTGAAATCCTTGGCTTACTCGGACCAGGCCTGAATGTACGAGCTCTAAAGTTATCTAGATTTGCTCCACTAAACCGGATGGGCAAACGGCCGCGGCTCTCTGGGAGATTCGCTGCTCTCTCCGTTCGCGGAGGCCGACGCGGGAAATCGTCGGAGTACAGATACTCTACATAGGCACCTCGCGATGAAGCTTCGCTTATGCGGATGATGATGATACCGGTAGCTTACTCGTTCTCAAGCGTTCGGAGAAGATTTCTGGCCCATGCGGAGCTCCCGTAGCCACGATACCAGAATTGTGTGAGTCAGGATAGAGGGTGAATGAACCATAATCATCGTGTTCTTAATCCGGTGGCTCCATCGGGCGGAGGACGCCTGGTTGGAGATCAAAGCAAATTAAAAGCGAGTAGGGCTCCTTCCGAAACTGCAGGAGTCGGAAATCGAGAACGGAAAGTGCCGCGCTCAGGAGGAAGGCATTGAGAGTATCATGACGGAGCACGGAAAATTGTTTGTAGATGGCAGACCTGAGCCCAAGATGACGGATCTCACATCGTAAATTGTTCCTTCCTGAAGTCCGACGGCGCGGGGGGAATATTACCGCGATCTGGACCCCCGAACGCTGTGAGCTGTGAGTCTTGAGCCATTGGTCATCTCGAAGCATCGGGGGAATATATGAATTCGGAAGCATCTCATCACCTCAGGGGCATCTTCAGGAGTTCTTTGTTGAACTTGGAATACGTTTCCCGGATGTGCCGTGTTATCTTCAGCTCGACTCATTCCACTTCCAGGCCCTACCGAGTCTGATCGGTGCTACTCATCCACTAAATAATTAAATTCCTTCTCGAGGAGTGCTCGATTTGTGCACAAGATCATCGGGGACCCCCGAATGCTACCACGGAATCATGATGAGTCATGACTACATCTTGTCTGCCCCTCAGGTTAGCTCTCATCAGAACAGGGCGCTGACACCCTTGGAACGTGGCGTCTGGCATGAGGACGAGCAGCTGGTCTGAGCCGGCCAATGTTTTGCGATGGCAACGTGTCTTTTCCGCGAAAATTTTCGGATCGGTTTTCAATGGAAAGGGATAGGTCCCGAGGATCGCCTCTCGAGCATGCACTATCCTTCGTCGAAATGAACATTCCCGAGCTAGAGACTGAAACTGCCACGTCGAGGAGACGAATATCTCTCATTCTCTTTTGCCGAATAAACAATCAAGTTCGGGTGCGTCAACTCGACGGTACGACGTGGCCTCTCCCCTCTGATGAAGAATTTTCCATAAACAAACTCCGAGACCCGATTTTTGATCTACCGCTGTCTGTGTTCGAGCGCGGACAGGCTCTGAGTCGACCCGAGCAGACTCTCCTTTCATATCGCTGCTCCTCTCCATCCTAGACCGTTGAGAAACATCGATTCCGGAGAGGATCCTCCAGAGAGCACGATCAAAGAGTACAGTGCCCTTCGTGCTCCCAAGTCTATCAAAAGTTCCCAGATGCGATACTGTTACTGACAATCTTCGTTGCCACCGAGCTGTCTATGCGGAGCGACGTCGGCTATCGTGAAAGACACAATCCACGGAACTTTAAGCCTCCCGGAATTGGTGGTTACAGCGGTCTTTTATCAGTGTTGTACGTCGCGACGGCATAACCCACGGCCACGACTGAGAATGAGTTCAATTCACAGATTACCGCCGGCTTCCCAGTGGCTCTCCTCTCTCCTGGTTGCATATAGCGCTCCACGCTCTCGTTGTTCGCCTTTTGGGTCTCGCGGATGTCACGAGTTTTGCTCGGAGTTCTTTGCCGTCCATTGGCAGTACCGAGTGTACTCCGAGTTGCGCCCGAATCGGAATCGTATCATCGAGGTGCCTGTTCTCATCTGGCGCATCGTTGTAGGAAACGACCTCTGTCGTTGGAGCAGTTCCGGGGTAGTGATCGACTTGGCGCGAGTATTCAAAGCTCAGCCCCTTTCCACTTCAAGCCTCGCGCTCCCAGGACCCCTCGGTGAGGCCCGGTCAGCTGATTCATAAAGTTATGGCTGGTTCGAAGGATTCTGTATACACACCTCTGAACACTGCTTTCGGCGAAACCGGTGAGACTCTCGAGAATCATTCCTGGCTTGTCCATTAGCCGTGATCGAGGAACTATGGGGTAACAGAAATCAGCGAGCCGTGAAGTCCCGATCAGCTGATCGAGAGGAGCCGAATGCAGAGTTCACCCGGCACGCTAGGGATCAAGCTCCGGAAGTTTCGATGGCTCAGCTGTTCGGTATAAGGCCCGGCGTCCAGCTTCGCGAAGTAGTCGATTAGGTTACGCATAACAGGGACATCCCATGCGGATACGAGAGACCGAAGACTCGGTATCCACGGACGTCCGAGAGTCAAGGGCGATTTTTATGTCAGCATACGGTTTGAGTCGTCGTTCCATGTCATCCGTCTGTAAGGGGGACGGATAATGAATCGCGAATTGAATCTCACAATGGATACGATTGATATTGAATTAGATACGATCTACATTCCCGTCCGGAACTCTTCTCGGCAGCGCGCGTATCGAATCAGAGATGATTAGCGTATACTGGATGTCGAAATGAATGTCAAGGAAGACGGTGAATCTCAGTCCCCATTTCGATCCGACCCCTGTACTCTATCCTCATCAACCGGAAAAAGCTCGGAATATTCCCGCTTCAGAGCCTCGGCAAGCATCCAGCCCGTCAACTGCTTCCGGGCCGCGCCTCGTTCTCACTCCAGCATCGTAGAATCGCAAGAGCCCCTAAATGGAATCATTTGACCGACAGGGTTCCGCTCATTTATTGGGTACCTCTTAGATTCCTCTCTCAATATATAGATATGTGAACACCTTCAACTTTGAAATCAATTGTTTCTTCCCATGCTGCTACACGATATTTCTGTGTGTGTAATTTATTATCACATCTCATGCGGTCTGAACCTCTTCTCTCGTGCCAGCTCCGGACTCGAGCACAACGCTTGGAACCACAAAGTGTGACACTGGAGACTCGGGGACTGCGAACTCATTCGATCGAAGTCAATCTCCCCGCTCCTACTGCGGATGACGTTTCCCTCAAATCTGACCCTTCATAATACCTAACGAATCGAGGCCTAGAGTCGTCGACAAGTTTTCTACGGAGGCGCACAGACTTACTTTCGACGTTCCTTATCGTATCTAACAATCTCACTTACACTTCCTTTGCAGAAGATGCAAACGGAAATGAGGCTTTCAATGGATACATCGATATCGATACAAGTGAAGGCAACGAACTAGGCTGCTGCTCGAAGCAAATCTTGAGATGTACCGATCCTAGGAGGTGAGAGAATGATGTCCCTCCGTGCTCAATTACTCTATACGTATGCAGTTGGGAGAGGCGATTATCCTTCGTCGATCGCGCGACTTCGAACGAGGTCTTCGGAACACGATCCGCGGGCCTGCGGGGTCCGATTTCCACTTTCTGTTGAGACCCATTACTTATTGCTAATGATAAATCTTACGTGGAACGCCGACTCGGAATTCCCTCTTGGTTTCTCCCTGCTAATGTTCGCTTCCAACGCTCCTCTCCCACTGGAAGAGGAATCCACAACGAGGAACAATGAAACGTGTTCCGTGTTCGAGAAGCCCGCATATGTTTCGCGCTGTTCTAAGCGTAGTTCTTGAGGGTATCGACGGAGACTGCGACGCTTTTGATCTCTCCTTGAATTGTGTAAGATCCTGGGAATCCGGCACGGCGTCAGTCGGAGAGATACACAGACATCAGACGCCTATCATTCTTCAGCGTTCTTCTCATGACGGGTCGCTGGTGGTCCCCGAGACGAGAAAGATGAGAACAATCGGCCAGATCTTCCATGGGGAGCACGCATCAGGAATATCCAGCAGCCGTATGGGTTCAAACATTGGTTTGAGCCTCTAAGAAAAGAACGAAACAACATGATAAGGAGGAGTTCGCACTAGGGAAGGGGATTACTCGAAGAGAAACTCATTGAATAGAATGGGCTTATTCCTTCAGATGGCTGGAGCTCCTCCCGATCATCACCTGGCTACCCAAGTACAGCTTCCAGGATCTCTATGGAGACACGGTGGCTGGTATCACAGTGGCTCTGACCGTGATCCCGCAAGGGCTTGCTCTTGCCGGCGTGGCTCAACTGCCGCCTCAATATGGACTGTACACAGCCTTCATGGGTAGCTTCGTGTACATATTCGTCGGATCGGCGAAAGACCTCACAATTGGACCAACCGCCATAATGTGCATAATGACTAGTCAATACACGAAATTCGGTGGACCGACGTACGCCGTGCTCCTCGCACTATTGTCTGGAGTCGTGCAGCTTTTACTGGGCAAGTACGATTGCACCGACGATTCTCTCACAGCTATGGGTCTCGCTCCGAATAATTTTGTTGGCCAGAGCGATACATAGGACCGAGGGAATGAGCCCCGTGCTGTCGATAGTTTCCATCGAATGAGACCGTTCGTTGAATGGCCATCTCCGTCCAACAGGTTTGTTGAATCTAGGATTTATCATCGACTTTATCTCGGGCTCTGTGATCTCAGCTTTTACATCTGCCGGCGCATTGACAATCGCATCAACACAACTGAAGGGTCTGACCGGAATCCCGATCAATTCGGAGCATTTGATCGACGTCCTCCGACAACTTGTCGCCAACTCCTACAAAATAAAGTCAGTTGACGCCTGATTGATATCGAGATACCCCTCGACTGGTATGACTTGCGCTGCTTCCCTTGCCGTCTACAAATAACTTTGCTTCTTTTCCGTCCCAGATGGAACGATACAATCCTCGGGACGATCTGCATTGTTGTTCTGCTGGCTCTTCGGTACTTCCGAAATCGTCGGGTAAACGTGGATACGTCCCGCCTCCCAAAGTTCCTGTCGAAAGTTGTCAATACAGTCTGGTTCACGGTTGTGACCGCCAGGAACGTGATCGTGGTCTTGATATGCGGCGGATTGGCCGCTGTCCTGGACGCCAGGGGTCGGAGACCTTTCGCTCTGACTGATGATGTCAAGGGTGGTTTGCCTCCTCTACGGCTTCCGGACTTTACCTTCACGTACAACGATACGAAAACGAACTCAACGACAACATTGACATTTCCCGAAATCGTGGCCGTAAGTGTCGGAATCGTCGGGTTCCGCAGAAGATCTCGTTGGTATGGACAGCGGCTGGCGCGGTGACGTCTCCCAGGGACTGCCGCGTTGAGAAGGATGTTGCGAAACGTTGACCTCTTTCAGGATCTGAACATGGGTATCGTCGTGATTGCGCTTCTATCGATCCTCGAATCCATCGCAATCGCGAAAGCTTTCTGTAAGTTGCATACTTGACGCTATCGATCGCTTCTTGGCTAGTGTGAGAGAAGAGCCCACCTAACTTCGCACCTGACATCTCCGCAGCAAAAGGAAAACGTTTGAACGCAACACAGGAAATGGTGGCTCTCGGATGCTGTAACATTGCGGGATCGTTCGTTTCGGCCTTTCCGGCTACGGGGAGTTTCTCGCGGAGTGCAATCAACAACAGTTCGGGTGTTCGGACGCCCATGGGCGGTCTGTTCACAGGCTTAGTCGTTTTGAGCGCGTTGGCTTTCTTTTCGCCCTACTTTAAGTTTATACCGAAGGCGACTTTGGCCGCGATCATCATCACCTCCGTAATATTCATGATTCACTACGAAGACGTCGGCATCATCTGGAGAACCAGCCGTGAGCATCGATGGATTATTATCGAGAGAATCAGGACGTCGGACCTTTTCTAGTCGATTCGGGCGCGGCGTTGCGATTCATTCTTCGTTCCAGGTATCGATATGGCGCCGTACTTGTTCACGTTTTTCGGCTCGTTCATATTCGGTCTGGAATATGGTATCATGATGGGGGTTGTCGTGGCCGTTATCCTTTTGCTTCATCATAGCGCGCGACCAAATGTTACGGTCTCAACGGTCAAGGTCAGTAGAAAGAGCTCGTCCTGCGGAAGCGAGCCCGAGAGCGCGCGGCGGGGACCAGCATTGGTGCGGAAATTAGTCGAACCGAGCTGAATAGTTGTTTCCTTTTCACAGACCGAGAACTCGAGCTACGTTTCTTGCCGAATAGACCGAACTGTGTTGTTTCCTTCAGCGCTCTACGTAACAGGGAAAATTGGCCGAAAAATCCGCGAAGAAGTCAGTCGAATCGGACAGGAGACCACGTTGGTGCTTGTGGACGGATCTCGCTTATCGCGCGTGGATTACACCACTTGCATGGTGAGTTCTCCTTTCCTTTTAAATCATACGATTCCAGGCGTGCAGCTTGTGGTAGATCTCGCGATTGCCCGCCGCCGATAAGGAGGAATTCAAAATTTCCCGCGTCTCGGACTATCCCTGGCACTGCCGGCGCAGCGCTGGCGGCATTCCGAACAGAATCAACTCGGCCAGCAGTGGCGGCAGCAACTGTTCCGATGGGAGCGCTATCGAGCTGAAGTGGGATTCGGAAGTCAGAAGATTTCGGTTACTTCGGACGGAGAGCCCGGACTTCGTCGACCCGTGGGTCGGTTCGTGTCCCGAGGATGGCATCCGCGGAACCGGAGAGCTCGGTTCTCTCGCGGATCCGTACGAAGAAAAAGAGTATCGTTCAGAAGCTTCAGAATCGGCAGCTGTTCGGACGACTGACTGCGGGACCACGCGAAGTGCCTCCGAGGATCTACCACACGATTCCCCGCCGCCTGGTTTTCAAACTGAGTTCCTGTATCCCACAACATTTGCTGCCGAATGGACATGTTTTCCTGGGATTCCTCCGTGACGGCTACCATGTCGTTTCGTACACGAAAACAGAGGAGTATCGAAACGACGTAATGTTTCGCTACCGGTACTGCCTACAGTTCTGGAGGTTCACTCCGAAGCATCGACTGGAACTGCGGCGCCAAATCGAGTTGTTTTCGGTGGCCTCCTCGATTGTCATCACAATATCTCAATGGTCGGTGGATGATAGCAAAGTTATCGCGATTGGTCATCCGCTGGATTTCCTCTACGAGCCGAACCAGCAGTGTATGGTATTCGTGTCAATCGTGGCCGTGCCGCCTCTCAAACCGTGCTCGGAATGTTCGACTCGGAAGTCTGAGTGCCTCGAACACGGCTTCATTTTCCAAACAATCTGCTGTTTGAACGCTTTCTCTGTGACCGATCCGAAAATCATGGCAGCGGTCGATAACCATGTACTCATCAACACAACCTCGACTCTCGTCTGTCACGAGCTGCGAATCGGTCGGCTCACGAGGGAAAAGCGTGAACTCTCGGTGCTGTCCGAAGGACAGTCGTCAATTCCTGTACAGATCGTTCCTCTTGACGCACAAATTCCAAAGCCAAATTCGTTCATCAATAACCTCCTCTGCGGAGAGGTCGGAGAGGATGCAGCCGACTGTGATCAGCCAGCAAGCGAAGTTATCCCGGCGTTCCGAATATCGGAGTCGATAGACAAAGCCGAGAACTGGGTTTTCTCTCAGCCGATGTCACGACGCATAAAGTCTTATTTCTGCGAGAATATCCATTCCAAGGAACGGAGCAATCTTTCTCTTTACAACGGCTCCAAGAACAGGCCTCTGTTCCTGCATTGGCAGCTGCCCGAAGCGGCTGATGAATACATTGAAACGACCGAGACGCATCTAGAGTTCGATTACTGCTGCGGCTTCATCGCGGGCTGCTTCTGCAACGAGAAGCGGATATATCTGAGGAGTATCGTGAACTACGACGGGAAAATTCTCGATTTCTGTCCATATTCTCGAATCATCACCATTTCGTTGTGCATTCAAATCGATTCTACGACAACGATACCATCCCTGGAAGCGGTGACGGATCCTTCTGCCCGTGTAGGCTACGAATTGTTCGTTGTTCTTCTGTGGTCAGTCGCGACAGACGATCTCAAGATACGCTATCTTCAGTACAAGCAAGCCCCCGTAGACTTGAGAGATAAAATATCCGACGAGTGTCCGGAAAGCTTCAAACAGTTTTACAAAGAGCTCTTCCATCTTCGTGCCAAAAAGCTTGGTCGCGCCCCCTATGATCTCAATGTTCTCGGACACTGCTCCGATAATGAGGAACGCTCTGCGCACTGCATCGCGAATCGAGAAAAAACATTCTGCCTGACATTGTGATTGGAACTCGTCTCATGCGTAGTTATCCCGCCGAGATTACAAATGTTTCTACTGATAGTTATTGCTCTTCCTGACGGCTTGTTTTCGGAATGAATCTCATTGTACATACGATCTATTAGTAGGCTAGGTATGAGAGGATGATCTCCTGAATGGGAGAGAAATGTCTGGATAAATCTGGTCGGAAGACACTGTAAGAAAGCTGCGTATTCACTGTTCTCTATGCATCGAGCTCAAGTTTTCTAGTCACTGAGAAATCATGCGACGATCTCTGATGCCTAGCATCCGGATATTAAACGTTGCTGATGATTCGCAGGCTTTCAAGAATCTGTGTGATGAACTCGCCAAAGACAAATCTATCGTAGCCTTTTCGGGACTTCCGAGAGACGTTCGCGAAGCTCTCGCTGCTGCTTTAGGGGACATGTTCAAATGTCTCTCTTCGCCCAAGGAATGCGACGACTTCATTGGTGAGTACAGCCTGGTCAGAATTTCTGAGAATTCTCCGAAGGAAGCGATACATACTAAGTCGTAGAAATACATCCAAGTACGCTGAACATCAGCCCACACATGATGTCTGACCTATCACCGGATTCTTTCAGCCGGCTTAGGATCTACCCAAATCAACATCCCGGAAAGCTTATGATGACGACAGTCGGGTTCCGTTGTAACAAGATACCTACATTCTATTGTAGATTTCAACAAGCGCAAACACGGGATCTTTCTCTGCGTGCTTAGTGACAAACACGTACATCTAAATAAGTCCGCTGATATAGTTTGGAGAGGCTCATTATTTTTGTCACATGATCAAGAATCCTATTATATATTGTACATAAGCTTATGGTGAACGCCGTCATGATATCTTACACAATTAAAGCGGAAACTCTCAATTTCTTATTGATGAGGGTGTGTTTATCTTCGATCATAGATGAAGAGGTCCGTCTCCCCCAACTGATTACTTACCAATTGAGGAGGAAGTTCGTAGCAGCATCCGTGCGAAAGTTCGCCGTGTGTCTGGGCCCCATACGGAGGTTTACCTATCGTTCCAAGTTTCCGCTTCTGACTGCGATTGGAACCATTCTAAAGCAATTCCTAGGGAGAGTCTCGTCGTGGATGGGGAAGCTCAGATTCCGGTAGAAAGGTGCAATGGCGTAAGCTAAGTATGCAGCTGCCCCACGGATAATCTCCGGGACTAGGATATTGAACTTCGGGAGCAATCTGTGGGCTGCCAATGATTCCGAGGACGAGCTCACTGGAGCAAAATATACCCTCTACCTCCTTAATACTCGACAGAGAAGTTCGCAGCGCAATCGCTGCAACACTCGGGGAGAAGTCCGAATGCGAAGCTTATTCAGTCCGAAGAACTCGACGAGTCTCGATATGAGTAAAATCCGGTCGTTTATTATTTTTGTACTGTATTCGAGAGCGACATTGAGAGCACCCCTAGCCAGCGTCAAATGTCTGAGGCGTTATCGAACTCCACGAGCCGGATTGGAATCTACTCAATTCAACGTACCAGCATATTTATGATATCGGCAGCCGGTTTCTGATGTGACAATAAATGAACCCTAAAACTCCGACTGACAATGAGAGGAACCTTCCGCATGGAGAAATTTCCGTGTGAAGAACCTCAATGAGCGTAGATGCGTTTTTCTCCAGACCGGATCCCTATCACAGATGCTAATCCTGTCCGGCAGCATATTGTCGTGTGCTTTTCGGACTTCAACACGTCGAGCGAAAATTAGGTCTAAATAACGAATTTCAGAATTCCAGATATTCTTTCCTCCGTAGTAGTCGGGGTTAAAGGGGGGAGATTTCCACAAGCACATACACGAGTTCTTTCTCCGCATATGTGGATATACAGATGTATTGGTAGATATACATTATTATATTATCGTCATCGATGGAGGTTCATAATTATTATCACATTATGATGGATCATGCATTGTACATAAACTTAGCGGTGTCCCGGAGATATTCCACGATGAGCACCGATTTTCTCATCTCGTGATAAATAAAGAAATGCTCGCTTCCCCTCCACAGAGGAGAGTGCTCTCTCGCTTCGATGATCGTGAGTTATCGAATTTCGCCCTTGACCGATTACAGCCAAGAGGACCGATCAGTCTGGCGACAATGATTGATTTGTAGACGAGTGGTCTATCGAGTCAATAGCGACTGTCATTCCATGATTATAAATATCAGTGCGAAGGAAAGCCCACCATTATTGCACTAGTAACCAGTATAATGAAAGCTCCCTGAATGCCCGCCCTGCGCTCCGAGGGGCTGGCAGAATTGAATCGCGCACCCCCTGTAAATTGTCTTCTACTAGATGCTCAAATAAATGTGGGCGTTTGAACGCGTCCGCCTAGACTCAATATCCATGATCAAATCTCGATGCGCAGGAATACGTTCCCTGGCACAATATACGCGGTATGGAAGCTCCAAAGTTCGTGACGAGAGCTCAGTTCCGGAAACGGTGGTCACGAGCCTCGATCCGGAGCCTCGCTTGGTCCGACCATGAGGAAAAAGCGACCTAAGATTTGAAAAATTCGTTGAGAACACTACTTGAAGAGTGTCCTAAGGTAGCTGCGTGCCGACCCGGTTGGTCCGAAACGATAAGGGCTCCTCGGTTCTCTCCTCCGACATTCCTGAGCTGCGTTGAGGGAGCTATATGCGCTTACATCAGCGAGACCGCATTAGAGATAACTCGATAAGAACCGTTGCGGAAGCCCCGCCCATAGGTCCGGAAAGCATCTTTTTAGTCAAGTTGATGCGTTGATGCGTGGAAGAATAAACTCTCTACATTCGACTGTGCCTCGACTCGGTCGTTGAGCCTCCCTCGACGGTGGGCCGGTGACTAACAACACAACTCCGACCAACTGCATTTGGTGAGGGGTTTGAATCGTAGATGCTCCTCTATAAATTGGCAGGGACAACGTGCCATCGCGCAGTGTCTTGGGGGCGCTGGAGGCGCCGGCTCGGAAAATCCGTCCGGATGTACGGGAACGCTCAAGTCCAATCGCTTGCGTACGAATTCCTTGACCCAGCGTTGACTGTATCGCAGGAAGAGCTTCTCCGCGGTTTTCTGGGAAAATATGGTTTTTGAGAACCAGTGCACCGTCGCTGAACCGAATGGCGCGTATAACGATCGTGGAATACGCTTCAGCGATTCAAACCGCTTTATCTAATTTTAATCATCATGATATCACGGGTGGGGATGCACTCACTTCTGTTCGGGTAACGCGTTCCGTGGCGGAGCCTCTCGTGATAATAATATCATCGTGATCAAGATCCATCCTCGATCGTACTATAGGATTATCCATCGGCTGATTTATCGAATCGGCCTTCTCTTGGTTCTCGAGCATCGAGGCTAAATATTTCTAGGATCAGGGAGAGATATATATGTAGTCAGATCGATCCGGAGAGGGCCTAGTAGCGGTCCTGATCTCACTCATTCGATAATATTCAAGCGATGGATATGGGTTTCGGATGGAGCAAGAGTGCCGCTCAGTCAATAGGTCCCGAGTACCGCGTTACTTGACTTACGAGACAAGGTTCCGTTTCGAAATTGATGAATATGAGATGAACTTTGTGGCACGATAGCTTCCCGCGATCATCAAGACCGAGTATGATGTTATGCTTGAGGAGTATGGTGTTCACATGAGCCATACATCTCTCTAATAAGTGATAGAGCTAACGGATGACATAGCGATTAGTGTTGTATCAGGCATGAGCCGCACTATCATGCGTAATTTAGACGGTATATAACTTCAGAGAGCCCATATAGTCCGGAGATGATACATATATAGAGATGATGATACGTATATAGAGATGATACATATAAAGAGACGATACATGCCTTGAATTTGAGCCACATGCAAACGAAGATGCCTGTTGCGTTCACAACGAGCCAGAGCACTCCGCCCGCGAATAGAGCCAAGCCCTTCGTGCCTGAAAATTGAAGCTGGTGTCAGTCACAGAGACTACAGTTAGAGACTCGGATGGCCCCGAAAACTCAAGCTAGCTTTCTCCCTCGTCTTTGCTTCGCTCGCTTTCCAGTGTCGATAAGATTTCCCGTCTCTGATTGTGAGCGGGCTCCCGACTCCCAATCTACTAACCAGTGAAAAGAAGACTGATCAGAATGACAAAGCCCAGCATCATCCACAAGAGAAGAATCCGTTTGTAGAACACATTATACAAGGTAAACCTCAAGTCGTTTGTCAGAACTTGGAGTGCGAGAACATAATCTTCTACGGTGATCTGTGGAGAAAAGAAACTTAAGCTCGTGGACGATCTGGGGACTGATTCGCCTTCTTCATAGGCTAAGCCCGAACAGCTTCACAATAAGAGATGAAGGGCTCACGGTTAGACTCGTATCCATGATTTCTTCGGGGACCAAGTTTGGCTGAAATTTGGCGCGCGTCACCCAGGCACAACTCTTATTCGTCGGCAGGACCGTACATATGACATCACCGTTGACTGAAACATAGCAGGATTTATTTTTCTCTAATCGATAAAAAGTGTGCGGACGCGTCCACGGGAGGGAAACGTGAGTGAAGCTCCGAGCTCAACTAACCGAGCTTATCCTCCGCATCTTCTTTACTCTTCAATGCGGAAAGTCCGATATTGTAAGGCGAAGACATCGGTGGAGCCTGGATGACGGGACTTCGAGGAGGAGATGGTCTGAGAACCGCTGGATCGATCCGAATGGCTGCGGAATCAATCGAACAAAGAGTTACAAACCATCATTGTCTCCGCCTTGGCGATCGAACGTCCAAGCGTGAAGAGTTCTCAGCTAAGAACGAACGACCCGCTATATTCGCATCCGTCTCGATATCTCGCGTCGTCGGGTCTTTGATGCGGCTGAAGAGGGGAAGCGGGGAAAGAGTGCTCTCGTGAAGATCAACTTACCCGATTGAGCAACCCGGTCTTTGGCTTTTTTGTCGCCTGTCTCCTTGACTGCAATAACCTCCATCAGGGTAGGTTGGATTGTCGCCGCCTCCTTGTCTTCACCTCCATCGAACTTGACCCATCTCGAGGTTTCGTTCCCATTTGTGGACTTTTCCGGCGATGTGGGTTTCCTATTCGGGTCCTCGATGTCAACCGGACCGGCAGTGCCAGACTCAGACATCATCTGGGGGTGGGGAAGGGGGAATATTGATCGTCAATGAAATCTATATTCGCACCCGTCATCCAAGGTCGTGCTCCTGCCTGCTTGGATGACAAACCCTGGGCACTAGCGTGTGAGATCAGCATACATCCCAATCAGATGCAGAACAGATTCTTATGACTGGAATAATGAGTCACACCGACTGGCGAAGATTCTGAGTCGCTTGATTTCGTGGCCTCGCCCAGCGTTCTCTGAATCATCCCTCTACTGGCAGGCGAGTTTGTGCCAAATGTAGAGGCAGGCTATCAGAAGTACAGGAGGAAAACAACACATAGCGTGTTCATGGAACGAATCTCAATCAGAAAAATTCCGAGTCGATGATTCGATCTCTGAAATTTACACTGAGAGCGAGCAACCTCCGCCGTCTTGTCTTCATGGCTTACAGGAAAATTCTGTCCTGCGATTCGATCATGAACCACATGCTTTGGATCGGCTGGAAGCTTTACGAAGATGTCCCTCTGAAGCGGATCATGGATGGAACTCCGACCCGACCTCTCTTAACCTCCGGTCGCAATTTCCGGAGAGAAGGAAAATCTCTGGCAACTCCCATGCTTCCTATTGGAAAGGTGGAATTTTTCATTCGAAATCGTCCGCAACGAAAACATTTCGTGGCGACTCTCACTCCGCCGCGTAGAGCGGCTGCTCGACCGTCCGACGGGCTAAGTAGCGGGCTCCTTCCGGAGTTGAGCGAGCATAGCACGAGAAAAGCGATTCTACTGTCCTATGCTGCGCTTACGCATTCGCTTCATGCGACCGCATGTTCCGAGATATCACAGGAAACATCAACAGACCTTGTTTATCAGGACGGCTTTTCTCGCACGGTGCGCGGATCTCCTCTCAGTGACCGGGGACTCCGCGAGCTCGATGAGCACCCCGCAAGGGTAGTCACGAGCGCGGACCCCTCCCACTGCGGGCGCCGGAAGGGAAAACAACGGATTTACTCGCAGCACTAACCTTGGGCTCAGCTTTCGCTGGCGACTCCGCGCAAGTCTGCTCTGCGAAAAATTTCCTCAGAAGTATCCACTATCGAGGAAATCTCTTCTCTTCCATCGATTTCGTCGGAAAGGATCCACCTCGCGGAACAGTGAGGAATTCTCCATCTATGCGCACAGCAGCGGATCGATATCACTCTCAAAACAAACACTTCCGAAACGCAAGCCGACCATGGGGAAGGATGTTCTGCAAGAATTCTCCGAACAGATGCGATCGAGTGACCTTTGATTGCCGATTCCGATTCAATAACGCACTCGGTAACGTAAAATACGCAAGCCGCACTCGCGGTGTTCTCGTGACCGGTCACGAGGCGGCGCAAGAGCAGAGGTTTTTGCTGAATTCAATTATTCGACTTTCAGAAGACGCAGGTTTTTCGGAACTCCATCAACTGCGAATGCGCCATCGACGGTCAGCTGGTGTCACCCACTCAGTCAGCTCAGAACCCAGAAGAGAAAAATTCTGCCCCAAACCAAACAGAGCGCCGGAAGTTTTCAGTGCGGTCACGGGGACTATCTGCTCTGCTGAATCACGGATTAATTTCAAAAGGCTCACCTTTAGTGCTCATGAATCGCCGACCGGAGCCGAATGCAGAGAACAAGGAACATCGACCGAGTCCGATTCGAGCATGTCCTAGGATCCCGAGTGGATTCACATACTCGCTCGATCAACTGTCCGATTCTCCACTCCTTCGACGGCACTTCCAGCTACGAGTTACGCACAACCGTCGAGAGGTGCCGTCGCTCCCGACGTCTGCCCGACAGTTGATCTGGGAGCAAGCCCTCGGGAGCAGAACGTTCGAACAAAGAGGAGGCCACCTTTACGACTGCAACATCGTCACCCGCTGCCACCATAAATGAATTATGGACCACTAAGAGGTCGAAAACTCGACAAACGGGAGCGTCGAATCCCACCGCGACCACTGCCTGTGCCACACTACGGGCAGTGAATACCTGCCTCCGAGCGGTGAATGGAACAGCGGCAGCGGCGACGACGCGCTGAAGACCCACACATGTCCGAAAACTTTCTGCTGTGTCGCTCGATGGCTTGCCAGTCGTCGGTGAACCCTGTGTCTCCAGCAACGGTGGTCATCGCCTTGCGAGCCGCGGTCGACCGTTTTCCCGATAGGAACACACCGGTATCCTCACAGGAGAGATTTCATCGATTGGATATTCAGTCGAAGTTTCTCTTTTAAGGGCAGTGAGGACTTTTCTTGAGAAGTACTAAAGATTGCTTTCGACCTCAGTCTGTGTCTATCGTGAGGGATCGACGCTAGAGTACGAAATGACTCGTCGTGATGGAACAGAGTTAGAGTTCCGGAGAATCTGCACACGTTCTCCGTTCAGTGAAACACCGACTCAGAGTTTCCTCCGATACGGCCAGACGTTAGGCTCGGAAACCCTCGAAAGAAAGAGTCTTCGGCTCCGGCACTGTCTTCGGAGCAGATCGAGGAACTTCTTGCTCTGAGTGGCTCGATCCCTGATTCTAATAGATATTTAGGAGAAATTAAGGAACAGCGCATCGTGAAACTTTTTTTTATTACCCCAATGGTGGAGCTTGATGACAAATGATGTTCTTGGCCATCATCAATTCTAGACGGTCTC
Source organism: Galendromus occidentalis (assembly GCF_000255335.2). NCBI lineage: Eukaryota > Metazoa > Arthropoda > Arachnida > Mesostigmata > Phytoseiidae > Galendromus > Galendromus occidentalis. Next base: position 620,760 of record NW_003804940.1, on the reverse strand, counting down.
GAGCACTGGGGGCTCATAATCGTCGGGGCGGTCGACAGCCATACCGTCGGCGGTCTTGGTTCCAGAGGATCCCTTCGAGTCGCCGTGCAGCTCAAGGAGCTTGCTCATGTCGAACTTGGGCTTCTTGAGCACCTTGACCTTCCTGATGAGCACGTCATGGAGCGGGAAGATTGCATTACAGACCTTCTCGATGTCTTTGCCGATCGATTCGGGGATCAGTTTGCTGACGACGTCCTTCAGGTCGCAGGACGATACCTCGCGCTGGATGATCTCGACCATCTTGCGACGGATGGCACGGACCTGGGCGTGTTGGGCGTAGCAAGTTTTCTTCACTTGGCTCTGGGTCTTCTTGGTGAAGCCAATGCAGAACAGTCGAAGAACGAAGCCGTCGGTCGTGCGTACGTCCACCTGAGCCTCGATCAGGGTCTGCCATTTCTTGACCATGGATCGGAGCTTGTCAGTTGTCAAGTCCATTCCGTGGAAGTTGGTGAGGCAATGACGGCCCTGCACTTCTTCGCAAACAAGCCTGGAAGAAGGGAAGCAGTCCTGCCGTCAGAGAGGAGCTAATACAGAGTCAGCCTACACGACTAACGGTCGAGATTCCTGAACGCGCAGGGAAAAATCCGTACAGCGTAAGAGATGCCGAGGGGGCACAGACTCCGCCATCGCGATGGCCGGGAACTCACTTGAACTTCCTGAAAGCATCCTCGTTGTTGTTCAAGTCAGCCTGGGAAACTTCATACACACGTCCTTTGAGGCCATCGGAGGCGATTTTGGTTCCCTGTGTACGGTTAACGAGGGTCTTCCCAACGTTGCGGATTTGGAACATTGATGGAGCCTTGACATCGTACCAATCTTTACGAGTGAAGGGGTCAACACTGGAACGAGGAATGGGTAAACATTAGGAACTCGGTGAACTACGCGACGAATTCGGTTTCGTGTTTTCACAGGGAGTAGATCCGGCGAAATAGTGTCGGCGGCCGTCTGTCCACGTTTTACTCGCCGCATTCGAATATATTCGAATACATGGCGCTCACGAACGAACACTGGAGCTAATATCGCTCTTCCTCACTGGCGGAAGCCGAGAACAACTAGCCACACCGAACCGACAAGCCATGGCTTGGAAATCATCAGAGAGCCCCATTTCTCATCTCACATGCGACAGAAACGAGCGGGCTGATGTTCGATTTCATCCAATGAAATCATGGTTCCGCCGGGTTTCCCTGACGCGGACTCCGGTCGCATATGTCAGTCCAAATATCCAAGCGGGGACTGACGCGAATATCAGTCACTTACATCTTCTTTTTGAGGCCCTTTTTGCCTCCTTTCGAAAGTCCCTTGTTCTTTCCGACCGCCATGTTGCAACTCACACGGGAAAAGACCGGAACGAGGCGCGGATGTTTGGGTGAAGCCTCGATTCCGAAACCACCCGCCTCTGTTTGGTTTCGGTACTGTGATCGAACCGATTTTTCCGGAGAGTGGGGGCGGACTCAATCGACTCCAGTCGATCACGATCAGCCGGGAATCGAATAGGGTCATCGGGGCGACAGCGCATTCCTTGCATCATTTCTCGCTTGTACTTTCTCGGGGACTGGTTTGCGCGCCAATTTTCGAACGGGCTAACTCGATCCGGGAAAACATTGGTTTCCAGCTTTCCAACAGCAATCCCGAAATCCTCCGATAACCAGGTCTTGGGATACTTCGATTGGCGCATCGGACCTCGTTCTCATGGGATTCCGGAGAGGATTTTGCGACAGATACGTCTCAGCAACTCGGCAGTGCTGCGGGTACGCCAAGCTCCCAGCTGATTTCTCAGAGCAACCAGACTACCACAGCAAACAGAATGCCTCCGTGTTGGTGGTCGCTGTTCGTTTCCCGTGGCGTGTAATGAAGCCAAATTGTCAAGCCCAATGACTGAGTGAGTATTTAGTGCAATCGCGTTACAGTTCCTTGGACGTTCCCCTATCGGTAGAGTTTTGCTTCCCTCCTTTAGGTTGAGCGCTCCAAATTACTCATGCAAGCGCAGTGGGGGATCCTCGCATTCGAACGAACGCGGAACTTTGGGAAGCCGTAATTGATTCCGCCGCGCGAGATCACTCACACGCTCGTGAAGGGAAGAATCCAATTCTGGCCCAGATGTGCGGTTCCATGCGGCTCCTCGAGACTCTCGGGATTTGCGTGAAGTTGATCCCTACGGGCGTCTCGATGGGATGTATGAGCTACGACGAGAAGCCCTCTCGTTTGGACTTTTTTCGAATTCCTCAATGAGTCCAAGTGGGGACTATCGATTGCCGGAGAATGTAGCTAGCATAGCTGACGCTAGAGCTCTCGAAGAGCATTTAGAGGTGCATATCTGAGAGAGCCTATTCGTTCCCGTGGTCAGTTTGGTTCCCCCCGGATCGATCTCGACATCGCGATTCAGGAACATGACTTCTAACACTGTTGACATTCGGCGCTGCGAAGCCTTCCGACGATGTTCCAAGATAAGAGATCCATCGGACGCTCACAAAACACGGGAGGGCCGTTCGCCTCTCTCGAACATGAGTGCTCTAGAAAAGCAGTCGATTCGATTCGCGGAAGAAGCGCCTCCCGCTGCACTCGTTCGGCCTCATTCTTGAAGCTTATCAGCGGACCTTCGACGGCGAAGGAATCAATTCCGACGAACCAGAAGAGAAGTTTCGAAATTTCGATTCCCGTCTGTGCGCTTTCACATTCATCTACCGCGGAGGCTTTCGGGGCACCGCAGCTTCCAAGAACGGTAGCTCACTGCCAGAGCGTTGTTGGACAGCGAAAGAGTTCTTCAAGTGTAGGTCATTTGGAAGCCTTGAAGTCAGTCGGGAGACGTTGCGTGGGAACGATTGTTCTTCAGAAAGCGAAAGCGCCAAGTGACATATCCTTCCAAGTTTCCCATTTTAACGGATCAACTGCCTCCCCCTTCTTTTGGAAAAGCGTAGAAGTGAACGAGGATCACGAATAACCATGACCATTAACAAGCTCTTCTTTGAGACTATGCATGTGTCCCGTACATGCGAGACATGGATGACGTACACGAAACATGAGCCTCCTTTCGGTTGGATGGTCCTCAAGTCCCACCGATTTGGATCGCTCCCGTTGATCTGCTTGTGATCAATTGGATAACCCCCGGAAGACTCCGCTGCATCCATCACCCAATGATGGAATTACCGATTACAGTCTGTCAATGCTTCAAACGATTTGCACGGCTGGGTACGCGGCAAACGAATAAACGGATGCTCATGGATCGAGTCGATAAGTTCCACATTGATTCGCTTCATTGACCCCGCTTCGCCGCGTCAGGCGGCAGCTATTCTATGAAATATGAATCGGGACCCTTCGGCTCTTGCGCAAGAAGCTCGATGTTGGAGTCGGCCGAACGAGGTGCAAAACGCCGCGAAGCAAAGAACGCACGAAAAATATTCAAGTTGTCATCCGCAAAACATGAGTTGTTCCATGTGTGACACGCGAAAGAATGGAGGGGTCTAGAAACTTTCGGGAACCACTACGGTCGTCTCCTCTTATCGATTTGCGACGCACTTGGTGATCGTGCGACTGTTGGAGCAAGGAGACTGAAGAGTGAATATTTTCTCCTCTCGAGCGAGAGGATGTCGGCGTGTCCGCGCTCAGAGGTCGCAATTACGGCGGACTCAATATGACGTTATTCCACAGCCGTCTTCTCATCTACTGTTCGCTATTGGCGTTCCTGCTCCTTCTGTCACTGAAGTGGGATGGATACATCGATGCCGACTACTGGCTCGTGTTCAGCCCTCTGTGGCTATGGAAGTTCATCGCGGTGTCGTCTACGCTGGCCGCCTCGTACATCTGGCACCGGCAGCCTCAATACCGTTTCGATCAGGAATCGCTGGTGGAATACAAGTCCATGATGATGTCGATCTCTCTGCATTTGCTCATTTTGGTTTACGAAGTTCTGGTGTGTGACAACTTGGAAACAGCCTCAAGGAGTCGACATCTTTGGACACTCATCTGCATTCCGCTCGTTGCGCTGTGCTGCCTCGCAGTTGTCGTATGCATTTGGTCTGTGAAACATGATCGGCCGTTTGAGGTGAGTTCTCGATATTTGAAGGAGCTGATACGTCGGTCGATCGATCCTTCGATAAATTTATGGCTCAGGTTCCTGAACGTCACTCCGATCGTGCGTACTCGGCTCCTCCCATTCAACTGGTGCTTTTCTCCATCGATTGCAGATGGAGCTGCTATGCGCTGTCATGACAATCCAATTGATATTCATTGCTCTGCAACTGGATCGCTACGTGTTGTGGTCGTGGGTGGTCATTTTCATCCCTCTCTGGGTAGTCTTATGCATTGCGCTGATAGGCGTTCTGTATTCAATTATTTTTGCCATCATTATATCGAGAACTCCTGAAGTCACTGCAGAGCAGAAGCGCTTGACATCTCATGCCGCCGTCTCGTACACACTACTTGTGCTACCGTTCGTTGCGTTTCTGGTGAGTCACCCCTGTCCAGCCTGCCATCCGAAGCTTCATCAGTCTGTTCCGAGTAGTTCGCGAAGACGGGCTCCCGCACATTTTTTCACATAACGCCGTCAAAATCATTCGATCTTCCAGGCTCTTTTGACCAATAAACTCGACGGGAGGAGCCAGCTGACCTACACTGCGTGCTGTATGCCCCTGGTAGCGACGTTCGTCATTCTACTCATCTTATCGTTTTCCTGCAAGACCAGGAATACCTGTGAGTGCATCCATCCCTGTTTCTGAGCGAGATCCGCATCGTCATCGTCTTCGACCTCTTCATGTCTATAAGGTCTCAAATTTGACACCCTCCTATCATCGCAGGGCTTTTCGGATCGCGACAGGATTTATGTAGGTTGCTGATTACGGCCTGCCCGCTTCTCCAGGAGTACGGCAACATTTCATACAGATTGCACAATTACGGCCAACAACCGCAACAGCAGACCGAAGTCGATCATGCCGAGTTCACGATGCCGATGAAGAACAAAAAGAAACAGGAGGTGGAAACTACAGTCGTGCCCATAAGATCGATTGACGTCCCGGATTAGCTAGGCTTCACCATAGAATCGTCCCGAGGAGACCTTCCCCGGATTCGTCTGCATCACGAATCTCTCTCTTGCCTGCGTCGATGTGCCACCGACCAAGCTCCGACTGCAAAGAGGCATCGTCTCAGTCGTCAATCAGGAAATGCGCTCCGAGGAGGCAGAGTCGAGCTCGCTGAGATAGTCACCACCCGAGGGGCGAGCCATCCCGGGTAATGACGACTACGTTGCGGGGATAAAACGCGGACTGTGTTCTCGTTCTTCTGTTGGATTCACCGAGGTTTCTCGGCTCAGGGTGGGGGTCGATGCTGCTGGTAGCTCAGAATTCATGATGCCCGGCTAGACTCTCGATGATTCGAATCATCGCTCGGTGACCTCGTCGATTAGACTAGAACAGACCGACATATCAGCGGCGTTTCCTGCTCCCGTTGAACTGATGTTTATATTCGCATTTCGCTGAACTTAATGGATAGGCTCATCCTCTAGATCTCAATAGTCCCCGTTGACGTCTGTAATTTTCGCTCAGATACTAATTTCCCCCCAATTCATAGATCGAAGCTACGAATGGCGGAACTAACTCGAATCGCTCTGGAGAGAGGGGTCAGTCTCTCCTCCCCGGTTCTTTCGAGCTATTCCATGATCCTCATCACCGTTAGATCAACAATCACCCCTCGCACGAAAGATTGACTGTGTGATCGCTCACGGATGTTTGTCCCTGAGGAGGGCGGGAGTGTCTTCTCTGGGGAGGAGTTTCCAGAGGATTCCGGGAAAGATCGCGGCGAAGTTCGTAGGTCCATGTCAGGATTCCCCACATGACGGAACTCGTAGGATTCTTTCGCTTGATCCCCTGACTCGCACCTGAATTTCAGAGTGGGAGCGGATGCTCGATGGTGGTCATGAAATCTCAGACTGGAAACGGTCTCAGACTGGGGTGCTTAGGTGCACTTCAGGTGTGTTTAGTCCGCTCGAACTTGTTTCCTTGCGGGAGCAGGCTTTCAGCGCCCCTGCAAGGCCGTAAGATGAATACCGATGACGCATCGTGAAGTTGGTGAAACTGAATTCATGAGGTAGAATCTTCGGTTGGTAGCTCAATCGTTCAGAGAGGCATTCATATTGAAGCAAGTACACAATTGTATATACCGTGCAATAAAATGAAGTCGATATATCAAGGAACTGTATCGAAGCGGCAATTCCGTTTATCAATCACTATCGATTGTAGTCACCGTAAAGTACGGCTCTCTGAACAATCGTTCTGTATCATGCTGTCATTATTTCCCGATCTAAAGACTAAGAGAACACTCGCCAGAAGCGCCGGGGACTCCTCTGCACTCATTCTTCGAACACGTCGCCGTAGGCATTCCTCCTCACGCGTTTCGGCTTGGCAGTTACTGCGTCAAAGACGCTGTCATCTCTCTCTGGTGGGGTTAGAGGCGCGAAAGGATCCGTGAAGGACTCCGGTTGACTGTTCGGAGACGGTGCGGGGCTCTGAGGGGGAGGCGCGCCGGACCCGCCATATTGCTGGACGACCTGAGAGTATTGATTGTGGGCGTGCATGAGACGATTCTCGTTCCGGAGATCTTCGAAAGACTTCTTTCTCCCAGGTTGTTCCTCTCCGGCTCGTTCGTGCACGATTTCCTCTCTAGGGGGTTGATACGGGTATGGGGAAGCTGCAAGAGAGTATGGTCATATTGCTCAGCGTCTTCTCGGCTAGCTTAACTGTCTCAGAGCCGACTTAAAGGGAAATGAAGTATCTAGAAAAGCCCATGTCTCCATGAAGATTAATCCTCTGGAGAAATCCGCTTCCAGTCGGAATAAATTCTCTGGCAAATGGATTCTTCAGAGGAATAATCATACGATATCGATCGTATCGCTGCTTAGATCTGACCTCTGGGGGCGGGTTCGTCGCGACGTCCAGTCAGTTGATCGAACCCTGATTGGCCTCCCTCGTCGAAGCCACCCTGCGCCTTTTTTCTCAGAAGCTCTCCGAATTCTGAATTCGGAAGGTCCTTCAACCTCTGGGTGCAGACGCTGATGTATGATATCCGACCGAAAATGTAAGCTCCAAGAAGTCCTGCGGCCATCTTCGGGATCTTGCCGAAAGAAGCATTTGGTTGCCACAGTCCCTTCCTAAAAGCGACTTCGGCGCCAATGACGTAGCCCGCCATCAGAGGGAGGCCTGCGGATGGTGAAACATTGTTGTCATATTTTTCATATTGGAGCATGTAGTTTTCAAGCGACGTGCGCGTAAAAGTCCTCCATTCATTGGCTGGAGGAACTTCTGCAGGGAGGTGCTTGACAGAAGAATTTGAATCAAGGACCAGCAATGACGGTCGGGAAACGTACTCCTCTGGTAGAAAGACTCGGAATCGCACTCTTTCAAGACTGCAATATCTTCGGGGGAGAGTTTGACAGGTTCCTGGAAAATAATCTCGATGATCAGTTCTCCGTCATGGAACCGGGCCGAAATCACTACGCCCACAATTCGGCAATACTCCGCAAGTGGGATGCGGGAATTCCATGAGCTGATCCACAGGATCCCGATGAGGTTTGCAGCTACGCGCGTTCCCCGTCCGGGTCCACTTCACGTGCCGACCCGAATGGAAGCAGCTGACCTCGGAAAATACAGTCGAGTGAAATACGTACTCGGCCTCGACGAGAGATGTCGTTGGGGTTCACAGGGGCCGCAACTCTCCGGTCTTGATCGGCTGAGAAATATTTCTGTTCATTCGGATAGGCTGTCATGACTGCCCCCCACACTTTCGAGCATGTAGTCCGTGTTCCAACTTGCCGTGACAATGATTGTTTTTGTTTACCTCCAGGAGTAGACGATTATTCTTGCGCGGGCAACGGCCAGTGTAATTGTAGTGCCAGGTCGACCCTTGCTTTCTGGCCCAAAGATCACTTTGAGTATGTTCGAGAGGCATAGTCTCGAAGGGTCTCCTGCTCGACCTCCGATCAGAATCGACGAGGGTTGGAGATTCTTGGGGATCCGGTAGTCGGCGTCGATGCCGTCGAGTCAACGAATGACTTGCGTGGATGGAACATGAAAGAGCACTCGGAACGGTTTGGGTGAAGGGAATTGTCCGATCCCAGTTGACGATTTCATGGGACTGCATGTGACAGGATTGTTCCTGCCGGAGGCGAACCACGTGCTTGACGCGCGACGCCGTGACCGAGTGCCAATGCTCACCCCCATCTTGTCTATTCAGGCTGCGCTATGTTTCTTCTCTGAATCGGGGCAGAGTATGAGGCGTCCGAGAACTCTCCCATGACCCATCGAGCTTTTCGGGGTGTCACGACGGTCCTCGTTGAAGTTAGGCCCCTCTTTCCCGCCCCATCGGAATCGATGGTCCCACCCCTGTCTGGGGGCGTCTCGATGCGCTTAGTAGCTTTTCAGGTCGTGGGCGGTTTCCGAATCCCAGCCCCGGTCGGGAGCCTAATTCCGGAGCCCTGAGAGAGGACATCGCACGAAAGTTTGAAATATGAATTTTATTTATCAATTATGTAGTGGTGGTGTAGAAATCGATGGAGAGTCGAATTCCGCTGGAAACCTGCCGGGATCTCTGCTCGTAAAAAAGTGTTGCGCGCTCTCAAATTGCCCTTTGAGAGCCGTGTTCGTCTCTTACACCCAGTACCCGTCATCCATTCGTCGTTGGCTTTCCTCTTATGCTCATGACTCCCGTGACGCTTGTCTCCGTGTCGTCGCCGCCGTCCCACCCCTCATCATAGTTTCTCTCTTACTCTCAACTGTATGTACAAATCGCTTGCGTGACAACATCTCTCTCTTCATAATCCACTGCGAATTTCTCCCTCAGCACCAATCACAGTGAAATCCCCTGGGAGCTACCGATCTTTGCAGCTCGTGACTTATTTCATTTATAAATAAATTTTATTCTATAAGCATTGCCTGCTCCTTGGCAAGTCCCAGATTTTTTCATTCCCAATCCGGACGAGCCGATACGCGCATCCTCGTCTTCGGCCCCATCTGAATCTGATCGCATGTCTTATTCCAGTTTCTTTCGATCAGACCATGATGGCTCCGTCGCCACAGCCGACACGGCTGATATAATAATGGAGGAAATTTCTTTGCGGAGCTTTTTTATGACTGTCACCCCGTGTCTTGAGCTAGTTTGTCCCCCCGCATCATTCAACAACAAGTTCTTCTAGAGCTGACTGGTAGCTCCTTCAATAAGAATCCAGCAGGTTGCGGAGATACTGCAGAAATTCGTAGTAGGAGAGCATGCTTTCGCCACGGTCGTTAATCATGTACTGGGTAAACAATTGTCGGATATGAGAGTCTTCTCGAAGAATCCATAGAGGAGGACGGACGGCGTGTTTCGCTGAAATAGAGTCCACGAAGCTTCTGATTCGTATCGACTCCTCATTGTCCAGTTCAGGCAACGCACTCTGAAACAGGATAGGGTCCACTTTACCGAGACGTACGATCATCCGAGAGGGGCTATCAGGCAGCTATTCGAGGCATCGGGGATGAGTGAAAAAAAAAATGAAATAGGAGGAAATCATAATTCATAGAACTCAACATGCCGACGAGCTCGATGATAATAATTATTATTGATAATGGACACATCGTATGGGTCACGCGAACTCACCATGTTGTCGGGGAGCTGCGAGAACTTGCTGACGCCGAAGACGTTCTGAAGTAACAACGGGTTCAGTCGCCCACCGACGTAGATATACAAGGCGTCCACAGTCTCGAGCAGGTATAAACCAGTTTTATCGACTTTCTCGAAGGATAGCTGCACTCTCGGCGGATTGGGTACCATGACGTGTAGTGGATAGAGCGCCGGGTAGATGAGCAAAAGGAGTTTGTCCAACGGGAGGTTCTTGATTCGCTCCATATCGTAAACACGGTCATCGAGTTTTGTCGAAACTCCGACGCGGAAAGCTCGTTGCTTGAGCAATCCGAGAATCAGCAGAGGCAAGGTTTTGCAGTTTCGCATTATCATCAGGCCTCCCGCCGACGAACGTTGAGTTAACGAAAACGCGTGACAAAGATCCGCAGCTGCGTTTATCATGGCGTCGCGTGCGTCGTTCACGCTGCAGGATATGGTTCTGTCGACAGCCATCTTCGCCAAGAGCCCCACGACCGCTTCCTGGTCGGCCCCATTCAGGATATCCTGCAGTAGTGACGACACGCCCGTGCATAGCGTATGGACTCGAATTCGCCTCTCCCCTTGTGCCGATGTGTACAGCACGGCGGCTTGGAAAACCGCCGTATTGCAATCCGTCAGATTCTCCTCGATGCTCAGCTGGAGCGCGTATCCGGCGTCTGGGTTGACGTTCGGTAGAGACAGCAGGTCAGTGGATCGGACGAAGAAATTCCCATGGAACGTGTGCAGCTGCAGACCTTTCGTGCACCGAATGCGCATTACCGACTCGAATCCTATTTTCCGCGTCAAGTAGTGACGAAAATCGTTTTTGAAGCGTTCCACTTGATCAACCGCCTGAGTAACATGGAACTTCGGGAAATAGTACAGCTGACCAGACGAATACTTCGCAATGCCCGCCAGCGTTGCCAAATCCGCGAACTGAGAGTTCAGGAGGAAAATGTCCACCCCGATCTGTTGGCCAGTACAGTCGAGAGCGAGTTTCTTGTAGAAGTCGGTCGCTGGGTTCAGGTTGACGACCTCTTTGGCTGATCGCTCATTGGGATTCTCTCGGGACTGCAGACAGCCGGGTCCAAGATTGGGAAGGCAACATTGAAATACTGAAACTCGACCACCGATGGGAGACAGCAACTTGTAGGCTCCCTGGAGCGCGGCACCCAGACAGTTGCCCGGTCCACCGGTCTGTAAGGGAATTCCGAGAAAATCGCTTGGTTAGTTCACAGCGATGGGACCATCGTCCGGGTCAATTCCGATATCAAGTTCTCTTGACGCAATCGCGGCCCGCATATCGGCAGACTGTCGACCGTCGCAACTGACCTGAGTTGCACCTAAGCTCTTTAGAAGTTCCCGAACTTGTTCTCGACATTCCAACAGATTGCACAAGAGAGTCTCCGGCATCGGGATGAAAACGTCATCTACGTCCGAGACCACCTGGAATCGAAGAGAAGTCTTAGTTGGCGGAAAATCGGGAGGAAAACAGCGAGCGGATCGACTAGTCGCCGAGCGGAGGGGAATTGCGGACGACTAATAAAAATCCTGCTCAGATTTATTCGCTCCGATGATGACTGCTGCTACTAGCGCTCCTCGTCTATCCTCTGCTCGGCGCAGTCGGACGTGGCATTCGATCAGAGAGCGTGCTATCCCAAGACGGAGCTGTCAGGGATCAATTCCGGACCATGACGCACTGCGAGATCCAGACGAACATCTCTCCCAGATCTTGACGGCAGCAGCGGTCAAGATTGTTCTACGGGGAGCACCAACGACCGTTCAAGGTTGATGATGACGCCCGGAGGTATGGTCACACAGATCGTCGCCTCGGAACATCTCTTACCGACCGGGTCGCCAACAATCATAATGTGAGGATACCAGCATCGATCGGGAGATTTCTCAGCCTTGAGCTCCGCACACCGTTCCGACGGGGACGGTCCAGAATAGGTGCATATCGGAGAGGAAATCCGAAAATAGATTGTATGGAAATACGATTCCGGGAATTTCAGCTCCGCGACTATTTGGGGAGAGGGAGCAGGCCACGAGGAATAAGGACCCCTGAGGAATAGCAAGCTAAACGGAGAGCGGGTTTCGCGAGGAAAACTCACCATCTGACGAGGCATCCGACTGCTGCTGTCGATAGAATAAAAGTGCACAGACGAGTCGAACGTCACAAAACCAATCGTGGTTCTTCGGTCACCAGGCAAATGATCAAGACAATCTAATAGGACATCGGTTGCGACTTTCAAATATCCCGTCTCAACCGCCTGAAAACTGACGTCCAGGACGAACAGATACGTGGCGGCTTGCGGTGGCCGGACCATGTATTCCGAAGGCGCTATGTACTCCACCGTTCCGTTTTGAACTTCGGGTCGCATGTCGGGGTCCCCCATCCGCCCGGTCATCGGGTTCTGCAGGAACTCCGCGGGGAGCTCGTTGATTCGGAAGCAAATATTACATTTCCATCGTTGTCTATCGATGAACTGGATGAAAGGATTGATATAAGTTCGACAGGCGCGGCACCGGACTATCGTGTTCGTCTGGATGACGGGCAGGTTCTTGAGGTCCTTGAAGGGTTGCACAATGATCCCCAGCGGCAGACGACTCTTCTGCAGCAAAGATGACGTTTCGGGAATTTTCGTCATGGTGCACTTCATGATCTCCGGAAGGCAGTTCCTCGCAGCGAAGTCACTCATGGGAACTTCAGCGTCCAGAACCTCGCGCTCCTGAAGAAGATTCACCGGGTCGACTCCCCACAACTTGTTCATACCGTCCCGAACGGAAAGACCAGCCATCGGAGGAATCAGCTGTTGCTGCTGCTGCTGCTGTTGTTGCTGCTGGAGTAGCGACTGTTGTTGCTGTTGCTGATGTAATCCGTACTCCCCCTGACCGTTTTGGTATCCAGCCCCGTTGTTCTGGCCCGTCGGCGGGTACTGCGGATAGTTGGATTGCTGCGGGGCAGCGGGAGGGTACATTGGTCGACGAGGTTGTGCAGGTGCACCCATTGAATGAGCGTTAAGCTTCGTATTCGGGATGAGGGGCGGAGGGCCCATGGGCTGGGTTGGCGGAGGCGGTTGGAGCGGCGCTTGGGGGACCGGGCCCGAATTCGGCTGCTGTTGGATTGTCGGTACCGTGGAACCCGGTTGGAATTGATTAGCCTGCGGACTAGTCGGAAGTCCGCTTGGGGGTCCGTTCGTGAAAGGCATCGGCGCCGGTCCGTACCTCTGGGTGGAATTCGGCTGCATCGGGTTCACTGTCGAAGTCGGAAGAGGTGGGCCATTCATGTATCCGTTGGCAGTTGGTCCGTTCGTCAGGAGCTTAGGCGGGGCCTGCTGATTCCCTTCAAATGGTTGCTGCTGTTTCTGCATAGGTCCGTTTGGAAACGCGCCCTGGTTGGTCCTGTAGAAACTGTTCGGCGACGGGGCACCCGAGCTCGTTTGGGGAACGAACTGTTTAGTGGGATGCCCGCTTTGGACCCCGTGTTGCTGTTGGGAGAAACCGGTGGAGGCAAGCGGGGTCTGGGACGGAGAAAATGTGCTCCTGGTCGGAGAGGTCGCCGCAGGCATGACCGGCCTTGGACTCTGACCGTGCTGAGGAAAACCACCGGGCGTCGGGGGCAACCCGTGGCTCTCACTCGAAGCTCCCGAATTAAACGGCACCCCCGGAAATTGACGATTGTTCCCTTGGTAGGCAGGAGGCATCTGGGTGGTGTGAGCAGCTTGGTTTGGAGACCATTGCTGTTGGTATCCTTGATTGCCATTCATGCTTGTCTTCGGTCTGCTGTGCAGTTGCGGAAACACACTTCGATGACGAGAGAAGGCGGATCAGTTCGAGTACTGCGGTGCCTGGTTCATTCCAGAGCGATTCTCGACTTACTGAGCACCGACCAGAAGACACGCCGCTGCCTAGTGATAACAACAGGCAACACTCCTCACTAACACTCCGAATTTTCCTGATTCGAACGACCACAGTTCTCCTACACGTCAGCCTCCGCGTTTTAAGCTGACGCGTATCAGCTGGCGATGATTGGACAGCGGCGCGAACTCCAACTCTGCCTCTCATGAATTTCCCTGTTCGGAGCTAAAATAGTCACCCGGTTCTCGACCGGAATCTCGGAGAGTCTTTTTTCTGATCGGCATCGATCTTATCTTGTTTCCAGAAGGGTTTCGACCGCCAAAGTCCGACCGGAGACCGATACTCGGATCGAAAAACGGATCCGCCGGTGATGCGACTGCACTGTGAGCTGATACGAGATCGCGGCGTACTTTGTTATTTCAGAGGTTCGGCGGAATACGAGCGAGGACTTGGCTCGCGAATCGAGAATGAAAGTTTGGTGCCACCGAGTTCCGCCCCTTAGCGAGTGGTACAGCTCGATGCCGGTCGGATTCTACCAGCAGAATATGTACCAGTCATCTTCGGCGGCGACGGCGGCGGCCATCGTCGAAAGTGCATGTAGTGGGCTGCAAACTGTCTTTTCCCGGCTTCCGAGTTTGTTAGCTTGTCTTCACAATGGCTCGCGGCTCCTCTGCCGGTTTTGATCGGCACATCACCATCTTCTCTCCGGAAGGACGTCTTTATCAAGTAAGAGAAGCTTTTTATCGGGGAAACGGGGTTCTTCCGTTCCTTCAAAGTACTTCATTAGATCGGATCGAACTCCCGGCTTAGGGAAAAGGGGGGCTGAAGAAGTGTCGGAGGCTATAATTCCGCGCTGATTCTCCCAAGTCTCTCACCGGGTTCTGGATGCGTACGTCGGCCTGTGATGTTGGAGATCCGAGTTCGCTATCGGAGAAGAAAACCTCACGATCATCGAGGACTCCTCTCGATCCCCCGGGAAAAACGGCGATTGAGCGGCGCTGATGAGTTTCCTATTTCAGGTCGAGTATGCCTTCAAAGCCATAAATCAAGGAGCATTGACATCGGTCGGTGTGCGAGGAACCGACTCGGCAGTCGTTGTCACTCAGAAAAAGGTCCCGGATAAGCTCTTGGACGCTTCTTCAATCACGCACGTATTCAGTATAACTCCACGAATCGGCTGTGTCATGACAGGGGGGATCGCAGACTCCGCCTCCCAAGTATATCGAGCTCGCGTAGAAGCGGCAAACTGGAAATACAAGTACGAGCACGACATCCCCGTCGATATGTTGGCGAGGAGAATAGCCGATATCTGCCAGGTCAGTACGACTTCGAGGGACCCTTGGTCAGGCCAAGAACTACGAATGACGTGCGAGATTCTCCGGGAAAGAAACTCTCCTTTTGAAACTCCTCGACTTCTGTTTACAGGTATACACTCAAAACGCAGAGATGCGGCCTCTCGGCTGCTCGATGATGTTGGTTGGTTACGATGACGAATACGGTCCTCAATTGTACAAATGCGACCCCGCCGGATACTTCTCTGGCTACAAGGCAGCGTCGGTAGGCGTCAAGCAGAACGAAGCAATTTCATATCTCGAGAAGAAGTTCAAGAAGAAGGTCGAGTACAGCGAGGAGGAGGCTATCCAGCTCGCCATCTCAACGTTATCCTCCGTCCTGTCGATGGACTTCAAGGCCAGCGATCTTGAAGTTGGTCTCGTGACGAAGGCCTCCCCCAAGTTCCGCGCTCTGTCACAGGAAGAAATCGAAGCTCACCTCTCGGCGATCGCTGAGAAAGATTAGGTTTTTGCTTTCTGGTGACGATGATAATGTCAATAAAGGGAAAGAAAATCCTATTTATCTTTTAAATAGAAACGCAACATCTATATTTTATTCTCCTTCCCATCATTATTATTATTTTAATCTTAATTAAAACTCGCTTGTTCGTTGTCCGTCCATAAGAGGTTGACTTGGACGCATCCTCGCATCCCGACCGTCTATCGTCTTCTCGATACCACGAACTCCACGAGGAGGAGCTCCTCGAGTTCTCAATCGACGTGATCGCTCGAGAGATTCTAAAGATAGAATTCCGTTCCGACGCAGGCCAAATGGATCGCGTGGTGCTCGGCTAAAGATCATCCGCCCGAAAATAGACGTCACTCCAATTCACGTCGGATCTCAATGTTACTCTACGTTGTTCGTTCTACAGATTTCATAAAGCTATATTTCTCCTAAAACTCTCGACAGCAGCTCTCAAGATGTAGCCGGCTAGACAAAATGATATCATTCATCCCATCGAGAGGGAAGTTGTCTCGAGAGCGCACGCTGCGCGGAAACATTACGGAGATTCCTCACACTCCGGACGAAGGCGACTCGAAGTTCAAAACGAAAATATTCTCTAAACGGGACAAGGTCGCAATCTAATCGAATAAATGGTCGGGGAGAATCGACCGTACGGTCCGTTGGAGGTCCTTCGACGCACAACCGCGTCGATCTTGTAGGGCGAGGTATTTTGATCCGATTTCCCCCATTTTGACCGGGAGATTGAATTCAAGCCTCTCCCAGACGTCGGACACGGACTGATCACATTGTAGTCTAGGCGGAGAACGGGCCCGCTCGGTGCTTTCATGACCCGAGAAACACCTTCGAGTACATTTTCTGCTTCATTGTTTCCATGGGCTACCGTGGATTAGAGTTCTTACCATCACTGTCAGTTGTACTCTAAGCCCTTGATGAAGACAACCGCGCTATCCAACATCGTCCAATAGTAGCCGGCTTCTCCGTCTTGGTAACCCGGGCAGAACTGTTTTACGTATTCGATGTTGCTAAGTAGATATTGGGGATTCGCCTGAATGAGCACGTAGACCAGGATCGGGAAGAGGTCATCGGCGGCAGCCGCGGAATTCGAGGCAAGATGCAGAAGATCCATGATAGTTTTACAGCAGAGGAACACGCAGTTCATCTTGTCTCGCGGGGACTGCAAAAGGTGCGAACTCCATTTAGCGAATACTTCTCCCACCTTCTCCGTCGAGCGTGATGTGCCCGATCTCAGAGGAAACGGCCATCGCTCGGAGAGTCCTGCGCGCTCAACTCACCTTGTAGGCGTTGAGGGTTGCGATCACCGCCTGGGCGGATGGCCAGGGACACTCGAGGAGATAAATCTTTGGAATTCTCAATGCTTTGTGCTGCGGTGTGACGACCTGCGCGAGACGCCGAATGTGCGCGTGGAGAACTTGATCCCTATTCAAGTCGATATCTCCGTTCGGGAACAGGGCAGACATGTAAACCTTTCCCATGATCATCCGTTCCAGAATCGCTTCGGAAAGACTGAGGTACTCGTCGGAGCTCGCTATCGACACAGAGACGGAGAGTCAGTGAGCGGGAAAAATCTGTGGGGACCTATCGGCTGGCAAGGGAGATGCTCCGCATTAAACTCGTGGACTTACAGTGCCAGAGGGGATGTGAAGCCATTTCCTTGAAAATTTTCTCCAAGTATCTTTCAACTAGGTCGGCTTTCTCGTCGGACACCGTCAAGCTTCCAAATGTCGCTAACAGTGTCTCGAGCCCGAGACGGTGTTCCTTCCTGTGCAAAATTTGCAGGAACTCTTGCACACAAAATGTAGTCAGGTAGCCGTGCGTGACGCTCTTGTCTTTCTTAACATGAGCGAGGTGAGTTTGCAGGGTGGCCAAAGTAGCTTCGAGACCCTGTCGCGAACGGACCAGATATGAAATGTAGACTGAGCGCTGCCGGTAGTCTTCGCGCATTGTGTGGATGACGCGCTTTTGCCTATGGGGAAGAGTTACGGAAAAATGAACATGAGGGCTTAGGTCGCAGCCGGAGGAATCGGCTCAATCGAATTGGCTCCTACTGAGTTTCTCCATCGTAACTCGACGATCCAACCGGGAACCTACATGGATGAGTTCAGCTTCGAAATACACCGAATCGCCTCATGTAGTTGCGCGGTCAATTGATGATTCTGCAGTCCAATCGACTCTGCGAGCATCATTCTGAGCAATAGGATCAGATCGATGCTTGAGCGATCGATGTTCAGCACCTAAGAATCGGAATGCATCATTGGTACCTTGACTTTCGATCACGTCAGAGAGGCCCACGCTCCTGAGAAAGGAGACCGATACATTCTTCCGGTACTCACATGCACATTGGCTGTCGAGAAAACAGTGCGGAGCTTCCGCTTCGCATCGAGGAACATCACTTCCTCGGGGCATTGCGACGAAGCTTCACTCTCATCGAGATCCAAGAGATCTCCGGACACGGACGACGCACTGTCCGCGACCTGGGGCTCCTCACGGGACTTGCCACGATACTTTTCAAGGATTTCAGAAGGATCCATGACTGAAACAAGATTCGGGTACTCGAAGAATATCCTCGCGTCCACGGTCCGTAAATTCATGCGTTACATCTCTCAGTTGACTCTCACATTGAACAGATGATGGGGGAGGAGCAGAAACTTGGATAGGCGCGTGCTGCGTCGCTACCGCGAGCTCGGGGTCTTCGAAGTCTTGTTGCGAAAGGGACCTTCTGAAACCTCCCGAAGTTCTCGCATCGAGGGTCCTCACTTTGCTGCTGATGCTCTGCTTTATAGTTCCAATTTTTCGAAAGAAACCCCTCTGAGGTCCTCCCGACCGATTGTGCCGACTGTTTGGAATGGGAACACCGCCGCGGTCCCGAGACGCGGACTGCTGGAAAACGAGAAGTGGATTCATCAACGCACACTGCGTGGCAGAGACTTATCTGGGATGGGAACACCCCTCCATTATCGAAGTCTCTCGTTCATGGAAGACGCACCTGTAAATTTATTCTAGGTGTCTTCGGAATCGCGCCGGTCTTCATCTGATTCTGTCGTTCGGCCTCAGACTCCGCCGACGTGCCAAGACCAAAGTAATCGGAGCTGCTCTCAGAGTTTCCATCGGAGCTTTCGGCGCTACCCTGAGGTTTCAAGTTGCTCGACTCAGCAGCACCGTTGCTCATCTTGGAAGGAAAGGAAGGGTGAGGTCACCGAGGGACATCAAGAAAAATTCGCCAGTATGATGTGATCGAAAGTACTTCTCTCATCTCATGCCACTAACCATGACGATATCCCCGTCGAGTATATTCTCTCCAGACAGGGATTGCTCCTTCATAGCGAAACTGAGCCTTCCTAAACTCTGGCTTCCACTGTCTCCCGTGAAGCTTCCAGCGAATGAAACCACCGAGCCATTTGACAAGCTGTGCGCAAACGCTCCCGATATTATGTCGCCCGGCTGCAGAGAAGGAGGAGCACTACCTACGGGCGGCGCGACCCCACCGGAGCTAATATCGATGAGGTTATCTTCTCCAGAATCCAGCTTAATTAGATTCGTCGGGGTCGATTGCCTGTCCACCGGAGCTCGGGCTCCCACGAACTCCGGCACGGCTTCTTCCCCGTTCTGGCCTCTGTCGGAACCCATGATCATGTCTTCCTCCTGATTCTCAACCTCCTGCAGACGGTCCAGGTCGGAGTAGGACGTCATGGCGGCAGTACTCCAAGCGTCTGACTGCGTTTCGGACAGGTCGATTAGTTGCTGAACGTTTTGTTGCGAGAGATGGCCGTGAATATGTTGTTGTAGCGCGTTCAGGTGAGCCTCGAGGTTCTGTTGCTGTTCCTGGGCGTTGTAGGCCTCGCAATCACTGCCGAGCACGTCGGTGCTCCACGTATCGGACACCATAGATTTGGTTTCCTCCTCGGTGATCGACGATCCAGCCCCGGTGCTCTTGCCTAGTCCGAAACGACCGAAACGGTCCTCCATGTCCATCTGCTTTTGCGCTTCTTGACGTGGCGGAGCTCGTCTCCGCGTGGGAATATTCGACGGCGGAGGCACGTGGACTTGTGGGGCTTGCGGTGGATTGCCCTGTAGCAGCTGCAGCTGTTCCGCGATCTGAGAGGGGTTGGGAGGAACCGGTGCGGCACCATGCGACGATGGCGTGTCACGTCCACTGACCGAGGGAGTCCCGGGGCCACTAACGTTCGCCGACACCATATCCGATAAATTGTCGTTTTCGGCATTTTCCTCGAGGTCCAACGATGAAGCCATACTCGCGGCTTCTGAAACGGCCTCCAAATTGTCGCTAGCTCCGGCGATCGATTCTTGGTCTCCGAAAAACTTGGCTCTCTTCCCCGAACCGGTCGATGATTTTTCGTCGAGATTATCCAGGTTGAGTCGAACCCTGGTCGCTGATCGTTTCGACTGCTCCATGCTGAGGACAGTATCTTCGGTGAGCCCTCCGGGGAACTCTCTGCGCGCTGTGGTCGGCAGCGGCATGACGAGCACCTCTGTGATCACCTCGTGCTTCAGGTCTTTCGACGATGCTTCGTCCACCGTCTCGACCGAAGAGGAGTCGAAGCCACTCGAACTTCGGTGCCCCGTATTACGAATTTTGTTTACTTTGCTCCTTATAGCTTTCTTGAGGCTAGCGTCCTCGGACGTCTGACCGTTTGTGGTCGTGGGTGTGAGCGAGGGCATCTGCTCCGGAACGTGCTGCATCAGAGGCATCAGCCATTCCTTGAGCAGTGAACCTTGCATTTCGTTCCCGCGAACTTTGTGGAGTGTTGTGACCAAATCTTGCAGTTCACTCGGACTGATCAGGACGGCATTCCTGGAAAGAAAGAGCGCTGGCTTCAAACATGCGGCATTATTGTGATCACGTTTAGCTGTGAGTCGACGCGATCTACCCATGACTGCTGAATTCAATTCCAGAGAGTCAAACGTTGAGTATATGTCTCCCGATGGTCTGCATACTAACCTGGTCAGCGGACCATTGCTCTGCGAGGTGGAGGTCTGATCTGTTGCTGGACACGTTGAATTCAAGATATCATTGAACAGCTCAGGTTGTTGACTCCCTTGAATGATATCCTCCAGGATATTTGGCAAAAGGTCTTTGTCGAAGTTCCGGTACACCTCTTCGAGGCGTTCGTCGATGGGTTCGTATCGAGCCATGGCGAGAACTTGGACGATCCTCGCAATCTGAGGCGATGAAAACGTTGGAGAAAATAATGTTATTCCATGGAAAAGTCGAGGAGACGCTCTCGAGTAGTTCGTCGACTCTGAGTGCGTAAGAAACTCGGGATCGAAGCTCAAAGAGTCTTCGAGGCTAGAGTGGAACCCACCTGCATGAGGTTGTAGCGAGCGATCTGTCCAATATAGAAGCCTTCCTCGATTATACCGAAGAGCTCGGGATTCACGATGGCCGGACAGATGAAGAAGTAAAACACGAGGTCCGCGCAAATGACGGCTATTTGGCGCGACTCGAGTTTGTTCTCCTCGAGTATTATGGAATAGAATTGGCGAACGAGCCAAGCGAGAGCAGGCGGGAAGCAGAAAATTGATTCCTTGATTCCTTCGAGGAACACGTTTGCGAACATCGTGAGCTTGCTGTGAAGACGGAAGGAATTACAACTCTGACATGAGCACGACCAGGAACCGTTGCACCATTCAGTCGAGTTCACAAGTTCATGGCAACCGAGGATTCAGCTCTTGCGCGAACGAAAGCATTCCGCTCCACCTACCGTAACATCCTCGTGCGATAACTCTTCAGGCTTGCTTCGTATTGTGGAGTCCCTTCTTCCCCAAAGTGCCTCAGACGTTCCTCTGGAGAAAATCTGATCACTGTGTTGTTCGGCTCGAAATCCAAGTAGAGATCATCGTGCACGAGAACCTGAAGGGAAGATCGGCATGGTAATTGGCGGCTTCGTCGAGAACAGGAAGGAAGGCCTCGCAGATTCTCGGATCCTTCCCGAGCGAGCGATTTCGCCTGTCCCGAGAAATCACTATTCCATTCTCCAATCAGGCGATCGTTCTGAAAAGCCGTCTCGGCGGATGTCATTACTTGGATGATGGCGTTCCGTAGAGCAGAAGTCAGGAACAATTTGGCTGGAATGTGAGCTTCGACGAAAGCTTTATAACAACGACTGAAGGTACAGTTCCCGTTCTGCAGCAGCCGGCGGAGTTCGTTGCTCCTGAAAACATGATTCCAAAATGATGGGCGCTTCAGCGAGGTCTACGGTTTCGATTGTATGTGCTCAGCCACGTAAAACACACCGAGGCAGCTGGAGATGCATCAGCTCGTATAGGAGAACCAGTGCGAGGTTGTTGTCTTCAGGTAGAATACAGGCCCCGTATAAGGAAATCATCACCGAGTTTATGAGATGTTGCATCACAGAGGGTCTGGAAATGAATCTCAATCAAGCGAGGATTCTCGAGAATTAGCTGACTCGAGCACAATCGCTATGATGCCTCCCTGGAAATATGACTCGTAGATCGCTCGGGGAAGGAAACAATTCGGAAGAGCGGAGCCAAGCTCCGGACATACCCGACTTTGAGGTGTTCAGCACGGTCCAGGAACAGAGCCAAGAGTTTGGGGTTGTCACGCAGAGCTTTGAGCAGTTCGCACATAGAAGTGTCGGCGTTCCCGAGTCGACGGAACGAATCGATAAAATGCACGGCGTCCAGCTGCGCATCTTTGCGATGGGATGTTTGTATGTCGTGCAGATTGAGGATGTAGCAGTCCAGATTTATTCGCTGGTGGCGCGCCTGCCAAGCTTTTTCAAAGAGCCGATCCGAATACTGCCGCACCTGAACACGGACATAAATTATGGCCCATGACTTATATGACAAAGAGATGTTCTCAGCAACAAAGCTTGACTCCTCTACCCGTACGTCAATCGATACGCATCGGCCCTCCCAAATAAGCGTTGCGTCAGATCATACCACGTTCGATTTGTGGAAGACGCAACCCCATTGATTCATCTATGATCTACGACGCCAGTGGTGTATCCCGCTACCGGAACGTGACAGATTTGAGCAAGAGCAATCAATTATGCGGAACGCTCCTCCCGAGGCTTCTGTATATCGGTGGAGTCGAGCGATGCGAGCTGGCTGAATCGAAAAGGATCGCTCCCCCCCCCCTCTCGCCAGGAGCAGAAGATGTCCGATACGAATGGAAGATAATGTGTGAGGCGCGCTGCCAGATCTCCGAATTTTCGGTCGTCAGAGAAGACTGATTCTCACGGAGTGTATGGAGCTCTCCCCTAAAGAACTTGCATGAAGATGGAATTGACCTCGATCGACCTGAGGAGCCTCGCTATTGAGAACAATCGGAGAGCCTAATGCGATCCCACGGCCTCAATCCGATCTGCGTTCCTCCCCGGTTGGCAACAATCGGCGGACACATGAACTGTCATTGAGATACCGTCAGTTGTCACCGGCTGTCTCCGCGACGCTCTGACCCGCTCGGCTCAAGGGCACTCCAGGCTGCGAGCGAATGCTCATGGGACAAGCGAAGAGAAAGACACTCCTCAGAACTTTTCTTACCTCCTCGTTGAGTTGATGGATTTTCCGCTTCTCGGAACTGACAAACAGCTGTTCTTGCCGCAAGCTCTGAACCAATTCCATGACATCGTAAACGCCACCGCGAGTCATGACTACCGTATTTGTGTCCCTGATCGTCTAGGGCTGAATGATAGGAATGACAGTGGACGGTTTTCCCGCTCTTATTTCCCGAGTATCGAGATAATAAGTACGGCTGATAATGAGGAGTTTTCTCTCAGTCAGCTCATAGCGACTTCGGACACGCCTCCTTCTGAGCCGAATCTCCAGAGCTCTAGTCACTCAAGGGTGAACCCTGGGGGATCTTCTATCATTGCCGATTCGGTTATGAGGACCAGACACCGTGAAAACCTCTCAATATTCGACTACTTTCGTGATTGTTCACCGATTCAGGGAGATTCTCGCTACAGCTGAGCAACACCAACAGACTGTCTGCTATTGAGCTCGGTAGATTCTGCGCTGTTGAGCCTGAGAACTAGTGAGCTGTTAGGGCGCGCGTAGTGGTAGTGGTTGTCGGAACGATGATAGTCGGAGGATATGGCTGATTAATTTGTATTACAAAATTGGGATTTGCGAGCTGGCAAAGCTGCATTCCGGATCAAGATCGCATCAGGCTCACTGCGAGAGCTCCTTGTCGATGTTCCCGGTTGGAATCTTCGCAAGGGCCATTCGAGATTGAGGGAGCGCTTCCTCGAGTGTTCTATCGAGTGTACCTCCGGCACCAGATTCATCTGAGGCTCCAACCTAGGGGTTCAGGATGGACTAGCGTGCCTCCTCGAGGTCGGACGAGAACGAATGGGGAACATCCCATCCCCAGGACAACTCGAGGATTATAAAAATCCAAAATGGAAGAGAATATCCGAGACATGGCAATTGTTCAATCACCGAGAATATTCCAGACAATCATTTCCCTTTTCTGATGGACGAAGTCGCCATTGCCTCCGCATCGAAACGAGCATCCTTGTGTCTGAGAATCATTATCTGAGGCCGATCTCTCCCATTCATGAGAGGATGGAGGGATGATCTGAACATCTAAAGAAATCAGGGCGGAGGAGCAGCCTACATAGAACCCCAGACCGCCTCAGTTGGCACATCTGCGTCAATGGAGCTAGGAAGTCGACCGGCGATAATTCCTAACAGAACCACCCGAATCAGGCCGGATCCCAGGCTAAGATCATCAGCTCTATTCCGATGTTGACAGATTCAGTGTCGAAGGTATTCAAATTTTAAACCGCGCCGCTCAGATGGACTCCGTGGAGGTCTTTCGCCCGTCTTGGAAGAAAAGCTTCTCTGCGTTCCGGATTCCGATGTACCTATATCATTCTTTCATCGGAGGATCACTGCCCTTCATCTGCCAGAATCACAGAGAGAATCCAAAGGATCCGACATTTCGAACTCGGATCCGAGCAGTGAAGCAGACGACTCGCTGGTTCGGAAAGTGCTGATGATTTCTGGTGATTATTGATGCATATCTCGGGGATCCATCATGAAATTTTCTTTCGAAAAGATTTATGCAAACTAATAGAGAACGGTCAAAATATCTATAAATCGACCGAGCTTCCACCACGCCCCAAGTTTTCGCGATTTCACCGTCAGACCTATTTTCCCCAAAGATACTTGAAAAACCCGCCGCCACCGCTGTAGTCGCCGCGGCCGTTGTAGCTCATGCGGCTTCTTCGGAACGGCTTGTCGAACGGCCCCTAGGACTTGCTCCACTCGTGCTGTGTTCGATATCGAAGGATCCCGGGCCCGATCGAGCTCTCGCATCGTGGATATGGATAAGTGTTGGACGAAGCATTGCTCGTGAAGCCTTCCCTAGGGAATCTCTCGCTAGAATATCACGGAGTTCAATCCCAAAAGAAGTGAGTCTGAACATTTGAATTTGCCGCTTGTTTAGGCCCTACAACTTCTTTCAGTTTTCCCTACTCTCCCTTCTTTCCCGCTATGGCCACCTGTGGCATGTCGCTTTCCTTCTTTCAAATGTCTTCGGAGTCTGACCGTGGACAAACGATAACGATAGCAGTAGTCAACGAAACCATTCTCGAGCACCGACGGTCGGTTTGCATCGGAAACTTGGAGAGATTTCCCAAAGATCCATGAGCTCTGCGTTAGACACCTGGAGCTTGGCGAAAGCCCCGCGTATTTTTCTGGCTCCTTCGCCTTCTAGCCCGACGCCGCATGTCCGGAATGCCACGAGCGTAGATGAAATGACCGAAAATGACCAGAGTATGGACGGAATTCATTCCGCGATAAGCTCCCGGAGAACATCGATATTCAAGCGACGCGTCATTCGAGAGAGCTTTCTGCATAACGAGTTCTCGATGTCGGAGCGGCCCTCCGATTGGATGGAGCATCTTTTCCTACTCGAGGTTCAACACATGCACTTTGACCTCCGAGCGGTTATTCCATCTGCTTCGGGAACTCCGTCAGCACCAATCATTGGTGTTGAAGACCATGACTCCTATGATATAATAGCACTCGAGGATGATTCGCTGAACGTGGAGCTCTCTCTTGCATCCGTGGCGTGACAGGGGAAGATCCGTCGCTTCATACGTCAGCTGTATCCTCGCAAGTTCGCGAGTGAAGAGGCATAGACATCGAGCTTGTTCTGGCGATCGAAGAAATTATGTTCGTCCTGATCCTTTCGCTTCCCCATGTTCTCGGCAGAGGCCTCCATTGGAATATCAGTTTAAAGACATTTTCGCTCGCTCGCTCTCTCTCCAGAATGTCCTCCAATGCCAGTCTGGCGGAGACATTCCTGGTTCGAAGAATTGTCACCACAGAAGGGCATCGGTCGCGAACCGGGCATCGGTTCCGCATTGCTGCTCCAGCGCCTCGCTTATTGCTAACGCTCAGCTGTGCTCGCAGGTTGATTCTCGAAAATCACGGTTCGCCCTGCACACAAAAAGACTGAAGCATCCCCGAAATATTCCAGCGAAGCAAGCATTCCAATTGCTTTTGGCGGTGTCTGTGGAATTTCGCTAAAAATTCAAGACACCCCACGCTGGAGAATTTTGACGTTGACCTTCAGCGCTCTTTCGTTCGTTCGTTGATACGTTCGTTAAATCTTTGGTTTTGCTGATAGGCTGGTTGGCTGGCTGGCTCGTTCTTTTCCTTCAGCTGCATGAGCTGATGGACAAACTGAGTGCTGATCATATTGCCGTCAATTTTTCTGCTCGCCACGTCAACGATTCGACCGCGGCTGCCGAAAAAAAAACACTCAGAAGCGAGTGCCCGTTGGTCAATTCTTCTGCTATTCTCTCACATCAGTTGCCCCGGCACTTCATTGCTTTCGATCTCGTCCCATCGACGCCACCGCTGCGCTCAAGAAATCTTTCTTACTGACTGGCTCCTACACGTCGATTCCGGATGAGAAGATTATGTTCTGCCCGCGGGAAATATTATGTTTTGCCCGCGGAGACGTTTATGTTTTATTTGCATCGCGCAGACAGATCCGATCTTGTGCTTCACTCATCTTTCTTCGTCAGTGACCCTGGTCTCCTTGAATTATTATTATTCTCCATCGATGCTGCGACGTGCGAAACGTCACTCACTCGAACGGGCGTGAAAATTCACTATATGATAAGAATGTCAAGCTCGAGTGTCGGAGCACTCTATCATGATGGAGCACCAGGATTCCCTTTTCGGAGCAAAGAGCGGATCACCAGATTCCGATTCGCCCGAGCTCGAGTTCCAGCCCATTACGCCGCGTAGCACGGAATTGTGCCGGAGGTATGAGGACATAGCAAATTCAGAATCCGAATGAAACGGTCAGGATCCGTCAGTGTGGTAATAAGAACTTTGCGGCAGGAGAAACACGGCGACCTTCTTGGCGAATCGGGGACGTTCCCAGGGGATATGTCGCCGAGAGAGCGGAAGTTTTCGACAATCTCCCCATCGACGCGTCGGCGACGTCGAGCCTCGGTGAAACTTCTCGATGCCGGTGTTGTATAACGGCGACGAAGCGCGTCGATCGGCCGCTCAAACGCAGCAAGAGTCAAATTAATGATGTTTATGGAGAGATATGCGCGAGACGACGAACGGTCCCGCAGTGTTCAGTGAGAACAGACATTCTGTAGGTCCGAGTGAGCTTCTCCGCGCGGCTCATGCCTGGAATTGCTCATCGCCTATGACGCTGACGTGAGCAACCACCGTTTTCCCGTGTAGTAACGGAGGGTAACGGCGTGGAACACTACCGGCTCAGGATTTACACCGGAGCTTGCCCCCACTTTCTCTCAGGAAGCCCTCTCGACATTCATTCGATGGGTTGGTAGATAGATGGATTATTCGACTCGACTCATTAGTGCTCATGCCGCTCAATTTGATTCCTGCCTGCCGGAGCAGCCGACTACATGATCGGATTAAACTTATTCACGTCAAGACCGGCTTCCGTCGCCATGGAATTCAACGGCTTGTCGGTTGCATGGTCGTTTCCAAAGTCTGCGATCTATATATGAAACTCGACCAGCCGACTCGGCCCCCAGAGAACCATAAAGCGCCTCATTCAGCCAGCTGGTTTTCTATTCATAGTTTAGTCGTTTCATTTCATAGGCTTATGGGTGGTCGGGTTCATCCATCGATTCCATGGGGAGTGTGTATTATTAGAATTGACGTCGCTTCCGCTCGATCCCGCTGCTTGTTGAGACGGCGACGACCACTACCAGTTGGTTAGATGCCATTTTTAGGTTGTGTGGCCGTCGTTGTGTCAAACACGTTCTCGCAGCCAGTGCCCGGGAGGGAATAGCGAGCCCATGCTGGGCCGCGAACAGTAACGGAACACGCGTCGCAAACCTCGGCTAGACGGGAGGAACGAGCAATTCGATCTGGAGCGGTGGCTCCAGAAATAGGACACGAGAACAGACGAGGATTAGAGGGCGCAGAGTCTGGTCTCACTGACTCAGACGGAGTAAGCTGGAAATCTGGTGCAATCATCCCGTCAGGCTGCCGAGGGACCGACGGAGTTTCGAAAGATCTAGCTCCTAAGCGTCCGCGGGGATTCTGAGTCTGGAGGTCTCTAAATCGTTTCGAGGGATGGCAATCCGCTCAGACGTTCGCTGGTTCTGTCGAATGAATGGAGAGTGGGAGGTCTCCTGAGACCGTTCCCTAGCTCCCAATTTGACCAGTTGTCTCGATACATCAGAACGATCGACGTAGCGCCTGGCATTCTGTCGCGTCTGCATACGGGTGCCGGTGGAGAAATATGGTTGCATTCCGTTCTTTGGTGTTTCGAAAGCTCCGCCCCGGGTTCTTGTTCTTCGCTGGCTTATGAGGTATTCGTGGGGGGATGCGGACAAGCCTTCAGGAAATGTCCGAACGCGGCGCTTCTGCTTAAGGGCATCCGTCCGCGATATTCGCACGGGTATTCGTTGCTAAATTCGAAGTTCCTAGGGATCATTCCGCAGGACAATCGATACCGCTCCTCTCAGAGAAACTCATCGATTGAATTTCGTCATTATTGTACATATGTTCCTAGAGAGGCAGTCGGGAATCCTGTCGCCGAGTGAGCGAACGGCTCGGAGAAGACTGTGTGACACGTCACGTGCCACAGCGTGCTCCTGTAGGAAAAGTCCTCGGAAGTTTCCATCGGTCAGGATCGACGCCCGTCC
Source organism: Galendromus occidentalis (assembly GCF_000255335.2). Taxonomy (NCBI): domain Eukaryota; kingdom Metazoa; phylum Arthropoda; class Arachnida; order Mesostigmata; family Phytoseiidae; genus Galendromus; species Galendromus occidentalis. The sequence continues at coordinate 592,279 of NW_003804940.1, read as the reverse complement.
TCTGAGCCGTGTTTACGCCACTGTCTCCGACGTGTCCCGGAGAGTTCCCCAGCTCTTTCCTTGGAATAGAATCATCGACCGCTAAACGACATATTAGGTAAGCAAATTCTTGAGCTATTCTTGCCTCAGGGCGCGACGAGAGGAACCGCTTTGTTTTTGTGGAACGCCCAAGGACTCCTTCGGGAGACGGATTATCTGGAAGTTTTCCTCTAAGACGTCAGTCGAGTAATTGTTTGTCCTCGCCGGAGTATAAATCACTGTCTGCACTACCAATCTCGATGGCTAAAAAGGTTGGGCCCAAATCCGACTCTTACCTTCTTCAAAGAAACTGTTGTAAGCGTACAGAGGTCTTCCAATCGAATGGCTTGTCATTGGAGCCATTGTACTTTTGAGGAACAGATCGGGCGACAGGATATCCGAACTCTTCGAACAATGAGTCCGTATCGAATATTTCGGCAGACGTATTCAGGGCTGTGTTGTCACACCGAGTAGACAAGCGTGAACGCGTGATCATCCGTCGCGATGATGTCATGTCTGCCGTGACACTAAGCCACGGCTGGGCGCTTCCGACTCGATTCGGTTCGACCTACAGACTTTAGGACTCGTTTTTTTAGATCAAGGGTGAGAGATGTGTTCGCCGCCAAAGTGGAACAGTCACTGGAATCGCGCTCCGGCCGGAGCGTGCCTATGAATAGCGGAACCCTGTTACGGCCGACCTGAAAATCCTGAGGTTTTTCGCAGCTGTTGGGTGTGGATGTGCACCGCATATTCCGGCCAACGATAGTGATCCCGTTAGCGAACGCTTTACATTGAGCTCGATGTCGTTTATCTGAAGCCGGGGATGCTTCATTTTAGAATATCGAAAAACCCAAGAATCGCATAGAAGCCGCTGCGCTGACCGAAAGTCTTAGTTGCCTCGATCGAATCGGTGGGGACATGAGCGTTTTCTTTCAGGCGCAGGCGATACGAGAAGATCGTTCTCGAGTAGATTCCTTCAGTTCTTAGGAGTTCTTTGTTGCCCCTTTCGCCTTCGATACATCTCGCAGCGAATGTTCCGAAAGCAAACAAACTGGCTGGCTGTCCGTCTGTTCGTCGGACTGATTCGTACTGTCTCTGCGTTCATCTGAGTGAGCAATTCGGACGGGTACGCAGTATTTAACCATCGTAAATAACGACCTGCTGTGAGAACGAGGCATTTAAAGATTCCACTCACAAAGCCCCCTCGCTGCGAGACGTTTGCCCTCTGCGGGTCCTTGGTGAACGACGCAATGAGGGCCCGATGACAGCTTTACGCGAACTCATGGAGCTTGTATCGCTTGAGAGCCGCAAGCTTCCGCTCGAAAGCCTGAAGACTCTCGAGTCGTCCGGGGCGGGAATCCGGTAGATTTTTTCGTGATCCGATTCATGATTGATCAATTTCGTATCTTTGACCTTCCGGTGCAGCATTTTGAAGAAGTGCACGTGGGCTCCTCGTTCTTTCTGGATCGTTTTTCGGCTCTGTTTTCGCAGACTCACCGGCGTTGAGCCGCCTGACTGTGTTATTTTCTCGGTGAACGCTCTCGGTGCCGTAGGCGATTACGATCTTTTTGGTTCGGGCTTGGGCGTCGAGTGATTGCCGAAGTTCTTTGGATTGTTTTTCAATGGAGTATCTCCACTACGCCAGCCTCCTCATGACCACGGTTGGCTCATCGGTGCACGCATGATTCTGTGTGAACGTGGACTACTGCTCTTATGTGAGTCAAAAGCCAACGAAACGTCTTGAGCTTCCTTCCCATGATCGAGCATGCAAGTCACGCGAAGCGGCGACACAGGCCGAACACAGAAAGGAAAGTGAACACTCCACTCATGCCATCCGCGCGATTTCCCGGGGCAAGAACAACGACGACAACGGCGCGGCAAAGTGGTTTGAGCTTCGGAACGTTCAATGTACATCGCTATTGCCGCTGTACAACCCGTCCTATCTCACTTAGGGGCCCCGTAATACGTGTGCTTCTTCAATGCTCGCTCCTGGCCTCATCTGAGTGAGTAAGCGAGCGCTTCTCGGATCAACCTGTAGCCTGATCGAAAAACAGTCGATGAGGGTCCCCGGCCTCGTGTGATCGGAATCAGCAGAGGGCATAATCGGGAAACTCCCTGTCGCTTTCCGTCCCAGAGCGAAAGATCGGGGATTCCCAGAATTCTGAGTTTCTCAGAGAGAATCGCCTCCAGTCAGGAGCTCCATGTGTGATGTCGAGCCGCTCGTCAGGAATCCTGTCCACTCGTGAGGGGTTTGAAACGCCGTCGTAATCGGCAACTTCTCGCGGACGTTGCCTTTGTATTCGACCAAATTATCAGTTTCGACTGGCTCACCGCGATCGATAGCAGTGCATTATGAAACGTCGTTTCAAACAGTACCGGAGACAGTCGATGAATCGATTTGCATCCGCGATTTCGATTAGCGCTCGCCACCGATATGTGGTCGTGGAATCTTCATCTTTGAATGAATTATTGGAAGAAAAAATTCGATTTCTCTGAGACATTGATTTGACTGCTGTCTGTTCTTGCGCTGAACATCCCGTTCCGTCAGACAATGACGCGAACGACGCAGAAGGAGGAGCTCTGCGCAGTCCATTCAAGAGACTGTTCTTTCATGAAGGAAGAGCCAGTATCGGATCTTTTCGTCAGCTCCGCCAGTGCTGGGATAAAGACATACCGCCAAACATTTCAATTATCAATTTCCTCCGATGAATGACGCTCGCCGTAGAGCGACCATTGTGGCAGAGTAGGAGACCGTTCACACGATACAATGTTACGCCGCGATGCCTGCCCTTCACCTCTGGCCCTGGAGGGGGAGGCATCGGCAAAATCATCTCTTCTTCCCATATTGTTCATCAGGCCTATTCATTTGCGAGTATTTTCTGTCTCCCTAGAAAAATGAGAATTCCAAAACGAAAAAGTGAAGGGAAAATGCAAGGGACACGAGGGTGAGAGCGAACGACATGAGGCTGACCACCACCACGCACCACGAGTGGTGAGGGCTTCGGAAAGGGAGGGTGCCGAGCCAGCCTCGACTGCCGGCCAAAATCAAATGGTCCCCTGAAATAAACTCGGCTTTGGAACTAAGTGGTCGTGGAAGTGCTTGGGACGCGCGCGAGTGCTGTAGAACTTGAGCTCGAGCAACGTCTCTCGACGGAAGCAGCGACGCTCCGTGATTTTATGTACTCCTTTACCTCGTCCGCATAAAGAGTCGTCCGCCTAGAGAGTCGTCCGCAACGATGCTAGACTCAGCGAGCATTGGAGTTCCCGTCCTTTGATAACAGCAGTGTCGAGACTTTTCGTGACATGTACGGATCAAAATCGCGATCGTTCGTGTCGAACGGATTCTCGACTAAATCAAACAGCAGCAGGTAAATTAGATTGTCTGTTACGTGAGGATATCTGCGGTAGTAATGATCGGCGTAATTAATGTTCTGTGACTTCGGTTTGGCTGCGACTTTGACCAATATGCTTCATACCCTTCGCAGAACTAGAATCCGAATGGTAGATGGAGGAAACGTTCTAAATGCGGACCAATTGCGTAGACTCGTTGATGCCCTGACTACGGGGAGGGAGTAGCTTTTAATTCTATAAAGTTGGGGACCTCATGGAGTCCCTCAGCTTTGCTGTGCATCGATACCCCATGCGTTTCTCCATGCGTTATCATTCATGAAGAGATCGGCGCGGGAACATAGAACGTTGAATCACAATCCCTGTGTTGTAGAGTGGTCCCGCTTTTTGATCCTTTAGTCTCGTGCGTGCCTCGCTGCGTGTTTTTCTGTGTGTGCATCATCAGCAATGACATTCGGAACGAAAATTCCCGGAAATATGGTACAGATCTGAAACGTGATCCCTCCGCCGAAGACTCGTTTTTGTGAATTGTGACCGACAACACAAAAAAAAGAAACGAGAAAGACAAAATGCGCGACAACGTGACTTTCATTTTCATCTCCGTAATCAGAATGAGTCTTCCGTCCTACGGCGCGACGCCTGAAGCGAGCTCCGGCCACCGATCGGTATGCAATGGAGCTACCGGGGACGGTGATTCTGCGCTCGCGGTTCTTTGTCACCCGCTCATTCAGATCCCGGAGTCCAACTGTATTGTTCATCGGCCGGAGTTTGTTTTCGGCCGAGTAAGACTTTTCCCGCCCGCGTTCGACTGAAATAGATACCTAGTTACTTATTCACGGAGTCGTTTCGCCCGAGCGTGGGCGACAGGTCTCAAGTTCTGTCTGTGGGTTGTCAACGACATGAGTCCCAGCAGTGGAGTCTGCAGCTTGGATTATGGAGGCCACGGAAAGGGATCTCTCTCCACAAACACAGGTATAGACAATCGGGAGGGCTTGCCACTTGCCAGTAGGTGGGCGCACTTTCACACACGCAGACAGGCTAGGGCATCACCACCGGGATTTTGACTATCGCAAACATTTTACGTTGACGTGCTTTGGAACTCTTTGTGATTGTTTCAACTGGGCCGCTATCTCCGAGACGTTTAGCGTGTTGTGAACCATGCCCGACAACTTCAATATCGTAAAGCACACAGCGCTACTGCGAGCTTCGATGAAAAATTGCGGTGAGTCCCCTGAATGGAACGCTGGCGATTCGGGTATCGGATTTTTCCCCGGGGAAGTTCCACAAATTTTCTGAGGTATCTCCTCGTCTCGGAGTCCGATTCAATAGCTTCCAAGGCGAAGGAAAGGAGCGCCGAGTAGCTTTGTTGGGCTTTCCCGCGTCTCTCGCGTATCGGTGTTTTGTCCAATCCTAGGATGAGCTAGATAATCTATTGATCACTTGCCGTATTGGCCGGCTTCATCTAATACCTGCATATCGCTCTCTTGAAATCGATTAATGCGCGCCCACCCCACCCTTATCTCGATTCGCAGTCGCTGAGACATCGAGACAATCAGGTGGACGCACCAGCGTTGATTTCTATTCTCGTCGAACGTTAGCACGACGTCAACGACATGCTTTGAACTCGAAGGAATTTCTGCGTCAGATGAATCCGCGTAAAACTTAATAAATCCGCGCGCATCCTTCCCCCTTTGATCAAGCAAGACAAAACTCTCGCCGCCTCGCTCTGCTTGAAGTTTGGACGCAAACGATTTATGGCTGGCCGCATATAAGTAAAGTGCGGTGTTTGCCTTCAATGCTGAAGCAATGAATCTATTTCTGTTGGTTTAGGAGATCACTGAAAGCTCTCGGGGATTCCGCTACGAACAACATTCTTGCCAACGTCGTGTTTGGTCGGAGTTTGCTATCGGGGGACTATGTTTGATTTGTCGGGGGATTTTCTCCAGACGACCGGCGTCCTCGGCGCAGCGGTGTGTGCTCAATTCTGTTGGCCAACATGGGATGTTCATACGAGATATTAGGTTGGACGGCCTCGCGGACGGTCAAGGTTCAAGGTTGCGTGAACGAGTCCTGTCGGAGGAGCTCCTGGGCGATAGGTCTGGGTGAATCTGCTCTTTGAAAGACCATAGGGAAGCTATATTTAGTTAACCTTTATGGGACCGATTCGCCCGTCCGCACGTTGACGGGAGGCTGGTTTACGCTGCCTTACCACCGTAGCAGAACGAGGATTAGCGGAGGGGAGAAAATGTATCTTGTTTCCGGGGTCGCCGACGTCCCTCGGACGATCTGCGCGAGATGGGCGTATAGGTGATCGATCGCGTGACCGAATCGGGGGCGGGCTCTGAGGAGCCCATCGACTGAGTCGTCACTCGATTCGGCTACGCATCCCGAGGAATTCAGGCCCGAACTCAGCCTCGTCTGTAGCGGCGAGAGAGTGATCTCTTCGGTGCGTGTCGCTCATCATTGGAATACCTAATTCTGGAGTATGTAATTTCCCAGTTACGTCAGTTTACAACATTCTACGACAGTCCGACGTCTTGTCGACGCGGATCGTTCGCCGGCGATTTCTGTTGATTACTTGCTCCTTGTCAAAGAAGACGTCAGAACGAACCAACAACAAAGAATAAAGAAGCGACATCGCAACAATTAAAAACGAGCTTCTGGCTCTTCTCGGCACGATGGCTCCGTCCGCGCGTCCCTCTTTTGCCCGCCTTTCAAGGTTTCAATCCGATCATGAGAGGAGAGCATTTCTTTCGTGAGCACGCCTCTCGTGACGACGGACTGTCCGTCGGAGGCGGTTTCTGTGCTTTGCTTGCATGTCTCGCCAGGTGCCATCCGTTCCTTTGTCGCCTGGCGCCTTGATTTCTGATCACGGATCGGGCGAAGGCGTTGTCGTTCGCGCGTACCCATTCGTTCATTGATCTGCAATGAAGCACGACGGCCCTCGGCATAATAATTATCATCTGACGATGTCGTCGACTTCGGTCCGCGTAACTTCTTGCGATCTTCAATTTAGGCTCGTACGAGCGCTCGCACACTTTCGCTGAATGGTGTCCGACCGACTGCTCGCGGATATCTTCGTTCATTGATGGTCGTAGTCGTCGTGATGATGCAATGAACAAAATAGCGAATGGGGCTTGCGCCCTCCCCGCACACTGCAGCTGTTGCTTTTGGCGTCAATGCTTTGCTTTCGTGTGCTTCCATCGTCTCTGTTTGTGTCGATCGCCCGGGGGTTAAGACTTTCGTTCGAGGATCAGTTTCGGGTCAGCGCTGCTTCTCCTTGTGCTTACTACGCCGACAACGGTGAAGAGGTGACTTTGATTGAGTAATGGTCAAAACGTGTGTAGCGAGAAAAAGAAAAATAAACCGACGACGCAGCACACAATAACATTATTGCCGCATGATTTTGAGGAATATGTCTCCTTTTCTCTTCTTTCCTGGGCTTGAGATCACCGAACGGTTCCAAGCCACGCAACGATTTCTCCGCTTAAGCCGATTTGCCTCGCTCACCAGCCCGGCGTCTCTTCCGACGAGGAAAGGCTTCAGAAGCGACAGGATACCGATTCCTCTCCGAATGCAAAAGCGTCAACACGGAAATCGGGCTCGTGATGGATCATTGACAAATTTGTTGCGGGAGAACGTTCCAATGCAAATCCGTCCGTTAATTAAGTGAGACGTGGGCGACGGCTGTGCAGCCACCGACGCTTCGGAGTCGGTGAGGGCGAGGTCCAACCTCACGAATTCACTTTTGTTGCAAAACGAGTAGTGATTTCTTTTTGTCTATCGGATCACCGCGGAGGTATACATAGAGTAGGCGGTTCCCGGAGCAGCTGAGAAGTTTCGATCGAAACCGCCTTGAAAAAAACTCGAGCTGTGGTCAAGGGTGAACTCGGGTGGAACCAGTCTTCATGGTGAGAAGGCGTCTCAAGAATAGCACCAGTGTCATGTTCGTGGAAACATTCGTCATTGTATCGGTTCGGAGACATTTCGAAACCTGCAATTTTGTTTTTCTATCTTGGCTCGTATATGAATTTGTCGTCGGAAGGGGATTCACAGGCTCCCCACATGGGAAGATGTAAGAGAACTGACTGGATTATTGGTGAGATACTTGGGAATCGAACTTTTCTCATACACACGTTATTGCAAGCCACTCTGCTCTCTGAATTGATGAGCCATTCCTCGATGCGACTCAAATTCATTTGCTCCTCCGTCCCGTGGAGAACCGCAAGTTTGGAGGGGGAACTTTCGAAAAATTCTATACATTCTGCTCAGAAATCCTCCTGACCAGAGAAATCGCATGACCACACCATGATGTCTTGAGGAATTCAAGCTTGGGCTTCTCAGGGGCTCACTCATGCCCACAAAGCAGACAGATAGACCCACTAACACGAATAACTAAGGCTCTGAAGTTGGACCGAAGAACAGCTGATGATGCTTGTTCGGCTGGCGTGCTGGCTGGCTGCCTGCCTGAGTGGCCGACTGACTCACTGACTGACTGGAGAGGCCCGCGCGTCAATCCGTCTTGATTAGTTACTTTCTCACTTAAGCTCACTCCTAAACGTCGTTATCAAGCTGCGATGTCGAAAGGACGTGTGTCCCCGACTCGGGATATCTCGCTTATGGATCTACAAGCGGTACATATGTATATACGATTTTCGCCCGTCGTCGATGGCGACCTTTCGCATGGGGGTCCGGGAGGTGCCGCAATTGGCGACCAGATTTTCTCCTCGGGGTACCTGAAGCAACGAGCAGCGACTACTGTCTTGGACCGCTGCGTTTATTGGCTTTGACTTCGATTATTACGAGTCGTCCGCTGTCCGTTGCTCGCGCTCACTTCGTCCGCTGCCAGCTCTTCTGGTTGATACTGACGCCGGACCGTTCCGTAGCCGAGGGACATTTGTCAAGGCTCAAAAAATAGCGGCGTAGTTTACCTCAGCTCGGGGATAGTTTGCGCTAGATACGGTTTCGAGCAGTCGCTTTAGTTTTTCCACTCTCGACTTCTGGTCTTATTATTGCGCCGTTGATGCCAGAGCCGGCTGCTACTATCCGCATTAAATAGTGTTGTTTTCCTCCTTTTTCCCGGTTATTTTTTCCCGGAGTCGGATCCCTCCTTCATACAGTCACTGGTTCTGAGATGGCTCTCGCTGCGGCTTCCGCCGCTTCTACCGCTGCCGCAATCATAGCCTGGCGGCACTTTCGCATTTCGGTCTGGTCAGCACAATTTGATGTTTTCGCTCTAATGGCAACAGATTCGCTCTTCTAAACACCACCGTGCGCGAGCAGCGGCATTCGCTGCCTTTGCAGTCATTGAGCGCTAGTTAACCTCAGTCGGCAGATTACTTCGCAACGAGCAATCTGTTTTCCCTTTGTCGAACGGATTCGTCGTCTTTTCTCCGCTTTTTTTCCGTGCTGCTGCACTCACATTAGCAAATGCAGACATTCATTCGAGCGCAATCACCACTGACAAATGGGTGGACCAGGCCCCGTGCAGATCTCCGCTTAACTCCGACGACCTGTGACTTTTCTTTTCATCGAAAATTTTCTTTTGCACTTGAGAAGCGATGCCAAGGTCAGGCAACATCGAGTCAAGTGGTGGAATTTTTCACTTGAGTGGAGCTCCTTTGAATAAGCTGTTCCCATACATCGCTTCGACGAGTATTCTGAATTCAGTTTCATTCGAGCTTCAGGGAACAGCCCCTATTTCCAAAAGTCCCCGCTGGAGGCGAGGAAACAGCGATGCAGAGGCGAAGAGCGTTCGCTGAGACGAGCGGCCCCCACGGAGTAGGAGCGTCAAAAAAGGAGGGGTGAATCCTGAAATTGAAGAATGCCCTTCGATTCCGTCTCGGCAGTCTACCTCATTTGCCGGATGTTTGAGGATTCGGTCACCTTCCGAAGAGCCTTCGGGGAGCGCTGTGCGAGAGCGAGGGATCGCGTATCGCTTGTTTCTTCCCAAACTGGAACTCCGGGCGCTTTTCCAATGGGTTAGATTTATCCATTGGTCCTGAGAATTTTCGCATGAGGAGTGATGGCCTCCGACGCCGTGACCGTAATTCAATGCTTTCGTATGTTGAGCCGTACCCGAGCGTGAACAGTGCTCAAGAAGCGAAAACTCCAGCGAGATCGCTGCTTCCCGACCATTTCCGTATGAGTCGATTGTTTCCACAAAACCATTCGGGATTTACCGCCTGTGAACCATTGTGTTCTCGAAGCTTGGCCTGTAATCTCGCGAAAGTCGATCGATGTCAATTGGAGCGCCGTAATGGAGATGGTTGGGCATTTTTCGTCCCGAAGTTCACGATCCAGGGGCCGCGGCGGATTTGCATCCGTTACATTTTTTCATACAAATTCACGAAGGAGTCCCAATAGCAGTCGAACTTGGTCGACAGCTCCGAATGACGACCACAACGCTACCCCACTTCCGATCAAGCGGTCAAGGCGGAGCGAGATTTGTCGCTTCTTGAGTTGAGCGACAGATCCGATGTAAGATGTGAGCCTTGTTCTCTCGATTAGGATTAGGGCCAGATTTCTCCGGAGGATTTGTCAAAGTGAAAGACAAGCAGTTCTCTGTGTCAGTGGCTGAAAGCTCGGGCCGAGTGAAATGTTCCTTCAGCTAATGCCTCGACAGAGGGATGATCCCCACAGTTCGATCCGGCTGCCACAAATTCGACTGACAATATCGTGCGAACTCGGGACAGTCGCTAGCTTCGTGGAGTTTCGACGTCCGATAGTCAATCAGAAATTATGCGATTCCTAATCGGGAGTTAGACTACAAACAGTCGCAGAGAGTCTTCTGGGCTCTCGGATTCCGCATGATACTCTCGGAGAGAATAATCGATGGACGTAGCGAGCGAGCGCCGGATACGCCATTAGGGGCTCGATCATCCGACACGGAATCGTTCGAGTGTGGCTTGCATAGTTGACTCTCTGCCTATCATTGAACAAGGGCTCCAATAAGACTCTTTCGTAACAGGTAGGAAGCGTCAACTTGACTCTTCTGGCTCATGTTTCTGCCCGCGACTCTATTTTCGCTGAGGCGAATCGAAGCCGTCGCTCTCACGACCGCGTCATATCCCGCGGCCCGCGAGAGGAGGTCTCGAATTGTTCGAAGCACGTCGCGTGAGTGCGGATGCGCACGGAAGCAAAACAACGGGAGAAGAAATCAGGAATTGATTCGCAATTTCTTTTCATCGACGAGTTCTCTCAAATCGACTCATTTGAGCGATGATTATCCACTCAAGAATATTCCCGATATTTTCTCGGCTCCCCGCTTATCTGCTGCTCGTCGCTCTTACCCCGGAAGCTCACTCCTGTGTTCTCATTGATACTGAGCGCCTCTTGGGCCTTAGAAGCCAGGAGTCGTCAGCGGAGAGCTCGACTTTCATCGACTCACAATGAGAGCAGGCAACTCCTTTATATCAGTCGATCCTCTCGATCAATGTAATCCGAACAAAATGACTCCCGGATTAGGCAGCGCCATATGGGTCCTCAGAAGAGTGTTGTGCCCCCGTTTGATTCGGAGTTACAAACTGCGGCACGGTGAGATCTCAGTCAGCGAAAACCCAGAGGCGTTCGAAGACGTCCGGATGCGGAACAGAAAACAATACTCTTGTGGAACTGGCGAACTGACGGCTTGTGTTTTTCAGCTTCCAGTGTTTGGTGGACGACTGTGGATGGTGCTGAAGGAAACGAGCTAAACCGCAAGCGATTTCTCACAGCCATGAGTCAACTGCACGCGAACCTCCTGAAATTGCTTCTCACAAAGAAGCACTTGAAGATTTCAGCTCTCAAAGCTCGCAAGTTGCGCGATTCTCTGAAGAAACTCCACGAGGACGCTGCTGGCCGAGGTCAGGAGAGCCAGTCGTACTTCGGAGTACCTCTGCATCTCCAACAACAGGTACTGTATTCTTCTTTCGCTGCCATCTATGTATTATTGGGAGAATATTCTCCGAGGTGACATTGTGAGCGATCCGATGTGTCGACCGTATTAATGGAGGTAAATTCGGCGAAATTATCACTCCATTGATATATTCGGATCGAGAATCGAGACGACGCGACGGTCCTCAGGCAGTGTGCGCGGACCGTTCAATCTGCTTCTCTATTGGAGCTGTGTAGGAGCTTGAAATTCAACGCGGAAGTTGGGGGGGGGGGGTTTACCGTAGTTGGAGAGAGACTCCAATCATATTGACCTGTATCGATTTTCCAGGCGACTTCGTCGCTCACGTCGAATCCGGTTCCTCACATTCTGGAAGCTATCACCTCGCATCTCTTGAGTCAAGCTTCGCATGAGGGCATTCTGCGCAAGAGCGGCAACGAAAGACGTGCGAATGCGTTGAAGGATGTCATGGAGCAGAACAATGCCGAAATCCCCTCAGATTTTGAATGCTCGATACACGACGTGGGATGCATCCTCAAACGGTTCGTAGTTCTCACTTTAGAGCGCAAACTCGACAAGAGAGTCGGTCTCTCGAGAAGCATAGGGATTTTCCAGAAAAAAACGAATGAAATGTTGATGGATCAACACAACAAAGGTTGTCCGAAGTGAGGGCAAGGCGTGAAATGTTCTCAATCGCAGGTGGCTCAGAGCGCTCCCAGAACCCGTTATACCCAGTATTCTCCATGAGGTCTTCGTGAAATGCGTCGAGTTAGAGTCACATCATCATCGTACGCAGAGTCTCCTCATGGCCTGCTTACTACTGCCCACTTTCCATTTGAATACTCTCAAACATGTGGCAATATTCCTCCAAGTAAGTTCGCTCTCGGGGTAAAGAATCCGTCGAACGAAAGAGATTATTCGCCTGGCATTTGGACGATTTTCGAGAAAATGTGGATGATGAGTCCTCTTCTGTGCTCAAGAATTGTTTAAGTAATTTTGAAAGCCGAGGAACTCGATGAGAGTGTTCCGTCTGAATCATCGGAAGATGTGTCTGGGGAAGATGTTTATATAAACTTTAAATTTCGTTCATCCAGGAAATCTCCAAACAAGAGACGAGGAACAAGATGTCGAGCGCGAATCTCGCCAAGATACTAGCACCATCTTTGATGCCCTGCGCTGTGAAGGTCGAGACGAACCCGGAGGTGGCCAAAAAATTCAGCGATATGTCAACCGTCGCAGTTCAGGTGCTCATCGATCATGCTCAGCTGATCGCAAGTCTACCTCCGGAATTGGAACCCTTGAAAGACTCGTATAAGATCCTCTCCGACGATGAGCTCAGCGATCACGGAGAACCGCTGGTGAAACGGAAATTATTTACCTTCCTTAAACCCAAGGTGAATATTGTCTTCCGCGAGGAGAACAGGCAGCGGTGCATACCGAGACTCAGTGAAAATACGCGACCCGGCTCACATTCTAAACGATCCGAGAAGTTCTCTCCGACAGCACGATTGTCTCGGGGCCTTAGAGCTTCAAACAGTCATTTCGTTATTTTTTCATTCCAGCATGGTAATCACAAAACTATTGTGCGCTCTTCGGGATCCGGAAGGGGCTCACGGAAAGCGAGCTCGACGAATGCAGTTTCGAAAATTGTGAAGAGACCCACTCCCCCACGGATAGAGCCTGACGAGTCCTTACAAGAGCCCGCCGAGGTCAAACCTGACGTCAGAGTCACTCGCAGTGCCTCTAAAAAGCGCCAGCTCAGTGCCGAGACTGTGGGTCGCATCCGCGAGCGACGGGCTCTGAGAGCGATCCAGAACACCCGCAGCCAGCCGAGCATCAGATCCTTGCCAGTAGTATCTGGCGGTCGGAGAAAATCAGTTCGACGGTCAGTATGCCGTGCTGCCCGCCGGATCCATGTCTAACAGTCGGATATGAATGTCGGGAACTCCGAAGCGTCATCTGCCCCTCAGATTCTGTCGTTCCATAAAAAAAAGCTTATGGTGCTTATTTTTTTGCAGAGCTGCAACTACTTGTCGCGCTGAGAAATCGGCGGGATCGCCTGCCCCACAAAGATTCCAGTCAACGAAGAGGCCCGACACCCTCAAACTCAGCGAGAACGATCCGCTCCGAAAGCCTGTATGCGATGACAATAAGGTCGAGCTCCGCAGACCTGCAACAACAACTATCTCGGCGGTCTCGAACTCAAGGGATTCCGTTTCACCCTCTGTTGATAAGGAAACTGCGCGCAAGAGTTTCTTGGCTGCAATGCTAGGTTCGCAGGACTCCCAAGTCGAAGCTAATCTCTCTGAGGAAGTGGAGAACCATTACAGGAAAACTGAGTGTATCCCTAGCGGGTGAGTTCTCTCGTGCTCATATAAGGATATCGGACGCCCTATCCCGAGTCTCGTTTACTCGCACATTGTCATTCGCTACGGAGTGGGGTTATCGCTTTGGAATGGGATTTCCTGAGTTCATGTTTTCGGTGGGTGAATCCGTGCGGGAATTTAAGAGTTCGTTCTTCGACTTTCAGAATCGATCAAGTCGACAGCATAGAGCCAGGTCTGGATCGTCACGGAGCGCTGAGGAAACCGCTGATGCCTTCGAATCGTCGGGCACCCCGAAGAGAGACCCCTGTGTCGAAAGTCACGGCCACAATAACTGTACAGCTGTGAGGCGCTGGTTGTAGGTAGTCATATTCTCATTCCAAGGAGCGCTTCCCCAAGTGCCCAGGATGCAGAGAGCGCCGTGGATTACGCTGTCGCTGGATCACTGTTTCACCGATTTCAATCTACGGCACGTGAAGGTGCTCCACAAAGGGAAAGATCTCCAGCTTAAGTTTCGTAGAGCGTGTAAAACCGCGCCGTGAATATATATGATTGTATATTGTGGAGTCTGCGGACTACCGGAGGTGTACATACTGTGCCGTAAATAAATTAAAACCGTTGTTCAATAACTTTTCTGAAATCGGTATAATGATGTTCCGGATGGACGGTGTCGAACGATTCTCCCAATTATTGTACAATTAGGTTCCTCCGTTCCCCGGAGCGAACTCGCGCGTCAGATGCACAGTTGTCGACTCCTCCCGCGGCAGAGTTTTTCCTATCCTCATTCGAGAGGCCATGCAGATCGAACTCTGCGGTTCATGACCTGCTTGGTGTCATTCGATCCCGCAATGAATTCCTCACGGGATGACTAAACTGGAGTCTTGACCCTCAATCATTCTCTCCCGGATAGAACCTCGAGTGTATGATGGACGGTATTGTAGAACTCCACTCCGTCACGGAAATTCCCGGAATGAAGTGAACCCTTTCCGCGTCATAGGAACGACGAAGTCGATGTAGCGACACCGATCGAGGAAGCCGATCGAAACCTGGCATGGAACGCGAGCCGCTCTTATCCCGAGCGTTTCGCGAAAGCGTCTTCCGTAGACCTATCGAGGCGCTCAGCCGATTCGGGTTGCGAGGGGGCGGACCGTCAAATTCCGCTCCCATCAAGCTTTTTGCATGTGCCGGCGTCGTCCTTTTCGGAGCAATTTACTTCGCTGCCGATACTCCTGCTCACCCGGAAGCCGTAGCCGTAGACGTCACCCGAGGTGGTGCAGTTCGGGAACGGCCCCCGCAGGCTCAAAACAGAAACCCAGCTTTCCATTTTGAGAGACGCAGCGGACATAGGGTTCGAGTCCTCTTTGACCGATTACTGGCAGAATGTGGTAAACCAACGATCTTCAAGTGTCGAATCGAAGATGAGGATGAGGAGTTATATCTGCCTCAGATCGACAAGATAGTGAGAGAATGTCTCGAACGTTTTACCGTGGTGATTGATCCAGGACGAAGGTTCACCTTGACGCTGAGCTTCGTCAGGAGTATACGGTCGATAAGCGACAAAATAGACGAGAAAAATATCGCTGTAGGTGAAGGCGGGCTCCTGCACAAGGCGCCCGCAGGGGACAGGCACACCAAGCTGCGGACCACAGATGGTAACTGGCATGAAATCACGAACATCGAAGTCGACGCTTGGGAAGTGGCTGCGAAGGTCAAAGATTCTGGGCTCATCATCACCTTCCCGAACTCACCCGGTCCCATTCGTTTGACTCGTGAGGAGATTGACGGGTTCCTTGCAGACGTATTCCGCGACGAGGAGATCAAGGTCGTTAACCCTCAGACCCAGTCCATGAAGTATCTGGATGCGAATACGCTGGAAACGCTCTATACCTGGGACTCTCGACAAAGAATAGAATTGGAAGGAGATTGGCTCTCGGTGGACCCGTTCCTGATCGAGTTCCTGCTACAGAGAATCCGCCCGTTCGCGAATCAACAGCCTCGAACGACTCCAGATTGGCTTCGCGCGTACGATTCTCGCGTCGGGAATCAACCCTACTACAACACGAATCGGGACGGACTGTACTTGGTGTCACCGCATATGGAGGCGTCCGAGGAGAGCAGGTGAGTAGTCGGACGTTGGCGTACACGACCAGTCGTCGAGATGCTCATCGAGGAAGAGCGGAAGCGTGCTAGGGGTCAGGTCGATACTATCGAGCACACGGGGAGGAGAATCCTTGCTCACAATCAGGATTGTTCCGAGGAATCGCCTCCGATCAATTCATCACACGGGACCCTCACTGGCCT
This sequence comes from Galendromus occidentalis, assembly GCF_000255335.2. Lineage (NCBI taxonomy): Eukaryota > Metazoa > Arthropoda > Arachnida > Mesostigmata > Phytoseiidae > Galendromus > Galendromus occidentalis. Next base: position 576,415 of record NW_003804940.1, on the reverse strand, counting down.
ACTGCCTGAATCTTTCCGATATTTGGATCCGGCATGCTCGGGCCGCGGAGGGGAACCACGGACGTGTCGAGAACTCCTGGCGGAGATGCCAGTTTGCTTCCCGAGAGAAGAGATTTCACTGGCATCGTCACGTGTCCACCTCCCGGATACTCTCCGGTGAAAGAAGTTTCCTTCGGGAACAGCGAGAAGACGGCAGCGAGACTAATGCTCGAGCGACTGATGAGACTATAGAAGTGCCTAATGAGAATCCGGAAAATATTCAACGCCTAGAATGTTCCACAGGCCGCTGTTCGTCATGACTTACGACTATCTCCCGGGATATTGCCATGAGTGGCGGCGTTCGCCCCTAGAAGTCAAGAATTTCAGGTGACGGAATGAAGAGAATCGGAAAAGCCTCGATTCCGCCCACATCGAGTTAGCCCTATTTGTCGAGTGTTGGCTTGAGGTCTCTTGGGCTCTGAGACAATGTACAGATTTCAGCTTCTCTGTGAGCACACTCGGTGCATACGAGGACGAAGTAGACGAGACACAACCGCCTCATGCAGACTTGCTCCTGAACTTCGAAGAATTGCGAAAGAAGTGTGAGAGGGAGCGCCCATTACAATGGGAGTCATCTCTGAAGATTCGAGCGGCAACCGAAGTCAACCTTCGCTTACAGATGTCGAAAGCAACGACGAAAACTACGCTGGGCTGAAAAGTCTGCTGGAACCCTCTTTTGTCCCAGTCCTGAGAAATTTCGATGAACATTTCCTCCAGGTGTTCCTTTTCGCGGGGAAATACCTGCAACAGTAGTGGGTCTTATTCAGAATCAATGAGTCACTGAGCGATGTGGGACGGAGGAATCTGACGTGGATTATCTCCTAAACTCCATACATTGATGAAATTGCTGATCATTCCTCCATTCCAGCTCTGAACTGAGAGATGTAGTGGGCTGGCTTTCGAAAGTCGACGCCATTTCGCGGAGGATCGGAATAAATGGTTTGTTGGATCATGATAATTCATTGGAGTTAACTCCCCCTGAGGAATACCACAAAGGGGTGGGATCGACGAAGGTTTTTCCGTACGTCATCAGATTGAGCAGGCTCCAACACCGCAGACCAGATGCAGCCGTGGCTCGAGAATCATCCGACAACATCCACGGAGAGTACGCGAAGCCTTCTTGCGTATTTCAAAGAACGTGGGTCGCCGACGCCCATGCTCATCTGCATTGACATCGTAGGACATCCAGTGGACACATTAGTCTCGATTTCATATTGCTTGAATAGGAAATTTGAGCTGGTAAACTGCAAAAGGTGGGCAAAGGACTCCCGGTGGGAACTCTGTTCCCTGTTGGGCAGATCGAAATGATGGCCCCACACCTTTCCCGTCATACCCCCCGAACTTCCGGAATGCTCGCGCCACACTGCCGCATATACGCGAATATACGATGTATTAACACATATATACCTGATCACCATCCACAGAGAGGGTTCCTGTGTTGAGAAAGGCTTCTTCACGTGGTTTGCTCCTCTTGCATCACCCCTGGAGCGTACGAGCCCTGCTTCCGGGCGCTTATAGGAATCCAGCCCTCGAGCGTTCTCCGGAATCCTGCCTCATTGGATGAGGCCAAGCCGGAAAATGGGAGAATAAACCGCAGAAATCAATGACCCTCCCCTCGCAGCTTTCACCGTCGCGTAGTACTCAGTGGCCGCAACAGTCCTATCGCTACCCGAGAGGAAAGAGAGTCATGCCGCGGTCGATTATGTCGCCGGTTGATGACGACAGCAGAGCTTTAGAATGGAGCTACATGGGTTCTTAAAGCTGTCGCCAGAAAGCGGTATTCACTCGTCGGGAACACTCGTTTCTGAAGAACTCTCATGCGCGAACGGAGGATGTCGTCCACTGAGCGGACGGCCTCGGACTGACGGAGCACGACGAGCTCCATCAACGCGCAGCGATTGCAATGCGGACCTATCAAACTCATAGGAACCGAGAGGCGAGAGCCGTTGTTTCCGCTTACCGAAGACTCGCCAAAAGATGGTGATCCCACCCTCTGGCGCGGACAATGGCAATAGCGGAATGTCTCCTGTACCTACATTCTTGTACACTGTATATGGAGGATGATGATATTTTTCGCGCGAAGTGTGGTATACACAATGTGATAACGTTCTCCTAAGGTCTGACTCGGTAAGGGTAAGTCGCAACGATGAAAGCGTAGACTGAGATTTATTCCATTGTCAGGCAGAAGGACCGGTGGATCGTGACTTATGGTGCTACTTGTCGAGCTCAGCGAAGAACTTCTAGCCCCGTATGCCCAGGAATCCACTCCGGTGCTCGCGTGTCGAGAAACCTCGCTCGGTCACCCTGGGAGATGGCCGGCTGACCGATCCGAAGCGGCGGCCTTTTGCTCGAGACAACGCCCATGTGGGCAATGCCAATTTGCATTGGTAGTGCACAGCGCTCCTACTCTTCGGCGATCCGTCGCCACGCTCCGATTCGAGTTCGAGTCAGTGGGAACCGAGTCAGACCATGGATGTCTCGGACGGATACTCTCCCGTGAATGGTCCGTGGCCACCAGGCCAGGCTCGAGTTACAGACTCCGCCGGAGGTACCATATGTCTGGATATGGATGCGACTTTTTTTCAATTCGATAGCGTAATGCAGAAAACTTATTCAGGAAGTCGAGCAACAGTCCTTCTCCGATTATCCCATGGCCGAGAGAGTAGAAGAGTGATGAATGCTTATCGATCGTCGGCGCACAGCGATAAGTTCTTTCCTGAATAAATCGGAACGCTTCTTCCAGGTGTTCCTTGTTTATCTCCCACAGGATCAGTGATTCAGAATTGTAGCTTTTCATCATTGCCTCCCAGCGAGGAACCGCCGGAGCGATCGGAAGTTCAACGACGCGCGGGAGCGATTCACTGACGGTGGAATCCATCCGGCGAGGCGGGATCAGAGAACTTAAACAAGTCGGAATAAAGAGAATCCGTATCGCGCCAGTAGCTCTGGGGTACGGAGCCTCACGAAGATTTCCGAGGATGCTTATTGATGCTCGACGTCTCGGAATAATTAAAGGCTGGCCGTGACATTCCATTCGGATCCACGGTTTCTCGGGAAGGCATTCGTCAGATGACACGCTCATCGATTACGACCGTGGAACGAACTCAAACGGATCCGATGACTCAATATAGGACAAGAACAGATTACGGAGGCGGATTTCCGCAATAGTTTAAGTTCCGTTCTCGGTGAGCATGAATAATGCTCCCGTCTTTTTTCGAGGGAGCTCGTGCTCTCAGGGAGCGTGGGGATGCCCATCGAAAAAAAGACGTGAATGCGAGACCGTGTCACTCCACGCCGCTTGCCGCCACTGATTATCTTTATTGATTTCTCAGGGATCGATACATGTACATCACATAGTCATCGAAAAATGAGCCGATGTTCCCAGGAAGATATTCGTTCAGCGCTCCCACAATGCCCCCAGATTGCCGTCGAGTCATGCGGATAGAATCGTTACTATCAGTCTCGAGTACAAGGCTTGCGAGGAGATCCGCTTGGACGGGAGGGAAGTCAGAGAACAGTCACCCGCCTGTTTTCCAGTTTAGGCCCGGCTTACGAGTGACGGAACATTCACCCTCGTTCAACATCCATTTTGACGATCACCCAACACAATGGTGTCGTCGTTGCCGTCGTCGTGCTTGTCAATGGGATATCGAGAGTTGTCTGTTGAGTTTTGGTCAGCTTTTGCGTTCGAGTAAAAACGTCCCGAATCAGCCTCTTCACCTGAGTTGAAAACTCGGTGCAGCGCTCACCGCTGACCGTGAGCGACCGTCGTCGGACGCTCGAGCGAGCGCTTCGCGAGTCAGGAAAAAGGAAAGCAACATCAAATAATGCTCCGATGGCATCGTCAGACGACAAAGGAAGGAAAGGAAGAGACCCTATGTAGTTGAAGCAGACGCAGGCGATTGATATGGTTCGTTTTCGCTCAAATCCGAATAATTGTCACAAACGTAAATCGGCCGCGCTTCGATGTGTTATGCCGGTGACTCAATGAGAGAATAATAATTAGGCGAGAACGCGGCTCAGTGGCAACAAGTTGAATATGCTGCTGGAGGCCTGCTTGTCTCATGGATACCCTCTCTTCTGGCTCCCTCTCTCATTCACCTACCCCGCCGTGAGGTAAGCTTGGTCTTGGCCACGGCGAACGAACGGAGCCGCACGGCTTCACTATCAGTGTATTTTGAATTTGTGGAGTGTGTACGCTCCAGAGAACTAGTCCGATCACGACCGCTTAGAACACGGGCGGCTTCCTTGCGGCAAGGTTCAGACTTGACCGGTTTTTTCTACACATCTGCGTTCGATTCCCGCCAGCGTTCCATTTTCCATCCCGACAGTTCAGAAATAGTGTCTCTGACCGCAAACGTTTGAGTGATGAGTCAGTGATGTACCGATGTCAAGAGTGCTTCAAGTGATCGCTCCATCTTCGTACGCGGCAGAAGTCGGTTGGCAGCATCGTGCGATGTGTTGAGGAGTATCTGTGACAGAGCGAGGAACAGCGCCGGAGTATTGTGGCAATTGTCTCCTTCTGTGCCTTTGGGATATCGAACTACTGCATGTTCGTCGATTGCGGAGTCTAATCAGACCAGGACCGGCCCCGCTACGCGGAAGACTTCGTTGCCAGGACCACACGGCTGACCCGTCAGGTACCTATATGAAGTTATATGAATAAGCATGGATAGTAAAAAGCGGTGACATAGTTTCTCATCGTCGGAGCCTTTCATTTCCAAAGTAGAGGCTCCGGTGGTGAAGCGCATAGAGGACTCGGCAGTCCCGTCCCGAAAGGATTTTGGACATCATATCTAGAGTTTCATAGACACTTGCCTCACTCCTCGGGAGCTCGTACCTCGAGTTCGACAACTCTTGCCTGAAACGTTCATTCGGCAGTCTTGACTTCACTTTGCTGGGAAATGAACACAAGTCAGATTTGACCATCTGAGCGAATCCGTGCACTGATTGTTGACAACCGATTTCATAAGTTCGTCTATCTGTGGGTTTCGGGAACAGTCAATAGCTGTAAAGCCGCCGCGCATTTGATCCAGATTCGACTGGAATTCCGGCAATGATCGAATTAGAAACAAAGTTGGAAGTCGTAAGCTTGGATCAGACGGACTTTTCGGCAACGGAATCAGGTACATCTATCTCTCGTGCCTATCGTGTTTTCCCCGTGGCAGGAGTTGTCCCCTCCACCCAGACTCGAGGGAGAAGTGAAGACATCTAACCACAGTTTTGAATGCTCGCGTGAACCGATTGTGTTTCCACTGGGATTCATTGTTCCTCACCGCGTTCATTCTGCATCCAGTGGTCCGTCTTTTCCATCCACCTGTTTTGCTTGTCTTGGCGAGGTCACATAAAATGAATCGTTGTGAGTTTTATCCCAAGCGACCAAGGTCGTTCAGGCGCAATATCCGCCATTCGCTCAATTCAATCATGTCGACGCTCCAAACGTTGTCCGCTGATAGTTCGACTAATTTGCGAAGCTGTTTTGGAACACCCCGAAGATTACGGCGCTTTGCCTCGCGTGGGTCCTCGCGTTGCCTTCAGCGGGACCTTTCGGGCGTAATAATTGGAATAACTGTGAAGATAACGGCTAGTCGACAGGTGCTTCGGAAACGATTGAAGTGAATGATCCTGGGAATCGAATACATCGATGTCCCAGCGGCAGTCTGCGCCCTGGGCCATCGTTGGCAGCAGAGTTTGAAAGCCATAAAATATCCATTGCTAGAATGATCCGCTTCAATATCGTTTGAAGTGCGTGAATTTCACCAACTTCGGTCAATAGACATCGAGCGCGTTGTTCGTCGATCCCCGGCGCCGCCGCTTAGTGCCCTGATCGTCGCTGCCGACCGAATGAACCATGTTCGATTCACTTTCGCGCAGTGTTCCACCGCAAGATCGCGGATTCGGTCTGTTCCCGTTTTCCGATGATCATAACGAAGCCCTTCGCATTTCCACGGCTCCGCCCGGAAAAACGTAGTGCGTAATTTCTGGTGTGCTTCTCTGCTGCTATTCCGAAATGACGCGAGAGGCTTGATCATGGATGACCCTTGATTCGCAGCGTATTTGAATTTCTCAACCGTAGACATTCGATTTGGAACACACCTGACATCTTCAGCCTCGACTTCCGTCGACAATGGACAGGGAATCGATTTCGTCGCTCAGAACTCACATGTCTCTCGGATCTCTCGTGGCTCCGAGAGCGAGTACGGATCAGGGATCATCGTTGGATTCTTACATGAAGCGGAATCCGATCTCAGCGGCGATCTTGCTTTTTCTGCACATGTTTTCAAAATCGAAGTCTCTCGAAATCATTATATTGGATTTCCGTTTTCTTCCGTCCTAGGCCGGACCCGGGTTCCATCTCGGCCCCGACTTCGATAATTGAGCATCGACTTCCTCTCTGAATCCCCGAGTGAAAGCCCTGCAAGATAGCAACCAGGATTAAATCTCGCAAAGCCCGTACTCCAGCCCAGTCCAAAAGAAGTCACTATCCGTCTAATTCTTGCCAAGTATTCGTCAATGTAGAAATTGGCACGACTTTCGTGATAGAAAAGGGAGCTCAAACTCACTGTGATGAATTCCCACAAAAGGGAAACGCTCTGCAATTTATAGCTCCTTTGTTGGCTAAGTAGCCATATCAATTTCTACGGCCGCGTCGCGGTCCAACCAGCTTTGCTCGATCGCCGTTCGATAGAGTTTCGTCCCGCTCTCGTGAATCTGGACTGTCTCTGGAGCCCAAATCTCGCCTATACATCCGAGAAAAATATTCAACCTGACTCGAGAGGACGCGGAGGGTCCTTGTGAGTAATCCGCATAGAGACTCAGGAGTTATCCGTCAAATTCATTAATTATCACTCGAGGAGCCATAGAGCTGAAATTGGATCAGGTTGAAAACAGTGAATCCAGTAGATGGTAAGAGGATAGATACTACGGGCATTTATTTTTGCGGAATCCCATCGACGCCGAGCTCTCATCTGCGACAACTGTAGCGGACTGACGCCGTATGGCCGCGCACTCCGATAACTTCAAGGGAAGATGAGTACATGCGAGTGTTTATAAAATATCGTTGAACGACTCATTCCGGCTCGACGCCCGCCGGGCCAGTCGCTCCGCGAGAAGGCCGCGAGTCTGACGGGTGGAGACTATACATACTTGTAGGATGCGTTCCCCGTCGAAGTTCGTTCGTAGGCTTCCCATGAGAATGGGAGTTCCGGTGTCGCTTGCGACCGTATTCGGATCCATCAATTCCGAAGCTCTCCTGTTCTCGGTGCGGTGCAGGGAAAAATATTCTACTCATTTTCCTCGGATGAGTCTCGCTGTCGATGTATTCACCGATGGAGTTTTGGAATAGAGGAGCGCTGATGTCACGGCTGCCCTAAGAGGAGGCTATGTTAACGGACGTGTGAAGGTCGCAATACGCGAGCTTGTCGGACTACCAGGAGATGATAGTGCTCCTATCAGCGCAAAAGGCTCTCGCAGTTATCAAGTTGTAGACGGATTTGGGGAGAAAAAGAACGCGTGGATGGGGCTGCTCCGAAAGAGTCGACTAAACTTGGTGACGCACCGCTGGCTTCGGGATGTCTGCTTGTTTCAATGGTGGCGTAAGCCGTTCCACGGAATCGAGACGAAAGGCACCGAAATCAGGAATATTTTAAAAAGTTAATATTTTCTTTCCTCGTTTTTTTTTCACTCGAGGAGGAAGCGCGACTATTGGCACACTTCAGATGTCGAGCGCAGACAAGTCTGCTTCTGTTGGAGGAGGGAGAACGGGAAAAACGAACGCAAGCCCATCAGAACTTCGATTCATGATTAGCCCATGAGCGCTACTGAATAATTATGCCCATAGGGAAAAGAGCTGTCTCCTCGCAGGGGCGTGGAAGTGATTCCCTATCGACCCGCGAGCTAACAGGTTCCGTTTTCTGCGAGCTGTTTCTTCTCCTTCGTCGATCTTTTTACTAGCGACGATAACCGCGATACCATTCTTACAGGTGCTCCCCCCATCATCCGCTCGAACGAAGGATTCTCGTCGCTTCACCAGACAAGTAATGAAGACGGATCGAGACGCGGATTTCGTGAGAGTGATGGCGTTGAGTGAAGCGACGCCGACGGCTCGGAGACGACACTTTGAGCTGGGGATTTCACTCCAGTAAATTTCACGTCCGAAAAGATGGCGGGTTTCCAAGCGGCGAGGAGCGCCGCGGAGAGCCAGACGCTCTACTTCGATCCCCCCGAAGAAGATGATTTCGAGAAGGGGGGCAAGGACTTCGTCGTGGTTCAGACCATGGTAAGTTCCGCGCTATGTGTGAAAAGCTTTTCTAGTGTAACAAGGTCATGAACCATGAATTTCCGGTCAATCCTGTGTCAGGTCATCTGACCAGTCCGATCTTGCTCAAGATCCGCGGTTTCGTCTCCACTGATCAAGGACGATTTCAATGCGTTGAAATTTCGGAATGAGAGCCTTCGGGAAAAGAAAATCGACGTCGATCGGCAGATAGTTGCGCCCCGGAGATCAAGTTGGCGTGGCCCTCTCAATGAAGAGAGAAAAATTTCATCCCGCCGCTGGAAAAGGATGGAACCGGAGTAGAAGCCGCGAGGGGAAGCCTCAACGGCAACGCGGTATTCGCAAAGAATTCGTTGACAATCATGATGTTGCCGGAGAAGACAACAACGACGAAGACGATGATAGCGATGACGATGCCGACGCAGAACTTGACTACCACAGCCGCTAAGTCAACGACTGCCATCCCAACAGTGGTAGCGGCAGCCGGTGCCCGAGACTTCGAAGATCAGACAGAACAAGCGACTCTGCCGGTAACCATGACCCGCAGTTGGATCGCGACGTCGTCTGCTGCTACTTTGAGAAATACCCGCGACAACGTCAGCGGGTGAGAGGGAATTCAATTCGCATGCAGATGTGCTTAAGCTGCCGAAGCCGTTGCTGAATTCATTGTGCGGTGCAGGAGCTGTCCCGCAATCCGATAAATAGGTTACAGAGACAGGAAACGGTTTGCGTTGTTTGGAAGTGTTCTAGCCGGGCAGATTATGCTTACATTCTCATGAGGGCGCGAGTCATATAATCTCGGATCTGCGAGTCCTCTACCCGCTGGTCATAGACCTCTGGGGGTTGCCATCCGGAGGATTTCTGACACAGAACGAGCGAGAAGGTAGAGGACCGCTCCACATCTGTGGAGTGACTGAGTAGAAGTCTCGATGGGAATCGGATATCTCAGTCGTTCGGCTTCTGAGCGCAATGAATTCGCTGCCGATGCTTCAAGAGCTGACGGGAGCAAATCGCTCCAGGTTCACCATCCGTCGATTCAGCGGGGCCCTTCAAGATTTTCTGCCGAAATGAGGAAGTTCAGAAAAATCGAATCCGAGGGAGAGGACGCGGACGGGAGTTTATTCTGGAGCGCTCGGCTTATCTCTTTGTTCGCAAGACGACTGGAGACAAAAACGCTAATGCGCAATGGCCCCTAATAGTCAGAATGCACCACCATGAAAGGAAGCCGAACTCCATTCGCGTTCAGGACGGACAGTGTCAAGCTTGCTCTTCTCGGCCTTCGCATGGTGGGAGGACTCCACTAGAAAATGACATATTATAGATGCTGCGGCGTCTTCTTCACGTCGGCGGTACCTGATCGGCCAGCCCAGCTGTCGAGGATTCGGTGGATAAGTGTCACCTCCCTCTGAAGTGGTTGGAGCGGCTTCTCGCCGGAGCCCGTGCCCATCGTAGACAGCATTTCTTTTGGAACGAGCGAGTCGTGCGACAACGTTGGATCAGAGCAGCGAAAGTCCTCTGGAACGACAAATCCCGAACTTATCAAGGCTTACCTTGACTTATCGAACAAAATGCTTTCGATTGCCAGGGGCTCCAGGGTGAGCAGCACGGAGCGAGCGGTATACGGGAACGCTGGAACATTTAGCAAATCAGTCAGAACGTTAGCAATGAAGAACGTCGGCTCGAAGCAGACGGGTCGTGGGCAGAGAACTCCACCACAGAGCCGCGTAGTATGACCGTTTGTCGCCGCGCGATAGGTTCGCTAGTCGGCTTTGGACGTTTCGTCAGACGATGACCCGTCGACGGCAACTCACGACGCTCGACATTTTTACTAGTCCAAAAAGTGCAAGCCTCTATTTTTAGATGCCCCGGCATCTCTAGCCGCAATCCAAATCTCGCAACGTACGGACTAATTTTTTCAGTTTTTTCTCATCGAAACTGAAGACCATACCGATTTCCGCTCAGACTTCTTCTCCTCGAGAAGGCTATCAGGGATCAAAATCGACTCCGAGTTCTGAGTTCTCTATCGCGGGAATCTGCCGAAGAGTCGTCTGTCTATACTCAGGGGGGAGATGGAGCCCGCTGTGTGAAGCGTGATCCCTCCTAATGCGAGTCATGGGTATAGTGGCTCGAGCGCTCGTGCGACGAACTGCATTCCGTTCGGACAGATTCACTGACAGACTAATCGGATAGCTGGCGGGCGGGAAGGCAGCTCGGCTCGTTGGAAACTTGTTTCGCGGACCGTAGGACGGCTACGCCTCAATCCGGGCGTGACATTTTTCCGCGGTGGTAGTCCGCGTTCCCTGCCGCTCGTAGTCCGGACGTTCTTCGATTGGCCCAGAATAGATGGGCTGATGCGGTGGCATGCGTTTTGAAAGGGTTTCACCAGGCCGACATCCTAAGGATCCTCTTTGATCGACTTGAATCCCGTGCAGGTCTTTATTCTTCACGAGGAGCAGCCTTGATCCGATTCTTACTACGGCGCAGAGAGCCGGTTGGAGTTCCTTGATAGCATTCTTTATCAATGTCCGAGCAAAACGCTCACTGGGTTACGACTCCGGCGCAGAACTGTCTGCGTTAGCAAGACCTGTCGTCAAGAAGTGCTGGCGCCCTCTGGTGATGAGTTAGCGAAGCTCCGACGATACGGATCCGAGACGGAGCGGGAAAAGGAACCCGGCGCCCGCCATATATTCTCTGTCGTGGTGGTCATGATTAGGCGTAATTTATGCATTTCTCCCCTGCGGCTGCCTGATGCGGTTCGCTGATGGAGTCAGATTCGACACGATTCGGTCCGCGTGAATACGTCTATCGCCTCGTGAGGAGGACGGAAATATTGCTCCCGGTCCCCGTTTTTCGTTTCCTTCTCCATATCCATCGGGGACACAACATCGCGAGGCCTCTTTTCCGTCGTCCGAGGCTTCCGGGAGTCTTATACTAGCTCTCTCCAATCGGAGTCGTCCGGCAACGTTAGAGAAGGTGTCGATTGTTCGCAAACATTGATCCCTGATTTTCCGGCTTTCTTCGAGGCGCTCAACATCTCCTCCTACCGAAGCGTTCGTCAAGATACGTCGACGTTGCTCGTTCTACCATCGGAAGCGGAGGGCGGGTGCGTGCTTGTGACGCCTACGATCCGACACCAAGATCGCCGACACCGATCCCGTCCTCCTGGTGCTGTCGTCAATCTCCGCGGATCTGTCATCGAGCTCTCACTCTGACTAAGGGGAGACGGTGTCCGACTAGGGCTCCGAACTACGTTCGTTTACGTCTTATTCGCTCAAAACGGCCGACGTCTTCAGTTCGAACACTTTCAAGATGCGTCTTCGCCTGGGAAAGGGAGCACTGAACCGACGTCGCCGAACAGAACAACATAGCTTGCCGCTGCGCCGGCAACACCAAGCAACGAAATAATAACGCCGCAACTTGTATCGCTAGCACGGGTCGTCGGACAGCTGTTTCTGAATCCGTCTTTCCCGAGTTTCGAATCTCAGTGCAAGCTACGTCCATCGTTCGAAAGGGACACGGTTCCTACTGGTGGCCGAGGGAAGTGAACGTGGAGCGCAAATTTCTTCCGTGGCCTGCCCATTGTTTGGGGGAACCTACGAGCTTCAGAGGACTCAACTTCAGGAGCGCTCAGCAGTCTGAAGAGCGTCAGATCCCCCCATCTGGGCGCTTGTGTCAACTGTCACGGACACTGTCGTTGTCATTAGGTGACCCGATGCATCCCGGTGGAATCACCTGTGATCGGGTTGAATGCAAGCCCCGACTCTCCTCCTCTGCCCCGCTCCAGTGCCGAATGATTGCGGCGGGTGCCCTGCGCCGGGCTGTCGTCGATTGATCATGTGAATCGCCCCGCAGTTCAATGTGAGATCTTCTGCGAGAACCCTGAGTTGTTTTCATTTGAACGAACAGCGAGCTCGTGGGTGTTCTTCGACGTTTTGAAGCAGTGGCTCGGTGATCGGAGGATCTCGAATCATGGTTTCTGTAGGACACGACGAGGATCTCGATCCCGCGAACGAAGTCGATGTGGAGTCTCTGATCATGCAAATCACATCGGAAGAAGAAGAAGAGGAAAAACGAGCGGCCGACTATGCACGGCGACCCCTACAGGAGTTGTGGCAGCGGAAACTTGTGATTAAAATGAACACGGTCCGGAGTCCTGTAAGCTACCCCTATCCGAGCATTGTAAGTAACCAAAAACGATGGCTTACGGTGTTTCGGAATCTGCTCTTCCCTGCCCTAAGGCTCTGGGCTGTCAGAGCCTGGAGAGGACGACGATATCCTCGCTAGTATTTCTCGTTCGACATATTCCGCGTTTGGGAGCTCAAGCTCAACCCTTTAGTGGCGGAAGGCACGTTAGGTACTGAAGGCGTGAGCATGGTCGATGCTTCCGCGCTTTGTTTGACTAAAATGGAAGTTTTGATGGTGATGTTCGCCTACGTTATGCGGACGCATCTACCAATCGGCACACGAATCGGCACAACGAATTCAATTGTCGAACAGAGCGTTCTGAGGTAGAGCGGCCGTCCGAGTGACGGCTGACTACCTGAAGGAAAAGGCAAAAGATAGTTTCCCTGTCTAATTCGATTTCCCTCTGTTCCATGATAACCTAGCGGGACGAGACATTCATATTGGCCGAGCTCTTCGCAGCTGTGGAGGAGGGCAATCTGTCGGAGCTCGAAGATCTATTCAGCGAGCCGGGGGTCGATCCCAACATGAGCAACAAGGTTTGTAAGAGGGTTCACGGGAATCATCTGAAAGCTCGCTGCCGCCTTTCACAGAGGCTCAACTTCTAACGAACGTATTTTTCCGCGGATTGAAAAAAAATTGGAGTTTTTCAACGAATCGGCCGAACCGAGCGAAGTCCGGATAAGCTGAATGACCTTTTTCGTTTATCAGCATGGCGAAACTGTGGCCCACATAGCGGCGGGGGCAGGCAGACTTGACGTGCTCCGGTTCTTGAAGGATAGAGGCGCGAACTTCGACGTTTCTGATTCGGTGAGTGAAGTTAATTTTTGTTCTTGGAATAAATGCTTCGACGTTTGGATGAATTCTCAATGTTGGATGATGCCACCGGGCTGTTTCGTCTTCGCTTCGGGAGGCGGTAGTGCGAGCGATCATTGTGTTCTGTCTCATTGCAGCACGGCGATAGCACAATGTACTGGGCAGCGCGGCAGGGTCACACCGACGCGATCCAGTATTTGTGGGAGCAGAAGGCCAGAGTGAACACCCACAACAAGGTGAGCCATTATTCTAGCGTTCAATAAGTAAACGGAAACACGCCGCTATCGGAATCAACTCCCAGATCGTCAATATTGAACTGAACGCTAAGGGATCGATGAAAATTTCAGCAGGGGGAATTTCCGTTGCACGTCGCGGCCCGCTACGGACACAGAGCGGCTGTCAAGCTGCTGTGTTCGCTTGGTGCAAATATTAACAACGTCGATGAGGTGAGAAAGCATGCATTCCCTTCTGCAAATATATCCGAGCCCTGTGCTGCTCTCCAATGTATGTATTTGCGTGTTCTGATCAATGTCTAGCACAGTGACGTAACTCCTCGCGAAAATGAAAATTTCAGCACGGAGATACGGCCCTTCATATCGCAGCCTGGCACGACTTTCCGGCCATTATGCACGTTTTATGTCAAGCTGGTGCTTTGACCCATCTGCGAAACAGAGTTAGTAGCAGGGAGTTGTTTTGCATAAATTCCAGTCTTCAACCACCGGTTAATCGACGTCGAAAACGATAGAATTATCGTTTTTGCCGGGGCTCCTCGGGGCCGGTAGGAACAAAGTTCTAATGCGCTGCTTTCCGCTGCCACCGTGCGCGGATCGATGACATGTGTGATATCGGTCTCGAAAGCGACCAGGGAATGAAGTCCGCAAACATATCTCGCAAGCGAGATTCGAGTCGGAGCATTGCCGAACGCCGACATTCATCGATCGATACGATCGATCAGTCAACTCCCTCTTTGGCGGCTCTGATATACTGCTGGAATGAGGCGACTCCCTTCACGCCACCGACGAGCGGACAGCCGCCTCGGAGTGGTCGGGACCGTACGGTTCTGGAATATTATCGATTAATTTTCATCCAATACGACGACATCGACGATGCTTCCAAACGATGAATAATTGATCTGACGAATCTGCTCTCGAACTTCAATGAACGAAAACCTCGTCCGGCAGGAAGGCGAAACCGCTTTGCACGCCGCGGCCTCCCGGGGCCACACAGAATCGGTCCGATGTCTTTTGGAAGCCGGAGCGGAGCTGGAACTGCTCGACAAACACGGCTGCTCGGCTCTTCACCTTGCCCTGCGGCGACATCATGTTCCCGTGGCGCTCGTTCTTCTCGAAGCTGGTTGTCCCAGCGATGAAGTAGATAATGTGAGTTCCGGATCCGAACGATGACAAATTGTATATGAGTGACGATAGGCCAGCTTTGGAAGAACTCTTTTTAAAGTATTCGGGCAGCTCTCGTCGATAAGAGGCATTCGCTCATCGTCTAGCGAGCGCTGCGAAAGCCGGGGGTTCTTAATCAAGATTCTTCACGCACGTCGTTACAGCACGGAGACGCACCGATTCACGTTGCTTGCCGAGACGGGCTCCTGACTCTAGTCGAATCTTTATGTGCCCTCGGATGTAATATAGATGTGCCAAACAAGGTGAGGGAGCTGCATTCGAGATTTTATTCGAGACTGTCTGGTCCGTTCGGAAGCGACCATGCATTCTGATTCTCGGCCCTTTGTGATCGATCGCTGTCCATGGCGCCGACATTTTGCCCCACTGGAATGCCGTCTCATGCAGGAATGTCCCGCAGGTGGGTCTCTACCCCATACACTTAGCAGCAAAGAACGGCCATGATGAAATCATCAGATGTCTCCTTCTCGCGGGATGTGCTGTTGATACAAAAAACCGTGATGGAGTTCCGGCCGAAATCATATCATTAGCCCAAGGACATACTCAAATTGGTGAGTTCGCTCTGAGGATCGAAGGGAATGCTGCACCGGGCTTCATATATTCGTTTCGCTCGACGAGTTTCCGAATACCCGGGGGAATGGTCACGATTATTCGGAGCCGGAGCTATTCAAAAGTATGCCAAGTCAATAGGTCTCACGATTCGTCTTGACTAATCAATTGCTTCGCAGGGGAACTCTTAGCCCGCCTGAAGAACGACTCCTTGCGACAGGATTTCGTCAGCCAAATGAAAACGAATAACCAACAGCTAGCCAAAATAAAGGTGTGGGAGTCTGGGGAGAACATGAAAATCTTGAACGAGGCGATACTTCTCGGCAACTCGGCTCGATCAGCACCTCCATATTTGTCCAAAAGCCAATCCCCGAAGTTATTTCTTGTCTGCCCACAGATAAAAATCCTCGGTCACTCGGGTTGCGGGAAGTCCACCTTCGTAGAGACGCTGAAGTGCGGCTATTTCAGTAGCTGGTTCAGAGGGAGTCGGCCGTCGACGACTACCAAACCGAACAACGTGCAGCAACAAGTGAGCAGTTTCGATCGTGTATTCAATCAATGTATTGGTAGTTATCCGGAAGCCGTTTATAGCAATCGAGGCGCGATGATTGTCTTGACATCTGACCCGCGAAGGTTACAGACTTCATCGGGTATCCACCGAGGGCTAACGTATTTTCTCCGTCAGGTTTCTGCGGGTCATGTCCATCCCGGAGGCAGCGTTGGCAGCAGCATTAATAGCAAGTCAAAGAGCAGCTGTGAGTATGAATAAAATGAGAACATCAATAGAATTCTCGGAATGATCGAGCGAGGCTGCGGCGAGAAAGGAAGAGGCGCTAATGGATGATGTTCTCTAACCGTAGTAGTGTCTGGTGGCAACTCATCTCGCTCCTCGACCCCGGAGGATATGTTATGCGAGGTAGACTCGGAGAACAACCTGAAAAATGTGGGTTTAGCAGCTGCCATGGGAGCTGAGTGGTCTCAGACTCGAAGTAATCAGCTCGCGAAGGGATGCTCGGAGACCGACGTCTTCGAAAATTCAACGGGTCACAGCTATACGCGCGGAATCGAAATCCATCAGGTGAGACGTCGCTCTCGACTGTCGAGACGAGCCCATGGCTGACATCTGATTATGTGAGATCTCGAACAAGGAGAGCCTCGAACAAGAAGATAATCCGGAAACCAAGAAACGAGGGAAGCGTTTTCCGACACCTCAATCGGAACTTTTTGATTCGTAGACCGCCTTATCCGGAGTTGGGGACGTGAGTCTCTGGGACTTCTCTGGCCACGAAGGATATCTCCTGACTTTCGACCACTTTATTGGTTCGTCGCCCGAGGCTTAAACGATTATCCGCCTATCCATTACTCCTATAATGTCTCTCAGAACAAATCATAT
Organism: Galendromus occidentalis; assembly: GCF_000255335.2. Lineage (NCBI taxonomy): Eukaryota > Metazoa > Arthropoda > Arachnida > Mesostigmata > Phytoseiidae > Galendromus > Galendromus occidentalis. The sequence goes on along the minus strand of NW_003804940.1, from coordinate 559,749 downwards.
CGCTACGGGATCAGAGCTCCTTGTCGTATTGAGTGAGAGTTGATCGCATTCTCGCACGGGTCGATCCATCCTCTGTGGGATAATCCTGGTAACATTCTTGATTCGATTTCTCCAATCCACCAGGTAACCCTTATTGCGTTCATCTTGTTTGTTCCCGCTTGATCGACCCGGTCGATGTTCAAGTGCGGCAGATCTCATTTTGGCTGACGTGGCTGATAGGACAAGCGCCCCCGGTGGAACCGTTGGGCATGGGAGGTTTGTCGGCTCCCCTTTCCACAGAGAGAGATCAAAACTTATTTCGGGCTATCGGGTCTCGGAACATGGGAATCAGACTTTTCTTTGCTCAACGTAGTAGTTGTCTGTGCTTTCAGGGAAATCGAGTCAAGCACTACATGTGGCGTATATCGCGACCCACGCAGACCATTACGGCTCTCAGAAAGATGCTGAAGCTATAGCTCAACAAGTTTTCGATCGACTACGAACGAAGTTCCGACACAGCTTCAATTTGCATGATCAGGTTCGTTAGACCGGGAGCTCATTTCGTTGGGAGAATATCGTATGCGAAGAGTGATGAGCGTCAACGGCCAATCTCAGAGTCAAAGACACAGTCTCTTGCATTCCTACAGTTCTTCGTTCTCGACGCTCAGTCCGTATCCGCACCAGCTTTGAAGAACCTCAAAGCTTATCTCAGCTCCTTGCGCACCTCAATACTTCAGCAACTGCCACGGTCTACAGGTAAGCTTCATTCGTGGTTGCTACGCGTCTGTGTCTCGGGTATTCACCGGATTCAAATCCTTGAACCTTCCCCTAGGTCTATTGGAAGCCATGCTGAGTCAACTAGCCAAATGGAGGAGCGCCTCGCCGACTTTCCCTGTTCTCACCTGGGATCAATTCCGAGACATGGTGAGTTCGCACGTCAGCAGCCCACATAGGTGATCCCACTGTCGTTGATGTGCTCACGCGAGCTTCATTTTAGAAAATAAAGGAACGCTTTTCCCCAGGTTCGACTCCAGATCAACCCCTTGGTCGGGGAAGAGCATTTGAAGGAGTTGGTGATGCAGTTGACCCTTATCGGAGAGGTGAGATGTAGACTAGAGTCCATCGTCCGACACGGATTCCCAGTTCTTCGAGTCTCAAATTATGCTGACGGATTTTTTTTCTCGCAGGTCGTGTACAGCCGATCAGATACAGAGGACATGGTAGTGCTGACACCGCAGTGGCTCGGCTCCGAAGTGATTGGTAATTGTATTGCCAAGGAATTTTCCGATTTCTTCCAGCAGCGCAAAGTGGTCTGCTCTCGTGAAGAATTTCTTCAGTTAGGACTCTCCCAGATCGTAAATTCTATCCGTAGGAGACGTTTTGGCGCATGAGGAGGTTGAAAGAGCGAGGTCGTCCGGCTGCTACTCACCCGAAGCATTTCAGCAGATTTTCCCTGAAGTCGATGCTGTTGATCTGCTCCAGGTGAGTCTAGAGGCCTCCGTTCGCCTGACGGGTCCTCTCCAAGAACGGAGGGATCGAAATTCCGGCGTCGTCCCTATTCTGCTTGGAATAACTCTCTCGCGTATCCTCAGGTTTTCGAGAATCTCAAGTTGTGCACTCAATACGACAATGCTGGGGAGGTAAGTTGGTGATCGAAGCGCTCTGCAAATCTCATTGATCGCTTGTGCAGTGTGATGGGTAGCTTCAATTCTTCAGCCTTATGGTGAGCCCGCGCCCGATTCCAGGTGGAGTACGAGTTCCCATGTTACTTCCGGCCATTGGCGGACAGGTCGGAGGAATCAATTTGGGATCTCTTCCGAGCCAGCTCAGAGGTTTCGAGAGATAAGAATTATTTCCAAGTTCACCTGGGCGTTCATGTGTCGCCCTTCGACAGTCATCCTAGAATTCTCTCGATACTGTTCCCTCGAGTACAGGCGAGTTCACTTATCCGATTTTTCCAAAGTTGCCTGAATCAAATCCTCGCAGGTATATAGATATCATGAACGTACCATGTTCCGGAATCATTGATTCTCCATCGGAGTCCTTCATGGGGATCTCAATCTGATTTCATTTCGACAGGTGCACTTGCGGCGCATGGCTCTGCTTTCAGCGGGCCACGGGAGCGATTTGACGCAGTGGCATCTCGGCAGCAGGTGAGGAAGATACCGTCACGTGAACTGATGGAATGTGAGAAATGCCTCCGCCTCTAACGTCCGGTGAACATTTCCTTCAGGTATCTACATGAAGGCCTCGAAGGCGTGGTCTTTCTGGAAGGCTCGAGAGACGCTCTCGAAGTTCAAGTTCGTGGACCGGCAGAGAGCCATACGAACTGGTAAGAGCGAGTGCATACGTAAATTAAAGGGTCGGTTTCGGATCGATACTCGGTCGCAAAACACCTGAAATTTTCTCTCTCCTTAGTTTCTACTTCATGGAGGAACTCCTAGCCGTCATTGATGATGTACTTCTGGAGGTGAGGATGAGTTGGATTCTCGACCCGGGATCCCTAGGGATCCGAAGGATGCTGGGAGTTGACTGATTTTTCTTCTCTCTCAATCAGGTCTGTCCCGGTATCGCTTTCGTCAGGAATCTCCTGTCCGTTGAGGATCTCAGGAGCTCGCCTGAGACAGCCCACGCCTACCCCGCCACACAGGTAAGTGACCGTCGGGGATCAAGGGAGGAATTATTGTTTTTCTCTTCCCCTAATCATTTAATACGCAAGAAGGAAATCTGATCATACGACTGGTTTCTCTCTGAACACAAATGCTGGTTTCTGCATGAGCGGTGAGAGCTTCGAGCCCCCTGGATTGTGAAGGTAAACAGACAGTGATCGGCTTCTAATATCAAGGTGTTCCGGGACATAGGTGATGAGGGCGATGCTAGCTGACGGACTGAAGGCGGCGGTGGAGCATCCTATCCGAAGAACCAAAGAGCTGGTGACGAATTTGCTAGGCTGTTCCCGCGTAGGGACCGCTTTCGTGCCGGGTGAGCTTTCTCCAGCGTTCGTCGGTCAGGGGCCCAGATTTCCTCGGGGAATCCTCTCGATAAAGGAACTTCGCACTGAATTCAGAACTCTATTGCAGGTCCGTCCGTTCATGCGTCGCAACTTTCTGTGCTGACTCGACAGAAGCTTGGTGCGGCCCTTGACCCACCCGAAAAACTCGGTCGCGACTGGTGTTTACTCTCGGTCCAGTTGGGATGCGCCGACATACTGCCAAGGTTAGAGAGGAACCGAATTTCTCCTTCAACGCAAAATGATTTCCGTCGTGGATTTACCGCCGTACATTCTTTCAACTCGATTGATCACTTATTCCTCTCAGGATCGAGTCGGATACCTTCGGAGAAGACTGTGATTATGACAAGCAGCAGAAAAGCAATGGTAGGAATCGAGTCTCGCTATTCGACCCCTAAGCTTAGTTGTTCCGGAATAGGAAATGGTGCGGAGATTTAGTGCTTGATACGGCCTTCCAGATCCGAAAGCTGCGGCGAGTTCCAAACAGTTCTCACCCATCGCAAATGTCCTCCATCAATGGTCGAGGGTGAGTGGCGAACTTTAGTTCAGTCCTCTGGTTCCGAAACTTGACGTTGGCGACTCTGACGGCAGCCGTGTAGAATATCTTTCGACGCTCCTCCGAGTGGTCGATGCGACTCCTCGGTGGTCGGGACTCTCGGTGACGTGACTGGAGCGGCAACTCTATTCCCAATCATTAACCCAATTCCAGGTTTCTCAGAGCAGCATCGGGGCTCTAGCAACGGCTCTAATCGAACTCGGCCGGGGCGACGCCGCAGACATCGTTCTAGGAACGTCTCCGTTACTACAGATCGTTGTTCCTTCGAGTGAGGTCACGGGAGGACCGACTCGGGGTCTCATCGATCCGTTGGGGGCTGCTTATGGGAACTCAAAAGTCATTCCGGAAAGCCACCCGCAAAATAGCGGACTGGCATTTAGTCAAGGAGGAGGAAAGCGAGCGCTGCACTCTTCAACAGGTCTATCGAGCGCTTCGAGTACGAGCATGTCGAGATAGTACATGTCGGGACCATAACGTAATTGAAAGTCGTCCTGGATTCCGAGAAGGAGCGGAACCAGGATAGAGACCTTGTGATTCCTTATGAATTTGGGATGATAGAAGTGGCGGGGTGCTTAGCTTGAAATTTTATTCGGTCGAGCTAAAGGGACTCCATTGCCCCCGATCAAGTTGTGGAAAGTCGACGGGTTCATCCGCTGGAAACAATCCGTGAGAGCTCTCCTTCTTTGTTACTAATGTAGAAAGTGATAGATCATTGTTTAGACAATTCCGAACTATTCAGCCGTTTGAAAGCCGTTTCAATTACTTCCGCGAGCTGAGATTAGGAATTCTTGACTCAAACTTAACTAGAACCCTGAAGTGCCATCGATTAATGTTTTTTTTGTGATGGCGCGAGAGAATCATCTCAATAGTATATGAATATCCTAGATACTGGAATTTAGTTGTAAAAATTCGAGTCGCGATCGGGAATGCGAGAGGGAAGTTGATCCCATTGTGCTCAATGAGACGAGTCCGGACAATCCTTCATCGAGCAGGGGGATCGGCTGAATGATGCAGAAAACGCTGCACTTCCCACCATTTTGACCCTTATCTCAAAGGGAACCAGAAAGAATGATCGAATGCCATGTAATTAAATTAAAGTGTTTCTCGTTGCCTTCCTCCCTTGCGGGGGTCAATTATTATTCCGTGTTTTCAATATGATCCACCATCTATAAAATCAGGTCGTATTTCGATGTGCGCTTCGCGGGGGGCATTCCAGTACACACATCTATCTATTCCACTTTTTTCTGAGATAGAATCCAAGACTTCTCTTCATCCTATCTGAGAACGACTCATCTCGCCGTACCGGGATCGCCAACAGTATGAACTTTTCTGGGAGAGTCGCTAAAGAGAGAACTCCGACGCTGTTCGAGTGCTGCCTTTAAAAAGAGCTCAACAGCTCTCGAGAAAAGTCTCCTGATCTCCCTCCACACGACGATTCCCAATTACGATCGGGTAGCTTTTGTAGGAGGAGAGTCTTCTTTTGTCGCTCGAAATTTACTTGGACAAAGACTCTGCGAGCGCTTTGTTCACAGTTCACCTTTCTCCAGTGCTCCTCTCGGAGGGAACGCATCTCAGACGGTCCTCCATCGACCATCGCACATTCTAATCCAGGGTCGATTCTCACTGTACCAGGAGCAAAGAATTGTGCTCGCAGCTCTCCCCTTAGCTTTCGATACTATAAGGGAGGAATGGTCCGTCCGCGGTCGTGAGCGCCGACATTCGAAAACCATGAATAGATTGTGAAGGAGCTGAAACTCCGGTGAGGACCACAACCATATCAGTCCGGATCTTCCGAGTGGTAGGCGCAGACCTGTTCCTCACAGTCCTCGATTCAGAACATTCTCCTGATCCGAGGTGCTCGTCGACTGCTGCGAGCGGAATCAGGAGCTCGTGGACGAGCGGAGGCGGCCTGGCCATCGAGTTTTACCTAGGGGTCGTCCCAGATTCAGTTTATCCGTTTATTTCTGGAACGCGACGGTTCTGCGATAGGAAGGAATGGATTACCGGTTCGCATGTTGACTCCGTGGCAATCGTATCAGGCTACACGGCAATTGTAAATTATATTTGTATTCATTTTAGCTTAACAATTTCCGCCGATTCGAAGGTGTCTGGAATGACACTCTGGGGTACACCTACGAAATTCGAGCTGGACCAAACCCAAAAATGTAGGAAGTATGCATTCAGGTGCGTTTTTGTATATCTAATCTGAAGTCGCTGATTGAGCTTGTGTGGAATATTCAGCGAGGTCAAAGGGACCAAAGGAACTCTGAAGCCAGAATCTCATGCGCTTGCTCGTTCGAACGCGATCGTTGCAGGGTTAATAATTGATGCAACGACGTCAGATTGGGAGCAGAGGAATGGGCAGCGAGAGGTAAAAAGGGCATCTTAGTTTTTGCCCTCGCAGTCACTCTGCGCATTCGAGGGAGGCAAGCGGGGTGTGTTGCGGTGGTCGGCGTGCTCCATTGCATCGAAGGGGAACGGTTCTTCGATTGAGAGGCTGGTCCAACGACCGAACCAGCCAACCTCGAGGTACACTCGGCGGTCGGGATCCACTTTCGGACTTCGGCGGTCCTCGGGATGACCATGTCCTGGACGACCCGGAGCTTTTTTTTGTTTGTCGTCTCGACTGTCCGACCTTCTCCTCCCTGGAGACCAAAGCGTCCCTCTCAAACGGACAGACTTGAGCGGTGACTAACTGTGAGCAGCTCCGGGTAGAAACTACGAGCTCGCCCACAATTATGTACGAGTCTTTCACAGACCCCACGACCTGCTCATCGGGAAAATCCCTCCGAGTAGACGAGCCGTTGGACAAGGGTTCAGCCGCAGTCCTCGCTCTCCAACACTGTCGATTTGTGGGTCACGCCATGTTGCGTTCTTCCCTGACTGGGCGCATCGTTAAGCTCGATGTCGTACCTTGCCCTATCGCCGACCCTCCGTCCCTCTGTCCCTCTGTCCCTCTGTCCCTCCGTCCCTCTGTCCCTCCGTCTTGTCGCTGAATAGGGTGCCGAGCGCTAAATGCCCCACACAAGTGATTCCCACACCTGTACGAGGAAAAGCGCCTGGGGCAGCCGACCTCTCTGCGCCATCTTGGTTACACCCTGAGACGGACTCTAGGGCTTCGAGAGCTCATCTCGATGATTTTCCAGGGGGATCAAGTGCCACTTCCCTCTTCCCGGCCGCTTCTGCGGCCTTATCCCTGAAACTCTCTGCGTTTTGCGACCCGCAATGCTATAGGGGGGGAGGGCACAAAGACTGGGAGATAGCTGCTCCATTTTTCTTATTTCGATTGGAATTTGAATAACAATTACAAAATGCGAACTCGGTCAACATCACAAAGGTAGCTGATATCGAAAGGAACTTTGTATTCCTAATCGCTATCGAGGAACGTTCCATTCTGTGGAAGCTCGTCGGACACACAAAATGGAGCTCAATCACAGTCCACTCACTTTGATTGAGTTAAGGGGTGATTAGATAGCGTTTTATTCGGGATGATCGAGTGCGATTGCTGTCGAACGAGATCCGAATATGAGCTTGGGAAGAAATAATCCTCTCCTACACCCGAAGAACCGCTCAGGCTCGAAGATAATTCACTAGGGACTCCCCTGGGAGACATTTTCCGCAAAATGTTCACACTGTGCACACCAAGTATTTCGAGCCGAATTCCAGGGAATTTTCGCCATGCACCGAAAGTAGGCGCCTCGCAATTTCATTTGCGTTCAGGCTCAATGAAATTGGAGGAGAGAATGGGATTTGAGGAGTTATATGACGTAGGGAAACGCTGTGAAGAGGTCGCGGTGCTCGAGTCGTCTCCTTCCTCGGGTTGAAGTCCGGCATAGTGTTGATTCGCTCCTAGCGCTCTTGAACGAAGGTATGCGACCGACAGTCAGCGGCCGATGTCCCGTTTCTCGGTCCGCTCGATCCTGCGGAGTTTAGGAGGTTCACTATTGCCTACCGTTGCTGCTGCGAGTCCATCGACTCAACGGACGGTAGCCTGAACATTAACTTTTAGCCGGCAATACGTTCAAGTGGAGGATAATTCGTTCTCCCTGTCAATGAATTATTTAACAGAATCAGGGTGCGGTCAATGAAGCTTCCACCGCGGCACCAGCAGCTATAAAATCCGAGCTACGTGACCGCGCCGTCGCTCCTCCCGGAATAAGTCCACTTCGCAAACTCTCGTTCAGAAATCGGGTCGGCGTCAAGTCGTGATGATGCTGTCCAGCGTCACATCCTGAACGCGGAGAGATGCTGTCAGAGCTCATCTGACGGTCTACTTTTCTCGTTGATCGAAAACCCTACTCTAAGACCTCTGATGTAGGTATGCAGGCAGGTATAAACTCTGAACCTGGTGGTTGCGGAATTTCCCCGGAACGAACACGAGTGACGAGCACCTAATTCCTCGCTTGTGGATCTGCCCTTATATGTGAGCGAACAAGTCGACTAGCTCACCAAGGGATTGGGTTTGGAAGCCTTACTCAGGAACGGGCGGTATCCCGCTGCGTGATCGGCGGAGGGAGATAGCTCCTAGTGAAGGATGCTCGTCTATTGCGAAAGAAGAATTCGCTGAACTTTTCGCTTTCCAGTGCCATCCATAACCAGTGATGGAGTGTCTGCAACTTCGCTCTGGCAAGCGATAAATATACGCACGACAGGTGACGAGCTCCCGACGTGAATTCATCGGGCCCATTTGTCGATTGACTTCAGTTCCGGCTGGAAGCTCCACGGACCGTACGCTGAGATACCCTCGTATGGGAGAGTCGTCCCGACTCGTAGCTCGTTGGCCGTACCGGGGCCCTCTCGCAGTGGATCGGGCAAGTTGGAAAAGTTTCTCAGAGCGGATTAGGACCCGGAGGTCCACCGTCGCACGGGCCCACACGGGACGGGCTTCGACGGAGGAGTCGAGCGAGAAACTGCGCTCGGACGGTGAGTTGGTCACATACTCGCACGATGGATGGGGCAAGGAGGGCGACCTGCGACCAAGAGAGAGGATTCCGTGGGCGTGCGAATGGGGGAAGAGTTTTCGAAGCCGCTTTAAAGTTTTCTGTGAAGCGTTAGTCTCTTTCAAAAATGTGCTTCAGCCCTTCTTGCTGAAGGAAATTACAGCCTTTGTACAGCAAATTACGTCTTGCCATGCGGGAGCTTTCTCGCGTCGGGCCGAGCGACGAGGCTCCGAGCTCCCGGACGCCTCCCACACCGGCCATTCAATCGCCGTCTCGCGTCTGAATTTCAGCATCCGACTAATCCAGTCGAGTCCAGTGGTCCGGAATCAAGCGATATCAGCTCGCTGCAGAATGACCGCCGAGGGACGTAGGCTGTCGTCGGACGGAAATCCGTGTCTGCGAAACCTTGATTCTGACTCGACACATTCTCGGGAAGAGATCTCTCTGCCGAAGGGAGAGCAATCTGATTCTCGGGGATCTTTTGTTCCTCCCTCGTGCGCGGTGCGGAGACGTTGATAAAGGTGTATGATGGCTGTTCATCGGAGCGGGAAAACAGATCCCGTCAGAGAGCATGTCTTGCATCAACGGATGAGGTGGAAAAACGACGCCGCACGCACTCGGAGAGATCCGGCAACGCATCGGTCTGGCCCGAGAAACATTCGGGTGGAGGGCCAGATCGAGTGAAACACAAGCTCACCAATAGGATAAAAGAAGAGCCCCCATCGGAGAATCGAGGTGATGGATAAAGGCATCAAGCTTTCATGGGAGACTTCCGCGGATGACCCGCATACGATGTTGCACCGCCACCTCCTACGACCCCTCACATACATATGTTCATATACGAGCATCAGAACGTAGCATTACCAGCGCATTTGCGATTCGCGGAAACCATGTCATTGTTTCGGAGTTTTCGCACCCCATTTCACTGATGACACTGTTTTCTTGATGGAAAGAAACAGAACGACGAGATGACGGCCCGGGTTCTTTGTTCACATTTTTCGTTCGTCGATATCTCCAGCGACAGAGAAAAACCCGTGGGGACATACAACGAGCGGAGTATTCGGCTTGGTGCCACACAAAAATGAGCGGGGTCTAATCTCGGAAGAATGTCCCTTGATTAACGAAATGACGGTCGCAATAAAACGGAACAGATAACCAATAGATAAAGGGGCTTTTGTGTGAAGCTTACGACCGCCCGCCTGCCCACGCGGCTACGCCCTCTCACAATTTGTACATACACTGCTGTGATCGTCTCTGCTTTCCACTCGGGTCGACCCAAGGTTCCTCCTCATAATCTTCTCTTAGATTTGCATTTCTGTTCCGTTGATTGAACCATTGCGGCTGAGGGCTGGTGGTAGCCCTGAATTACGAGGCTACTGCCACCCAGACCTTGCCAAACGCGTGACTCGGAGGCTAGCACTTCTTGGATGAGGAATGCAGGCTGCGGGAGAAGACGCATCTTGACCGATGAGACGTCCCATCACATCGGCTCAAGGGAATCCCTCTCATGGTGTAGTGCGAATTGAGAACTGTATTTCCATGGGATGGATTCGAATCTCGTGCAGGGGGCGCTCGCCGCGGTCGGCGGAGACAAAATGCCCGTCCGATCCTGCGCGAAAGACTTGCCGCCTCTCGCGGCTGGTCGTCATCTGACAGCGATAGCTTAAGGTAAACAGCGCTCGGACCTAAGCGAGGAGGAATGTGTTTACATTCGGGGCTATCGGAGTCCTGCAGGCCTCGTCACATGGTGTATCAGGGCTCGAAAGTGCGCCAGAGTCACCCACGCTCTGTTTCATCGAAAATTAAAAAAACCCATACCGACGCCTCCAATCGCTCCGAAGCCGGAGCTCGCAGCGGAAAAACCCGAATGTCAAACGATATCCCGAGACCGAGCGAGATCCGGGCGTGCCACGCGTAGCTTCGTTGTGAGGATACCTCCGGGATCGGAAACCGCAATCTCAGCATACGCTGAGAGTTCGGTGCGCAAATATTGAACTCCGGCTCGCGCTGTAAGCTGGATACTGCTATTGGAATGTACCTCCGTGTTTCGTTAGAGCTCTTGAAGCGCCCCTGAGCAGGGGTCTCGTTGCTCCCCTGAGCCCTGATCTGGCTGCCTCCCTCTCGGGAGGAGCGCAGGATGTCTTACTTCAAACAATTTGTTTACTCTTGCTGTTGAGAGCTAAGCATCTCGGGAGCGCAGCTTTACGTAGCCTCAAGTAAGATGAGAGTCTGCGGACTGGGGGAAAGTCGCCCACTCTCGGGAACAGCAGTCTTTCGTTCAGAGAAAAAACAGAATGATTTCCTCGCATGCGAAAAGTGTATGTACGAAATGAAGCTCGATTCGAACAGAGCTCATACAGCGCGGCATCAGTCTAAAACCGGACGAAGTAGAGATTCAATTCTTTGGCTGCGAATCAATAGGCTCCGCGTCTCTCGATCCTCCCGGAGGCTCCCTCCCCATCCTTCTGTTGGCATCAATCTTCCCTATAGATCCAGATGCGTACTCGAACGAGGCAACTGTGGACTGTTTCGATGGTTCGGGATGGAAAGAGAAGTTCGGTCCCGGCGCCGTCTCCCCATTCTCATCCTCGTCGTGAGTTCTTCTCTTATCGGGTTGCACGGGTGTCACCCGACGCTCGAAACTCGGCTTCTCCGTGAGGAGAAATCGGTATCGCGTTCTTCATTTATGTTCACACCCTTCGATTGATACAAGAAGGAATCTGAATTTTGAGAACCTCACGGACTTTCGCAACCTGGCCATCGGAGTTTTGTCGAACAAGGTGCTCAATCGACCTGCGTTGATTTGACTAGGATTTGAACGCTTTCCTCCCCGCCAGAAACAACTTTTAAAAGCTCCATTTGTTCCTGAGGGGTTCCTCCAGTTTTCTCATGAATAATTCATCATCGCTCACGGCTGCCTTGAGTTAAACTTTTTCTTACTTAAAATCCTGGAGAGCTCCCGGGGGATTCTCATCGAGTAAACAAGTCCACCTGTGCGAACTGAGATTCGGAGTGAATACTTACCATTATGGAAAGTCGTTGAATCTCCCCGCCCTATAGGGTTCAGTCGCCTGAATTTGTCCTACTCGTCGCTGGGTACTGCGTGGGACGGACGCCCTCCAGCTTGTTCGGCAAATCAGACGGATTGTCTCGGAGCATATGAGTGAGGCTTGATACAAGCCAACGCGGAGAATAGCGCGACGCCTTTCTCTCTGATTCTGACTCCCGTCACGCAGCGATTTTCGATCGATTGAGTTCAAGATTTCCGTTCACCAAATCGGAACCGCGATGCTTCTCGAGGAACCTAATCGAGGGGGAGTCACTGTTTTGGGTCTCCGTCTAAAAACCCTTTGCTGAAGTAGGGGAATCCGAACTCCCCAAAGGCAAAGAAAAGGTATCGGAGCTCTTGGGAATCACCTACATACCTCGAGTCCCTTCTGCAGTCGGGCATCGATATGGCGGATGCGGTGAGTTTGGATAAAAGTTCTGCATCGAGCTTGGGTGAATTTCTGCTTCTGTTGCATAATTCCCCTCTCGTCTGTATGCAGATGAACAGAGCTCCGCTTGCTTGCTCGCATGCTCGCACTCCCTACAAGTTTATGAACGACGCACGGGATCAACACCGAAACTTTCCCCGTGTCGCTGACGCTCCAAATTAAACGCTCGACTAATTCAATCCTCGCAACTTCGAATGAGCTCAGAATGGGCCTCGTTCCCTAACGACCCGTTAATTGGGGCCGAAAGACGGCGGATTTGACGGGAGGTCCCCAATCAAAATCCTAGCGAAGTTCGCGATCGCGGAAAATTTAATAAAGAAGAGAACGCATCGGATCTAGGTCGGGTCTGCCGGAATAGTTTCACTCTGTAGCCGGAAAGAGAAGGGCACGGCCGACGTGGTTCCGATTCTCGAGGGAAACACAGCAGCTGTCTCGCGGAATCATCGCTTCCCTGTGCCTTCGCATCCGAAGGAGGGGACTCAGCCCCCGTCCATACTCGAGCGCTTGCTCGACGAATTCCTTGGTCGTGTCCTCCTCCTCTGATTCATTCATTTCGCAACTGACATGAACCGCTGCAACTCTTTTCCTGATCAAGTGACGGTCGCTGATGCCCCGTCGCTGACCTTCTGACGTCCACGCCGCGGCGAACCCCAAGTTACACATCCTGATTCCCGGATGGGATCCCCTGACGGTCTATTGGCAAATATCCTGGTTCACGATGACCCTCCCGTCCCTCGATCGGTTCTCCCGTCGTGAAGATACCCTGAAGCTTCTCCTCAAAGCGAACGAATGTGATCTGCGAGAAGCCGCAAGTACCCGAGTGAAGGGCGCTCGGGTCGGGCAAGAAAACGTCGGGAAGAACGGAAAATCCGGATATGTGATCTGCATGTGACTGGGGTCGACGAAGCGAACCCGATAAGCGACCATACCAGACAAGCAGCCAGGCAGACTAGGAGACGGGAGCCGCCCGACATGTTGTTGTTCGCCTCGAAGAAATACAAGTGCTTCGATGCCTTGCTCCGGTGGCAAGCATGGACAGAATCGTTTGTCGCACATGGCAGAAGAAAGGGGAATAAAACAGAAGGATTGTTCGGAAATTGCCCAGAATAACCTCGAGAGCTCCCGTCCGGCTCGGAAGGGCACTCGTAGGCCGGCTTCAAGCCGTCATCCCTATATTCTTTGAGTCTCGAATTTCGACAGCCGATCAGTATTAAGATCACAGCCCCAGAGAGCTGCCTTTGCAGGGCTCCGATGTGGAGCCAACTCGAGTTCTTGCTGACGTTGGGGTCAGTAATATTGCGTCAGATGCATTCTGAGCCACGGCATTCCCAAGCAGTGCCCACGGTGCGTCAAGTCCGCGCAGGTGTAATACTTACATATCATATGGGCGGAAATCCTGAGTTCCGACGCACACCTATCGCCTTATGACTCTTACTTACGAAGCTGACGAACGAGTACAGAGGGAGTTTGTTGGGGCCGAAGTTCATCGGCTTACGATCAGGGAAAGCCGGATCGCATCCTGACAGCATCGGGCTCCACCAGCGTCGCCATGGCGCTTCCTTATTGTCGAATCTCTTAGCGAATGGACAGAGGGTCAAAATCCGCGAGCGGTGAAGGCATCCTGTTTCCTGAACCTGAAAGCGACAATCAGTTCTCCCGGTTATGCAGTAGAGCGGAATTCACTTCCGTCTCACGGTTATGCATCGGGCGTGAAGTTTGCAGCTTGCGGGCGAGATTTGATGAGTACTCCCGAAGACCAAGGGTCTCGCCATTTGTGTCGGAATTGGAGCCGTTTCAACGAGCAGGGGTATCTCGGTTCAATGAAGCCGGAACGCCTCTGAAGGACATCTCGCTCGCAGCATTTACTACCGCATTGGCGCTGCGGAAGGTGCTCTAGCTCTAGCTTCCACAAGGAGATCAAAGCGTATGTTCCTCATCGATTGCTTTTGATGTTCAAGCAGATCCCTCAGAAAACTCGATGCTAATTCCACGACTAGCTTTGCTGCCTCAAATATATCGTTCAGAGGAATAGTGGTCGTTCCTCTGCTTGTGTTCCGTCTGGACCGCTTCAATGACGTCCCATGCGATTTCCGGTCTTCTGAGGGAAATCGAAATAGCGACGCTTCCCTGTTCGAAAGCTCTCCGAGTTTTATGTTCTCGATCCGATCGTCCTGAGATAGGCGCAGGCAAGTCTCACTTTTCTCCCTCTCAATGCACTCGGCCATGAGCTCCGACGTCCCGTGATTGCCATGGGCCGGACGATATTGTCGTGAGATTGACATCCTATGCACCGAGTACTACGTATACCCCGAAAGCGGCCATACGCTCCGTCAAGATAATCCATTGGGGGGAAAGTCTGTACGCAGGACGGTCCCGTGCGAGGTTTCCGTCGTCTTCTCTGGAGAGTAAGTTCCAAGGAGGAGCGGCAAGATAAGAGCACTTTCGTTGGAGCGCGAGGAAAAGAAGGAAGGGACACGTGGAAACGCTCTGAATATAGCACGAACTCCGGCGATGATAAGGCTTCGCTCTCCTCATAAACATATTTTCCTTCGAGGCCAAAGCGAATTCGGCGAACAAAGGCGAAGAAGAGCTCCCCGGAGGAGAAGTTCCTCGAATTATCATTCGCATCGTCCCCCACGAGCCTTGGAGCTGGAAGAGAGCAAGTCGAGTTTCGCCTTCCTCTCGGAGGACAGCGGGCCAACTCGGAAGAGAATGGCCCGTTTGCGGCGATCCTACCCGCACCTCAAATCATTCCTCCCAGCTCGTCGGTACTTCAGCAGGATCACAAGCATGCGGAACACCGAAGATCCCACTAATCTCCGTTTCCGGACTCGATTCCGCTTATTCCGCACAATTTTCCATGCAATCGGAAAAGACCCCCTGAGACATCACGTATTCAGCCAAATTAGGGCCGCTACTCATTTGGTTGCGCAGTCGGAGAAGAACGGCCCATCGCTCAGACTTCGCGCAGTCTCCGAGCTTCGCAGCAGAGCGTAATTATTCCATGTGCCAAGGTGTCAAGCTCTAGAGTCTGTGATATGAATCCGACTTAAGCCTGGCTAATCCCGAGCTTGCTTCGCTCTAGCCCAGATTTACGTGATCGAATAAGGGCGCTCGGAAACGGAGCTTGACGGTGGACGAGACCTTCTGCACTCGGGAGATTGTGGCCGAGCATGGCTGCGTTCGGATATGATTCGTCATGATGATCGGCGGAAATTCCCAACGACCGGGGGATTATTGAAAAAGAGAATGCTGCACGTCGCGTCACGCGCGAGCCCTGCTGTCGTGGGCGGAATCGCGCCGTTTCTTTTACCGATTAGAACACCGCCTTATGCTCCGGAGACAAGTCTGACCAGAGAAATCGTGGAGATGGCGACCGGAATCGAGCAGGCGAGGGGAGTTTTCCAGGTCGCGCTGGCTGCTGGAAGCAGGGGAAGTGCCAGCCAGGGGGGAAGGCGTTTCTCCCTGGTCCAGGGAGTGGTCTGTGGCGCGCCTTAAAGAAATATGAGAGCCCGCTCGCGTGTCAACAGCTTGCCCGCAGAGTTCGACGAACCTGTCCGGCAGGCGGTCAGTCGGTCGTTGTGCCACGCGTTCCGAGCTTCGTTTCCGAGAGGTCCGTCCGGCGGACGCGAAAGTCTGCACTGGAACACAGACAAGGAACGTATGTAATTTCACGAAGAAAGCGTTTCCCTTATTCGTTGTCCTTGACCGCCGGTCCGTGCTACTGCGGGAACGCTCCTGGTTTCTTGGAGCATACCACCAGAGCCTACAAAAGAAACCGACCCCTGAATCACAAAGCCGCAACTTAATGGCTTTGATAGAATCTGGCTCGCGAGACACCACTCGCATTCTTCACGTCAGAAATCCGCGGTCGGCGTACTTGAGATTCCTGGGATTTCCTCTAAGATAGAGAAATTGCTCTCCGGTTGTGCTCCCTCCCCGGAGTCCACAAAGCGCAGCAAAGTTCGGTTTCTAGAGTTTTTGGGGGCGGCTCATGGCTCGGAGCATCGGGTTGAGTATTGCTCCCGAGATGGAAAAACTAATTTATTCCGCTTCGTGCATGAATGCTACCGGGGGATCCAATAAGCTACACTGTCGGCAGCGCAGGATAGAGCAATAATGATGGAAGGTGAACGGACACAATTTCCTGCAAGTTCCTCCTACAGTCACGTCAGAGTTCTACGAGCAAAGCGTCACACATGTGCTCGCGATCGGCATAACCGAACTCACCACGGCTGAAGTCGTATGTGTACGTGAAGGCGTCCGAACTTTAGCTCGTACGCTCAGACGGAGGAGTGGGTCGCGCGGTCTCCGTGGCCTGCTCGAGATCCTCATTCAGGATTTAGGTATTTATGAGCAGTATTCGGGAATATCTTCCTAATTACAGGTTCGTGTCAGATCGGAACGCGAAATTCGCGAACCGGGCACAGGGACTCCGGTCGGAGCTGGAAAAATTCAGATCCGTCGATCACATTATTGGAAGCTGAAACAGGAAGGAAATTATTGTCGCTGGACATCCGTGCCCCATCGGAGAATGGCCGCGGCGCTGACGTTTATTTTTAAACACCAGAGCAAAGAAACGTTTACGGCGGGTCCGATAATGAAATTCTCCGCCGGGAAACGGATCGTAGTTTCGTTTCGGCAGAGCATTGTCTTACCCGGCACAGAGAGGAAACGGAACAGAAGAGCTTTATCTTTCAGTGAATGATTCATTCGCGCACTGGGTTCCGCCGCGCCGTCAGCGTCGGACCCGCCGATTCGTTGAATCGAACAGGAAACACCGCCGGAAGTCGGGTATCATGGAAGGGGAGGTAATGGGAACGTGCAGCGGCCAGCTAGGACGGAGAAAATGTGAATGGGAAAGAAGGAGGAAAGATAGCCGAGTCATAGCCTCCGGGCTACGAGACTGAATAGAGCGTCTCTGAGTCGGATTGACTTACCCTTCCACTCAGTCGATCTCGCAAACGCATCCCACGCTGAGTTGGTCGATCGCAGGTGCGAGCATGCCGTCTCCTCCCGCGTGCGCGTCGAGCGGGATGCGATCATTCGAGTTGGCAGGAGTAATTTATCTACCCTTTCGTGAAATTCCCGGATGAGGTCATCGAGACTGTCATGAGTCAATGGAACTGAATGCTCGGAGCGCAGCCGCGAAATACAGGAACAAGGCAGGAATTGCGAGCACCTGAAAACGGCTGGCCGGTCAATCGCACGTGATCGGCCCGATCACTTTCGATTTGTTGCGAAAGTTCCGGTTATCGGCTCTGTCTTGCTCGAGGAAATGAAAATGCCAGATCGAAGCGAGGTTCGACCTCCAAGTAGACAAGCTTGGTTGCATTCGGGTCGAACGCGTTTCCCCTTACCGTCAAACAATTTGATTATACAAACGAGATTACTGCATAGAAGCTCGCGCAGGAAACGAGCCGACTCTTAGCCAGAGCCTATCGGCGTACAATGGACCCTTGCTCGCGGCTGTGTTTAATTTCATTTGGTTCATTGTCGATGCGTGTTCAGACTCGCAAATCTCCCTTCGCATCATTAATCGCGGTCACGGACACGAATAATTCATGATCAGAAACTACACCCGAGGAACATGCGGTCATGGAGGCATCTTTGCATCTATCATTCCATGCG
The DNA here is from genome assembly GCF_000255335.2 of Galendromus occidentalis. Taxonomy (NCBI): domain Eukaryota; kingdom Metazoa; phylum Arthropoda; class Arachnida; order Mesostigmata; family Phytoseiidae; genus Galendromus; species Galendromus occidentalis. The sequence continues at coordinate 542,136 of NW_003804940.1, read as the reverse complement.
AAATTCGTCTTGCCTGAGAATATCCTCTGCATCCCGTGAGATCATCTCTGGAATCAAGACATCCGAGAGACTCATCCGAGGTGAGTGATTTCATTCGGTCTGGGCATTGCCTTCTTTTTTGCTTCTCGTCCCGACCTCTTGCCATTCTTCAGCCCGTCCGTTCTCGCGTTTCGTACGGCCCAGACGGCTCATCCCCAGCTTTCGCGTTCATAAATAATGCGGAATTTTCCACGCGCAGTATACGTAGCGGGGCTCCGACATTCGCCCATCTCGGATCTCTGAAAATCGACGGTTCGTCTTCCTGGCCCCGTGTCGATATACGAAATCATGCAAGCGGTCGTCGCCCGCTCTGACCCTTCCTGAGTTCTTCTACTTGCGGGGATTCGCGGCGCTCAAACGCCGTCCTGCTCCAGCGCCGGCAGACTTCCGCCAGTCAGCTGACCCACGAATCGTGTCGATCCCCGGGAGCCCTAGCCCGACGCGTCCTCTCGTGAGCACCGGCTCGAGCGTCGGCTCCGGACCCGGATCGGAATCGATGGATCTCTATGTGTAAACTGCGACCCGCGTATTTAAGACTGAGTGAGCCCGCGACACGATTCTGTATGCATACGGAGTGTTGACGCAGCTTGCCCCGTATACCCGTCTCTCGAGACTGTTCTCGTGCCATTCATGACATGCCAGGACTCGGTTTCCAGCCGCTGAGGTCATCCTCCACGTGGTCTGAGTCTTCGCGTTCGTGCTCACTCTGGCGTTCTAATGCACCCGGAGTAACTTAAAGACTGCTTGCCTTTCGTCTGTCAGTCTGTCTATTGGTCGGGTCATAGACGCTCAAATGGGGCATAAACTGAATGAAACACCAACTCGACTCCGATTGCTCTACTAGGCAGCCCGGCCGGCTGAGTGACTGGCTGCTTGCCTTCGCTGGATATACTCAGCAGAGATGGGACGTCCACGCCTCATTACGCTTGACTCTCTGCAGAGGCTCGTCCCAAGCATAGCCGAAGTCGAACCTTCTCGAAAATCGTCACTCCAAATCCTCTTCCCCTTCGGGGCGAATGGAGCCCTTGCGCCAACGATCGGACAGAAAAAAACACCGCGGTACAAATCACATCGGCCGCCCATTTTTGCTTGGAGAACAGACAAAACGTTCAGGATCCACCAGACGAAGTTCGATGAGCCCGAACCGTGTCGATTAGGTCTATGCTGGCTCTCCCAAGGGGAAGCTCTAGATTTGAGGGAAGCTCTATAAGAAGCGGGGAGAACTTCATTCGCTTGTCAGACCTGGGAACAGCGGCTCGGGAACTTCGGACCGCTGAACTCTCAGTCTCAACGTGACTCAGAAGTAATCTCTCCCGAATAACGTCATCAGATCAGTATCCCAATCAGCCGAATGGTGTTCCGATTCCTCTTCCGGATGCTCTTTTCGATGCCTTTCACGCCTGATAATTACCCAAATACATTGTACTTGAGTCGATACAGGTAGGAATATCTACACAGTGTCTTTTCGTGAGATAACACCTACTGCCAAATACACGGAAGTTATCATACATAGGTCTTTGCGAGATTGTTCGACTCATCGAAGTCCGGGATGAGAAATACGCTCCGGGAATGATACCCAAATACAGTCTCGATTCACGGTGAGAATATCAGCGGACGCTCCGAAATGCGATCGGGATACGTCCTGCTCGGGAATGGAAGACGTTCCGATATACTCCCTGAAGATGTCCCTCTCGCGCAAGAGAGGAGGAATCTGACATGAGTCGCGTATTCCACCTCTGCCGACAGAGATCCCCGTGCAGATTGAAGTCGTGTTCGCAGCCAGACCATCAGACATTCGCAGCCAGACCATCAGAAAATTCGAAGAATTTCCGCGAGCCCGATTGAGGAAGAGCCGAAACAGGAGATTGGGAAGAGCGAAGGACCTGGGCCCCGCAAGATATCCGAATGGCAACAGAGAGAGCCTCGCTATAACAACGATACCCGATCTTGCGGGGGCATCTAGGAGAAATTCTTCTCCGTCGTCGTCAGTTCGTCCCCTGAGAGAAACGTCACACGTCACCAACAACAACACCGGTCGGATTGCTTCTCGAGCCAGCGGAGTTGCACTAGCTGTCGGCTCCCAACGGCAAGAAGAAAAATAAACCGCTTCGCCTGAATCAACATCCTGCTTAGTGTTAATATTTATTCGAGGCACATCCCGAGACCTACCGAGCCGATTTCATGTGAGCGAGCTCCGCGATACGGGCTGCCGAAAACATCAGCTACTTCGCCGGAGTCTCCGATTTCGCGTCATCAGCCAAAAGTCCCTTCGGAGGGATTAAAAATTGGGAAGCGGATTCCGACGCGCCACACTCAAAATCGAGGAGAGCCGAACAGCGTTCCCGACTCGGTCACGCGACTCTGTTCCCAACAGCGATCATCGGAGTCGAGGACGACGCAGTCAGGGCGTCTTTATAGTCCTCCGGGAAACGCGTCATAAGATGCAGCTGGCTCGTCTTCACCTCGAGTTCCGGCGATACGTGGGAGCTCCGCTTCACCGAGCACCAGACCTTACCCCGTCCGTCGCACGATGGGAGAGCCATCCCCGCCGGAGCCGCTTCGCCACGCAGGACGGAATTGTATTGAAAAATGAAATTCGGATGTTGCCGTTCGCTCGGAGCACAGGTGCTCGGGAGGCTCGAACGCGAAACACGCCGGTACCTACAGGAACGCTGAGACACTATACGCATCGCTGGTCCGGCGTGTGCTCGAACAACGAGGGAACAAAGGCGCCGGGCTGGGAGCCGTGTATTTCTGAAAGAGAAGTTTCGGGCTGCGAGAAAGTCATTCAACATTCTTCCCCCGAAGTAGCGACGCTTGTTAGCTACGGAACGATCCTCGCGCTTCGATACGCGTATTTTGGAACAAGCTGAGCTAGTGAAGCGGAACCGCGGCAGCCGCACGCCGCGGTCGTTCAACACGAGTCCCCGCGCGGAGAGACGATCGGTGACTTTAAATGAGAACTTTCCCGAAATAATCGACGAGCGGCTTAATTTCGACCACGAATTTTCAATGTCCAAAGCCAAGAGCTTCAGTCCGCCAGGATGGGGCGAGTTTTCGCATTATAGTTTTCGAGTCAGAGGGTCGGAGATACAACGACGAGCCAGGGACTGCCTATGGAGGACGAGAAGAGATTTCAGATCTCCGAGGGGTTAACGCGCCGATCCCTCCGGTATAGGGCTCCGATTGGTCGTATCCATATGAACGAAGACGAGCAACGCCGGTCCCGGTCGTTTGAGTTCAGGTTTGATCAACAGAGGTGTATCAAAAGCGGGTAAATAGAGGTACCAGAGTCGCCTGTAAATGTCTTCGCCTGGCGCAAGTGCCACAGCTTCATTAGCATGGAAGACTCGCCGCCTCACATTCACGTCACGTCGGATGAACGTTCGAATCAGCCCCCGTCCAATTCAAGCTTTGACTGAAGCTATAAATTGTAGCTATCCGGAGTTGTGAGCGTTCCTTTCGCCTCGAGATGACGACGAGAGCTAGGAACGGAGCATCAGGAAATAAGAGCACCAACAAATAAACATTTCCCACTCTCGATTGCCGGAAGTGATTGGGTAAGCAGTGGATGCCGAAGGGAGAATTCCCGAATGCGTCTCGCTAATGTCGTCAACAGCGATTCTGAGACAGTCCGTATATGCATAGCGAATCGCCCGCTCGGCCGTCGGCGCTTTCCATCGCGACCGAAGTCGGACGCAGTCGACGAGGACGACAGGGTGTTGGCGGGGACGTCAGCAGATGAGAAATGTGGATTCCTTCATTTATTCAGCCATCCAAGCAGATAGCGATAGCGAGCTCGAAACGCAGACCCGTCGGCAGCCCACGAATGAGTCAGCCAGTAAAGCCATAAAACCGAATAGCGGCGGCGGCGGCGGCTGCAGCAGCAGCAGCAGCAGGAGGAGGAACGCGGCCGCATTACATTCAAATGCGCTCTAGGGCGGAATAGGATCGTGTTTACGCGGATCTGTGTCCATGGGAAGGTCGGCGTCCTGTGCCGCGATCGCGATCACCGATCCTTGTCATCGCAGGGAATAGCGGGAAATATCATATGTTGGCTCTCGTCGACCATCGGGAACTCCGAAGGCCGTCGCTTGGTCGCGGGTTTTGCGACAGTCGTAGCCACGCATCGGTCACCGCCTGTGCTCGGCCGCTGGACGTGAACAGGCACCTCACGTCCTCCAGTCATAAATTTAGATCAATGGTCGACCGCCTAAGCCCCGTCGTCTTGGATTCGAAACTCTGGAGCTATAAAAAAGATCGAAATTGAAGATTTCTCCGGGTTCCATCGAACTTGGGCGCCCTAAATGCGTCTGCGATTTCCGTCCAAATATTCTGCGGGCATGTGGGGCAACAAAAAATTCCGGAGTCTCAAATCAGAAGTTTTATACCGACTCCGATTCGAGTCCTGATGCCGATCGTCCTCGTATCGAACGGAGTCGTCGGCTTTCCGTGTCAGCCGAGGCTCGGAGGGCCTCGCGTGTAAACAGAGAATTTTTCCGAGGAGGTCACAGTTTTCGGAAGTGACAAAGCCGAGGTGCGCACACAAGCATGCATAAAACGATGGTTTGAAGCCAGAATCATCGGATGCTCAAAAACATGCGAGTACGACGGACGCCTCCCGTCGGAGCGAGCCCCTCCTCGACTGCTTGCCAAGACCGTTGCCTGCTCCGCTCGCCGTTTTTGACATCGGAGGAATGAGAGACTATGCCCGTCGTTTGTCATTTAGTAACTCCCCGACGGGATCCGTCGGAGGATCTCGTTGTTTCCGATTCCGCATCGGGACCGCGCTTGAAGTTTTCCAGACGCACCGAGTCTAAAAATCGAATTTTGTTCTTCGCGGTATCAGAACGACGACCGACACACGAGGGCGATCAACCGACACGGGAACGAGCAAGTTTTCGCGTGCTTGAACGACTGTGTTCCCTCCGTCTGCATAGTATCCAACAGACGTTCCGCGATAAGGATTGAGTTGCTTCTCCTCTCATCCAGTCGGATCCCTGCGAGTGTGTCTGGGTCTCGGCTCCCCCGTGTGTCTGGACAGACGAGATGTCTCGCTCCCCGCCGGCGTCCGAACGAACACGGAGGCCCGTCGACCCAGACATCGTCCCTGAACGGAAGATTACTCCTCGACGTTCGCCCTCTCTCTCCTGACTTTGCGGCAAGGGAGCTTGGGGAGGCATGTTGCACCGACAGCTGCCAATATTTCAGATCTGATCAGCTTTTGCCCTCAACGTCGGCATCGTGGATGAAGTGATGCAGGTGGCGAAGAGGAATGTAGGGTGCCCCGTGCAGCTTTCTGCAATTTAACGTCCAATCCTTCAATCGAGCCGAGATCATTCTTCTCGCGGTAGCGAGCGCTGAAAGTCTAAGGTTGCCCGGGAGTTTTTTTTCTCGATAAGCGTGGAGAGGATATCTGATCGCGCTCTCACCGGATTCCAAGCTCTGATCAAATTTCGGATAGATCGGAAGAAGGTCGCCTTCCATCTACGGAACGAAGGTGATTCCGTCACGCAATATCTGAGTCGCATGCTACTGGATCGAGTCACATTCTTATGAGAGGACGTCCCTTTTGAAGTTCTATGCCCACCATCGTACATCATACGTGAGCGTATACGCTGAAGTTTGCACAGTAGATGATCGGAGTGCTGTCGAAAGCCTCAGCAGAGCCTAACGAGCCGTACGAAGCGGTTCTCCACACAGAGCCGAGTAGAGACGATTATGAGGAAGATGATTTTTCTGGCTTCTGTCCAGAACACACCATGTTTAGCAAGAAGCTTTGTGGGCGCGTGATGAAACCGAGAAGCTCGCCAAGGAAGACGAAATTAAATTTTCTAAAAAAGGGCCGACCGGTTCAGAGGAATCCTCACTCAGTAAATTTCTCCTCCGGAGTTCTCGACGATCTCGACGGCTTCGGGACCAGCCGATCGCAAGTCGGGCGACTCATTCCCGAATTTCATTTTTGAGATTCCGATGAACTGAAAATGTATTTGGACGTTTGTCGTCCAGCAGTTGACGAGTAACAGGCAAGGGAGCTGAATGCTGGGCATCGAGGAACTGGAAGCAGCATTCGTTTTCCCGCTCCACTCCCGACTTATTCCCACTACCTCCCGGTCGATATGGGCCCGTTATAGAGTTGTGTCGGAGAGTCGCTCAAGATGAAGGATGGGAATCAAAAGGTCGATAGGCAGCTCGATAAGCTCGGAGGTCCCCTAGGGAGGAAAAGCCAGGTCACGATGAGATTCTCGAACGAACAATCAGACGCTCCCTGAAGGATCGATCGGCTGGGCCCTTCCTCCACGAACACAAACATGGACAGGATAGCTTCAAGCGTTAGTGGGAACACACTGCGTTGAGAGGAGCGGATCGGAAGACGGTCCGAGAGAGGCCGTCAACGCCGTTCCCGAAAGCGCGGCCCCCGCCACAGCTCCTGCGCTTAGCCTCGACGGTGAGTCGAACAAAGCAGTCGCTATATTTCACCGAAACGGGAAGCTTCCCATTTATATCACAAAGGAAAAGCTAAAGCCCGCCGCTTGGCCGCTCCCCGGACGCCCCGACGGACTCCCGGCCCGCCGGACTAACCCGCGCAACGTAGGAGAGGCGTTCCGTCTGGCCGACAGACAAACAGGCAGGTAGACTCACCGACCGGCTGACTGACCGACTGACGAGCCGGTCGGCCGTTCCAGAGCACCATTCGTGTACGTTTTCCTCCAAATATAGCTTTTCTCCTCGGCCCGCTTCTTCCCCATCCTCGTCTTGGTGCTCCATCTTCTCGTTGGATGTGCGTCAGCTCCGCGGCTATGGGGCAGTCGAAAGGATGGGAACCGAACCAGGAGCCTCCGAACGATGCAGGTTCAAGAGTCGACGAGCCACGGAGAAACGGTGAGCTCCCCTCAGCCTATTCCTGGGGAGAACATTATCCCTGAAGCAATAGATACCTCGGCGCACTCTTGAGTCGCTTCATCCGTTCCTTGTTTCTGCGAATCCCCTCCCTGCGGATTCGACACGATTGAGAGATGTGAATACAGCTTCAACAGAGCTCTTGCGAGGCGGGTTTCAGGTTGTCTGTCGAAGTGTTCTCGGGAAAAATAGAAGCGGTCCGGAGCTCTTGTAGATACGAGTTCAGACAGTTTGTATGGCTTCGGGGAGAGTCTCGGGAGAGGGCTGATCAACAGGCCAACGGGCAAGAGAAGGAACGGAGCTGCGGCTGGCGCTCCTCCGGACGTGCGGAACCTAATCTCGCGCATGTCATCAGCGCATAACGTCGAGAGAAAGTTTTCTCAGAAACCCCTCATATCCTGTCGGGGATTAAAATGGCTTGGAAGTTAGCAGGCCGTGAGATGGAACTCATCCCATCCGCTTCGTAAGCTTTGAATTTTCTGGCTCGTCTCTCGAGTGGAACTCCCTTCGAATTTCTACACACTGAACCTCTCTCGGGGTCGGAGGGGAAAATGTTTTTTTTCTTCGTGCTCATGGGATTTCGTGAACTATGACGGTCGAGCTCTATTGTGAAGGAAGGATTGAAACGTCATTGTTCCAATATTGCGTTCGGCCGACAGACGGGTGGTTCTGCTCGATGCGCCCGGGAGACGAACACAAAAGACTAGACATATCGTTTCCCTATACGGATATGAGATCGCCTAGAGGTGACACCGCGTCCCAAACGGACAGGAAGGAAAAAGCTTAGGCAACAGGTCACACCTGTCGCTCCCGCCATCTTTATCGAAGAGACGAAGCCGCTCTCGCTCGACGCGGATCCCTCTCCTGGTAGAGGCGTCCTCAAGCACGAGAAGCGTTCTACTTCGGAAGTCATGGTAGAAGAATTTGAATCCAAAGGTCATTTCAACAACGTATCGCTGCCCTCCACGAATTCGAAGACAGAGCGTGTGCGCACGTATTATCTTTCGGAGTATCCTCGGGAGAACAGGCGGATGTGCGGACCGACCCTCTAAAAATGTCGGCGTGGCTAATGCGCCTCGCAAATTATACGGATCCTTATTACAGGTTTCAAGTTCTGCCGAGCGGCCAGCTCCTCGCTGATGGTCGTGGACCCGTAGCAACGCAGCGTAGGAGCTCGCGATCTCATCGTGATATTGGATTCTACTCTGCATTGCGAAACCCAGAGGAACCCTTGCGAAATCGAGGTCGGATCCTGTTTCGGTGTGAATTGGATCAAACAAGGGCAGCGGGAAGAGGCTCTCTCCCCAATCTTCCAGCAAATCGCGATTTATTCACCGCTCCTGGCGCGGATGAAGTCGATGCCCCGGAATTCCGTCGGTGATTGAGACATCTGTCACAACATCGGATTCCATCCAACAAACCTGGCGGGACGACATAGCTCGCCTCACTTGCAGCTGTGGGGAATTATTCCCATCGTCCGAGACGCCGTGTCAGAGCCGAGATCTGTGCCCTCGAATGCGGACTCAGCTTCGATATATTAGTTTTGAATGACAAAGCAGACATCCCTGCGAGCAGCCTCCTTCAAGTTGGGTAAATCCCATTTCTCCTCTAGAGCTTTTTCTGAAGATCACTCGAAGTGAATGAAGTGGTCCCCGAGGAATGGCACACAGAACGACAGCAGAGACCTGAAGGCTCTCGGGGGTATGTGTAAGGAAGCTGTGCGAAGCTCACCAAGAGAGAGTTCTCAGGAGCGAGGGACGAATATTGCGAATAACGCGGAACCGTTCTCGGACGCTGGGTCGCCGGAGTTTCCGCTGTGTACTCCGTGGTGACGATGCGTTTCAGGGGGGGAGAAAAATAATGCGATACGAGTTAAACTCCCCACTCCCTAGGGTCTCCGCCTACCACGGAGGACAATTCCCGCTCATTAGAGAGCTCATTCCGCCGCACAGTGGTCAAAAAACAATTCCTAGGTGGACAAAATTTTTTCGATGTTTTTTTCGATAGAGTTCCGTTCCCGAATGAGGCGTGATACTCGGAAAGGGTTTCCGGCCTCCAGCTCGCCCGCGGAGACGATATTTGAGGTCTTGAGGACGTTGTTCATTGAAATATCCCACCAACTTCATGCATGCAGATTTGAGAGAGACGAATGCTCCACGACTTGAATGATCATGCCATCCGGTCTCATTCGTTTTCCGGCTTCGAAGCATTTTTCCACAAATTCTCTCCGGGTTACGGTAATAGTCTTGATCACCTCCATCGCCGTCTATTGTCGTCCTCCGCAAAGTCTCGATGCACAGTGAAGCTCAGCCCGAGAGCGCACAACGAAGAGCGATCCCGCTGCACGTGGTTTCCTGCTTGACTTCCAACTTCCTACAGAAGTGGAGACCGCGCCAGCTTGCCCGTAAGTCAGACTCGGAACATCGTCTGCTGGCGCTCAAGAGATCGCTTTTCGGCGGTAATACTGGAAACGAGCTGTTGGATGTCGGATCGCCGAGATGACTCGCTTCGCCCCCGAATCGCGATCACCGATCGGGATCCATATCCATGCTATTGTAAAAGAGGGAATCTCTCTCCACAATCGAAGCGGATCAAAGCCTGTAGCGAATTCTGCATCCCGGTATCTCCGCCTATGGTCACCCACGAGCAGTAATAGAGAGGAAAAAATATTCTAAGACAGCCCAGGCCATCTCGTCTGAAGCATGCCCGGCTATAATTCGATGTCTCCGATGAAGACCTAAAATCAGCGAAACTTTGACTTTTTTTTTAAAGCCCTTAGCGCATAAATGCGCAGAGATCGGAGATGTGCTTTAAAAAGCGGAAGGCTTGAGGAGCTTTAAAAAAAAAAAATTTCCTGGGGCAAGCCGGGGCAAAGGTCCTAAATGAGCAATTTAGGTTTTCGCCTATTGTCGGCCACGAAAGAATTTTCCCTCGGTCGTATCGATACAAATCGCAACTCTTCGGGTCGGTGCGTCCTTGTCGGGGGTCATCCGTCCCTAATTTTCATCGTATCGGGTAGTCTGAACCATTCAAGTTTGAGATATGGGCGAAAAACGACCGAATAATTTTGTCCACCTAGAAGTCGATTTTTGACCACTGTGCGCCGTGCCGGAAACAGCGTGTGAATTCACCACCTACCTTTCTTCCCGCGTGACCCCTGGCCGCTGAGGGGTTCCCCGATCGACCGCAGATTCTTCTTCGAGATACCCATCCAAGAGTACCCCTCGGAAAATTCCTCAAGTAAGCTCGACAATGTTAAGACTTTACACTATAAGCTACTGGAGCATAATGCGCGATTCCCCAGGGATGAAAGACCGGGAAACCCTTCCATCTGCGACGACCCGCGATATCTGAACTGAATATCGCTGCTCTAGGATCCCTTCCACCGATGGACTTCCCGCGAGAAAATATATATTCATTCTGAAGCCTCCGATAAGATTCGCTATTTGTCTGCAAGGGCAACCTAGCATGATAACATGAGGTGGGAAATCGGAAAGAGCAGCTCCGATAGCATTCCCGGAGATGATGCTTCTCCCAACAGAGGTTTAAGGAGAGAGCGGAGGCAAAGCAACGCTTCGGTCGAATCTTTCGGGACATACCGCAAAACACGTACCCAGCAGGACGGGAACAGAAAGACAGAAGGTGCATGAGGCGCTCTAATGTGGAGTTCGAAGCATCTAGCCCTACATGGTACCTCAAGATCTGACGCCTTCCTAAACGGAGTCCAAGCGAGATCGACCTCATCAAAGGTGGACGCAGCCAATCCTCAACGGAAAATAAGCGGTAGATGCGACCGCATTAATTTCCTTCTCCCGGCGTCAGATGTGACAAACATGATCGAATATTCGGACATTCACTCCGACCTGCCTCCTCGGCCGATGCTTTGAGAATCGAAATTCATCAGAGTATGTCGCCGAGCGTAATTCCATTTCGGGCCTTGCCAGCTCAGATACCGAAGTCAGGAACTTGTAGCCCTCGCGAATCCCGCGAAAGCCATGAACGCGATCATTAGCGCTGGTCGGGGAGCAGTTGCCACAGGAAACGCTGCGCCGACTTTCACCTGCACAGCTGGCAGCATCGTTCTCTAATGACGGCCAACGGAGCGATTTGAGAACCACCAAACGAGTCGCGAGGCTCTTCATTTAGACATCGTGGCGACAGCAACTCAGTTGCTCGGTCGCGGCAACGACTCGAGAGACGGCTGCGTGCCTGTCGGCTTGCAGGCCCGCGGCCCGCTGGCCCCGGTGGCTGAAGCCAAATCTCAGGAGGTTCCAAGAGCGGAGAATCTGATGCCGAGCTTGATCACTCAGTCAGTCGTTTGGCTTAGCTCACCCAATTTCCCCATCCTGTCTGCCTGTCTCTGCTCGCTGCCGGGCAAGAATCAGCTCCCTCGCTTACGGTCAGACGAGTCCCTCCTATGCGTTCTTTACGGTCCACTCTTGCTCTCATGGGACGGCAACTGCGGTTGCAGAGCGAGGATAACCCCCTATTCGGCCGGATTCAATTGGAATGTCGCCGACCGCTTCTGCCAAAGCCATTGCTTCCACTACGACGACTCGCGCGCGAGTGACAGACAACCACTAGCTTTTTCGTAGAAGAAGCCCAACCGTGGACTTTTCGTTTGTCTGCGACGAGTACGGTCGCGCTATCATGACGTCGTCACAACTACTGAGCTCATCCACAGCACTAAGCGCACCCATCCCTGTGTGCACATCGGGCTCGCTGGCGGGAAACAACTTTTTGTCTATTCCTCTGCGTTGATGGCCTCGTTTCTCGCCCTCTCAGAGCTTGGCTCCGGTCGGTCATTGTCACCGTAACCGGCTTGCGAGCCCCCACATAAGAAGAAAAAAGAGAAGTTTTCTTGTTGTTCCGTGAGCTGAAGTCATTAGTCGACCGCTGTCTTCGCCCCGAAGGGGCTTCCCTTGTTAGAGCATTGGACCGAACGTCGGAGGGCAAGCGAATTTCCCTGGAGAGTTCTAAGCAATTGCCGGTGACTGACTCGGAGCAAGGTTTTTGGTCAAATAGTTCACTCCTCTCCCGGAGCCTGAATTCCCGGGGCTGTGGCTCGAGTCTTTCCATTTCCTTTTCCTTCCTGTTCCGGGAAGAGGTCATTGAGACACTACAGCGGCAAAATAGTCGACCCACTGTTCGATTAGGGAGGAGGAAATACATCCATCGCTGAGCCCCAAGCGGAGTCCTCACACAGACACTTCAAGAGTCCGGGCTTAATTAAATCAGAGCTCATTCTCTTCGAGAGCTCAGACATTGAGAACGTCTGTTAGACCCCTGACAGGAAGTCCCCCCCCCTCCGCTGTAAGACGCCTGTCTGATATGCGAACAGCATCACGAAACGATACGGAAAAAAAATAATCTAATTTCCAGGTTCCGCTGCATCGAATTCGAGGAATCTTTCATTTAGACGGCGAATCATGCTCGACTCATTGTTCGTCGCTCAAGAGATTTCGAGGGCGGGGAATGAACCACGCCCAGAGCCCGTTCCGCAGGGGTCTGGGCCTCGATGAAGCGAACGGGAGACTTCTCATGATATCTCCTTCCGGATCGATTGAAGTTCTGCACGGAAACGACGGGGCCCGTCGCAGTGCTCGGACGACAAGATGTATTTTCGAAGGAGCTGGAGCGTCAGTCATAAATTTCTGACGACGCGAGGCGTCGAAGTTGCTGCAGACGGTTATATAGAAACGTCTGCTCCCAAACTCAAAGGCGATGCTTCTATCCGCCCACGCAGCTTTCTTTAATGGAACAGACATCTGACAGCTCTAGGAGCGGGGCTCTGGCCTGAGATCCCTCCCACGCAAGAAAGCCGCCTCCCCAACAAAAACGAAGCCGTCCACTTACTGACTACTGCCCCTCGTTTCTCGTTGGCCGCCTGCCTTCCAGCCCGATTCGTGCGGCTGACGTCAACTCGCAACAGGGACCGGCTAGAGACAGCGAAGAATTGGGAATCGGTAGGAGCGGGAAGAGAGGAAAAGGCCCGAAACTGCTGAGGCTGGGTCAGGTCAGAGCACAGAAAACGGGAACAGATGGCGTCGAATGACGTGAGGGAAAGTTAGACGCAGGAGGGAAGCCTCGAATCAACGTTGACAGCATGTTGCCGCGAAGAATGCGGTGCGGCTAAAAAAAACTGTTCCTCAAACACAACAATCAACGTTGCGGACGCTCTGCTGTGACGACTTCCTTGCGTTTCTACGTCGACGAAAACATTTGCTGAAGTTTTCTCATCGCCGAATTCTCGTTCCTCTCCCTTTATCGATTGGAGAAACTCCAGGGGATATTTCTTTTCTGATCGTCCCGATCCACCTGCGGCGGATGCAGCAGCTGAGCGGGGTTCCCGAGAGCGGCTTCCTTCCCCGGAGAGACTGAATCATGCGAAGGAATAAGCAAACGTGAAACGAAGAAGTGACCCTCGGGAAATCTGCTAAATTCAATGTGCTCCTCCAGATGGAAACTCTTGTTGGGCTGCATCAAGAAAGACGGCCCGGGGCGATTGTGTACGCAAGTGAACACAGCGCAGTTCGTTGCCCCTCAGCGATAACTCGGTACGCGAGAGCTCGCGTGAGGTCAGCATTTAGAACGATCAAGAACCATCGAGCCCTTGATCATTAGGGGTTTTTCATTTGCGAGACGGAAAGCTGTCGCTGATTGACTCCACGCTCCGAACTTGTGCATCTTCCCAGCGGCAGTTTATTGATCTTCTCCTTCTGCTGAACGGTTCAACGGCGAAACAAAAGGCGTGGCTGGTGGTCAGGGGCTTGGACAATCCGACCCTAATGGATCTGAAGATGGAAGAAGCCTTCAGTGGAAAAACACGCATAAGAACAATACTGGTCCTTCATCCATTCATCGCGTGCCGTCGGAAAAAACTTCGCTGCCAGCATGGCTGCTCCTTTCGTCGCACGAGCCATGAACGACCCGGCATCGGGGAAGCATTGGAACCTTTTGTCTGAGAACTGGATATTCCATTTTTGGAGAGGGACGAGGAGAGGGATTCGAGCGGATAGAGGGATAGCCGTGGAGAATATGAAAAGCGAGACGGAGAGATAGATGGCCTGAGACGCATTAGGGGACCCACACAGCATGTTATCCGCTTGGGGAATCGCCATGATGCTGCGATGGCTGAAGCCGTGGTTTGTCACAAAGTTCACAGCATAGAACGATGAGCGCCGTTTTCGGGCAGAAGTTTCATCAGCTCTAAATCTCACAGGGTCCCGGGGCTGGGGGAAGCTCCTTCTCGTGCTAGGCCATCAAAAAGACCATAGTTACCCAACGCGAGGTAACTGGGTGTAAGACCGAGGACCAGGATAGGAACCGGCAGATCGCGCCGACATGTGATAGTGGCTATCATGAGCCGCTGGAAGAGTACGAGGAAACAACGGCAGTCCCTTCCAAGGCTATCATCCTTCGAGGCAGGCCGTGGAGCACGCTATCTTAAGCACGTTTCCGTACGTGCATTCTCGGCATTGTGATTATTTGATACACGACCGGAAGCCCACAAAGCCCATCGGCTCAACGATGTTGCAGATGGAGAGTCCTTATTTATTTTACAGCAACGACCATGTCCCCAGCACTCTTCGGCCTCTGCCTTCGCTCCCACACGCTCTCTGTGTGTGAGTGTACGCAAGAGGGGGAGGAATGTAGTATAGGAAACGGATGACCACCTCCGAACAAAGGCAGTGCTGAGAGCTACTGATTTTTCCTTCGGTCCCTGTTTGATGCGGAAGTTACTCTGATCTTTGTTGGGGGACCTGCCCTGGTGGGAAAACGACCAGAGCTCACTCGCCCCTTCCATCCGGTAGGAAGCCGGAGAGAATTCGGAACGGAACTCGACACAGCCATCCCCGGACATCGAGCTGTGGAGCTTTGCCGCAGCCTTCGGGTTGGAACCGTGACGGAGGAAGCATGTCCACGCCGATGGAAATCGTCAAACGTACAATTATGATCCCTGGCAGCGACTGAGGAAACTCCTACATCAGCGGAAAGCTGTGCCAAATAACGGCAGAGAGCTCGACGTCCATGAAGGAACGTCAGAACCAGGAACGGGGCGCAATGCTCATCGGAGCGCATCTGTAAACGGAGGGTTAGATTAGAATTTTTAGCTGAAGCGGCGGACTGACGGTCGCTCGGTTGGTGCGAGCTTTCCTAAAAGTTGTGCGATACTCCTCTTTCCGCTCGACTCGCATACATTGCTTCTGGGCTTTTAGTTTTTCTCGTGCGTAGGACATACAGCGAACGATCGGAGGAAGGCGAGGGAATCGGACTGGCATAAAGAGCATGATGACATGAGGATGAGCGACTCTCCGACTGCGAACGTAGCAACTGGACCGTGGTAGCTACGAGAGAAACTCTGTGTCGTTCGCAGTCGGCGCTCTGTCGGATCGTAGTTGCGGCCGGCTATTCGTCGAATGCAAAAACTCAGCTCGTCCTCTTCCCGAGCCTGCGTGTGACATTTCGCTACTTTTCCCTCCGCGTCGACGCGGAGCAGACTTCTCTTTGGATAACCTATCCAGGGTAAAGTATCGCATGCGACGAGGACATAATGACCCGGTGGAAACGTCGGGAGAGTAGGGGGGGATGAGAGGGGGGGGAAACATGGAAGAGCATTCCTTCCCCGGCTGTCGTCGGCGACATGAGTAGGAGTGTCGGTAGGAGCGAGTGCGAGTAATTAGGCTAGGGAGCTTATCAACGTGATTGGGCGCGGCAGACAACGGCGCCGCTAGCTCTGGCGTCGATTGATGGAGGGGTAGGTGCTGTCATGGATCCGAGCCAGTTTGCGTGAGCTGATTACATCTAAATGTATGTCCGGG
Organism: Galendromus occidentalis; assembly: GCF_000255335.2. NCBI lineage: Eukaryota > Metazoa > Arthropoda > Arachnida > Mesostigmata > Phytoseiidae > Galendromus > Galendromus occidentalis. Next base: position 526,375 of record NW_003804940.1, on the reverse strand, counting down.
CATCATGTCGTACGTACAAGTGATCGATGGCTCGACGTACAGCTGTTACAGCTGTCACGGACGGAGCTCGTCCCAGAATCGCGCGTCTGTCTCACAGGCGTTCGTCAGAGCGCTAAGGCATCGAAAGATGCTCATTTCCGAAAGTATTGCGCTTTTCGGTACCGCGAGCATTCCTAGAGCAGAGCTCATGCCCGAGAGGAGTACGCGACGATGACGTCTAGTCTCGCTGTCGCTGTTAGCGCTTCGAGCGACAGCTGAAAGTTTAGCCACCGAAGCATGATGGTGGGCGTCTGCATGAGCGAATCGTTGGCATGTTGTTCCCCGACGGCACGTTTCACTTAACTTGTTGAGCCGCCTTGCCTCCCGGCGTCGCGCCGTTACGTCTGCCGGGCAGGGGAACAGAGTAAGTTGTCGAGAGTTCTGTTCCCGTAGGACAACGCTCTGCGGTAGAACGGCCGGCGGTTTTCGCTCCAGGAATACGGCTGATTCCCGGCAGCCGAGGTTGCAGCTCTTGGTGGAGCTCCGTTTTTGGATGAGCTTTTCCCTTGCTCCCTATCGCCTCCATCCCGATCCCATCTGGATGATTTTCCCCTCCTGCGTCGGTCGCGTCGTCAGCAGCTGTGAGCCGCTCATGACCGGCATTGCCTCCGAGCGGAATTGACAAGCCGATAAGTTAACTTTTGAAACTGTTGTTCGCAGTGTGCTGCTCAAAACGGCCCACGAGCCCCCACTAGAAAATAATAATTCAATACCTCCTCCATCCCCAGGTCGGGATAATCAATAAAACGGCGAGTAGGTCCGATATTTTTCCCACACCAGATAAATTCTTCCACGATACGACACTCGAGACATTCGTCTTCCAGAGGAAGCTACCGTGGAACCGATAATGGGAGCATACCGATGAAGAGAGATGATGCCAGCTCACTCGTTCTCTCCACACGTCAAGTCATTACACCTAAGCTCTCGCGAATCATCGTTGAGTTCGGGGCTTTGGCAAGTGAGAGCATCGTTCGCTAGTCGACAAGTTTTTCTGTCGGGAAAACCCCGCGGATCGCGGATCGGTGGAATTTGCGAATGGGGAAAGATGCGAATTGTGAAGACTCGAATGCGTATGTGTGTTGCCCGTACGACCGAACAAACCCAATAATTACTTTTCCTGGGCCGAAGGAATCGGGGTATCCCCCTGCTCCCCGGTGAAGGTTTTATGGTTTATGGTTTATGGTTTATTGTGATCCAGATTGAGGTGTACATCCGTTTGTTTGTATATACACAGTCAATCAGCCTTTCATATCAGGCGCGAAATTCAGCAGATCGTTGTTTGTCCCAATCCTCCAGGATTCTTTTTGTCCTTCTTACTTCGGTTGCATTGTTTGCTCCTTCGTGGAGTCCGAGACGGCACAGGAGTTCTTCCCCCGTGTAATAGATGTCGTTGCATTCGAAGATGACGTGTTCCATCGTCTCTTCGTAGATGCCACACCTGGGACAGGTTTTTGTCGGTTCCGGGGTACATCTTGTGGGCTCTGGTTGGCAGCATGTTGGCTCTGGCCAGAGCCAGGAGGGCGCTCCCCTTACTATTATCGTAAGTGAAGCTAGTTACACCTCGGGTTTTCTTTCCCTTGGCGTAAGTAGTGAGGCTCGTCTTGAGGAGCATGTTGTCTCTCCACATCGCCTCTTGGGTCTCTCGTATCCTTTCTTTGATCTTTTTGTTGAAGATATTCGAGAGCGGACGTCCTTCTTGATCGAATTGGAGTCTGATGTCTGAGCATTCGTATTTTGCTCTAAGTCGTTCGGTCTCCTGGTACGCCTTGGTTTCCTTCTGAGTGAGCTCCATCATTCTTAAGATCGCTTTCGGCCATCTATTTTCAGGCATTGATCTCACTCTTTCGAAGTATCTTAGTTTGCTTTGGGCATCCCTTGCTTCAAAGGATGACCATCCGAGTTCGCCTTCGACGAACTCGTTCGATACTTTCGAGCCTGGAATCCCTAGTGCCCATTTTCCGGCTTTCCGCTGGGCTCTATCCAGGGTGTCCCTCAAATTTGCGCTCCTCACCAAGACCGAGTTGGCGTAGGTGAGTTTCGGGACGGCGGTTGCTTTCCACTGCACTCTAGAGATCTCAAATCTGTTGAAACCCCAGAGAGACGTAGCATGCATTGCATGTAAGGCGGAAGTGGCCCCTTTCATCCAGGCTTCCTCTTGTGCATTGAGGTAATTTCTGGAGTCGGATAGGGTTACCCCAAGGTACTTATAGTTTTTAGCAACTGGGATAACTTGACCTTGTATGGTCAATGTTTTCTTCCTACCCACGTCGTGGGGTGAATAGATCACGACGGCACTCTTCTCTGGATTGAATGTAAGTTTATTCCGGTTCCCATATTCTGTGGTTACCTCCAGGAGTTTGGCCATGTCGTTGTGATTTCTCGCCATTAGGACGAGATCGTCAGCAAAGAGTAGGCCAGGAATGTCGAAGTATGTTTTTCCCTCATGTTCCACGACCATCTCGCTGTCTTACCTGGAAGCCGATCCGCGGTTCTGTAGTCTGGCTCCAGGTCCCAGATGTATAGCATGAATAGGACACACGACATTGGGCATCCTTGTCGAAGTCCCTGGTCGTTTCTATCCATCTAGAGTTATTCTCATTGTGAGATATGTGGGCTCTGTTGCGTGTATACAGTTTCTGTATAACGTCTAGCAGCCCCCGTTCCATGTTAATGGTCCGGAGCTTTTCCCACAGTATCGATCTATCTACACGGTCGTAGGCGGCTGTGCAGTCCAGATAGACGCAGATTAGTCCTGTTTTGTCTAATCGCGATAGCTCAATAGCTGAGGTCAGGATGAATATGTTATCATCCCCTCTTCTGCCGGTACGAAATCCATTTTGCATCTCGCCCAGGATTTTTTTCTCCTCCACCCAGGCTTGCATCCTCTTCACAATTATTTTCGTGAATATTCGATACAGGACGGATGAGATAGTTATTGGTCGATAGCTTTCGAGATCT